>NC_141540.1:54504166-54852083 GCF_021556685.1 Rattus norvegicus
TATTTTTTAGTTCCATCCATTTAGCTATGAATTTCCTGGTGTCATTGTTTTTAATAACTGAGTAGTATACCATTGTGTAAATGTACCACATTTTCTGTATCTATTCTTCTGTTGAAGGACATCTGGGTTCTTTCTAACTTCTGGCTATTATAAATAAGGCTGCTATTAACATAGTTGAGCATGTGTCCTTCTTATATGTTGGAGCATCTTTTGGGTATATGCCTAGGAGTGGTATACCTAGGTCCTCAGGTAGTATATGTTCAATTTTCTGAGGAACTGATAGTCTGATTTCCAGACTGGTTGTATCAGTTTTCAATCCCACCAACAGTGGAGGAGTGGTCCTTTCTCCACATCTCCACATCTGTTGTCACCTGAGTTTTTAATCTTTGTCATTCTCACTGGGGTGAGGTGGAATCTCAGGGTTGTTTTGACTTGCATTTCTCTGATGACTGAAGATTTTGAAAGTTTCTTTAGGTGCTTCTCAGCCATTCAGTACTCCTCAGTTGAGAAGTCTTTGTTTACCTCTGTCCCCATTTTTAATAGGATTATTTGATTCTCAGAGCTTAGCTTCTTGAGTTCTATGTATATATTAGATATTAGTCCTCAGAATCAACAAATGGGATCTCATAAAACTGCAAAGCTTCTGTAAGGCAAAGGACACTGTGGTTAGGACAAAAGGGCAACCAACAGATTGGGAAAAGATCTTTACCAATCCTACAACAGATAGAGGGCTTATATCCAAAATATACAAAGAACTCAAGAAGTTAGACTGCAGGGAGACAAATAATCCTATTAAAAATGGGGTTCAGAGCTAAACAGAGAATTCACAGCTGAGGAATGCCTAATGGCTGAGAAACACCTAAAGAAATGTTCAACATCTTTAGTCATAAGGGAAATGCAAATCAAAACAACCCTGAGATTTCACCTCACACCAGTGAGAATGGCTAAGATCAAAAACTCAGGTGACAGCAAATGCTGGCGAGGATGTGGAGAAAGAGGAACACTCCTCCATTGTTGGTGGGATTGCAGACTGCTACAACCATTCTGGAAATCAGTCTGAAGGTTCCTCAGAAAATTGGACATTGAACTGCCTGAGGATCCAGCTATACCTCTCTTGGGCATATACCCAAAAGATGCCCCAACATATAAAAAAGACACGTGCTCCACTATGTTCATCGCAGTCTTATTTATAATAGCCAGAAGCTGGAAAGAACCCAGATGCCCTTCAACAGAGGAATGGATACAGAAAATGTGGTACATCTACACAATGGAATATTACTCAGCTATCAAAAACAATGACTTTATGAAATTCGTAGGGAAATGGTTGGAACTGGAAAATATCATGCTGAGTGAGCTAACCCAATCACAGAAAAACACACATGGTATGCACTCATTGATAAGTGGGTATTAGCCCAAATGCTTGAATTACCCTAGATGCATAGAACACATGAAACTCAAGACGGATGATCAAAATGTGAATGCTTCACTCCTTCTTTAAAAGGGGAACAAGAATACCCTTGGCAGGGAATAGAGAGGCAAAGATTAAAACAGAGACAGAAGGAACACCCATTCAGAGCCTGCCCCACATGTGGCCCATACATATACAGCCACCCAATTAGACAAGATGGATGAAGCAAAGAAGTGCAGGCCGACAGGAGCCGGATGTAGATCTCTCCTGAGATACACAGCCAGAATACAGCAAATACAGAGGCGAATGCCAGTAGCAAACCACTGAACTGAGAACAGGACCCCCGTTGAAGGATTCAGAGAAAGAAATGGAAAGCTTGAAGGGGCTCGAGACCCCATATGAACAACAATGCCAAGCAACCAGAGCTTCCAAAAACTAAGCCACTACCTAAAGACTATACATGGACTGACCCTGGACTCTGACCTCATAGGTAGCATTGAATATCCTAGTAAGATCACCAGTGTAAGGGGAAGCCCTGGGTCCTGCTAAGACTGAACCCCCAGTGAATGTGATTGTTGCGGGGAGGGCGGCAATGGGGGGAGGATGGGGAGTGGAACACCCATAAAGAAGGGGAGGGGGAGGGGTTAGTGGGATGTTGGCCTGTAAACCGGGAAAGGGAATAACACTCGAAATGTAAATAAGAAATACTCAAGTTAATATATATATATATATAATAAAAAAACCAAACAAACAAACAAAAAAGATATTAGTCCTCTATCAGGTGTAGGATTGGTCTGTTAGTTGCCATTTTGTCCTATTAACAGTGTCCTTTGCCTTATAGAAGTTTTACAATTTTATGAGGTCCTATTTGTTGATTCTTGATTTTAGGGCATAAGTCATTGTTGTTCTGTTCAGGAAATTTCCCTAGTGACCATGTGTTTGAGGCTCTTCCTGACTTTTTCTTCTATTAGTTTGAGTGTGCCCAGTTATATGTGGAGGTCCTCGATCTACTTGGACTTGAGCTGTGTACAGGTGAAAAGAATAGATTGATTTGCATTCTTCTAAATGCTGACCTCCAGTTGAACCAGCACCATTTGTTGAAAATGCTATCATTTTATCCACTGGATGGTTTTAGCTCCTTTGTTAATGATCAAGTGACCATAGGTGTGTGGGTTCATTTCTGAGTCTTCAGTTCCATTCCATTCATTTACCTGCCTGTCTCTGTACCAATACCATACAATTTTTATCACTATCATGCTGTACTACAGATTGAGGTCAGGGATGGTGATTCCCCCAGAAGTTCCTTTATTGTTAAGAATAATTTTCGTTATCACGTTTTTTGTTATACCAAATGAATTTGCAAATTGCTCTTTCTAACTCTATGAAGAATTGAGTTGTAACTTTCATAGGGATTGCATTGAAGTTGTAGATTGCTTTGGGCAGTATGGCCATTTTTACTATATTAATTCTGCCAGTCCATGAGCATGGGAGGTCTTTTTATCTTCTGATATCTTCTTTGATTTCTTTCTTCAGAGACTTGAAGTTATGGTCATAAAGTTCTTTTATTTGCTTAGTTACAGTCAAGGTATTTTATACTACTTATGACTATTAAAAATGGTATTGTTTCCTTAATTTCTTTCTCAGCCTGTTTATCCTTGAGAAGAGGAAGGCTACATATTTTTTTTGAGTCAATTTTATACCCAGCCACTTTGCTGAAGTTGTTTATCAGGTTCAGGAGTTCTCTGGTGGAATTTTTGGGGTCACTTAAGTATACTATCAAATTATCTACAAATAATGATATTTTGATTTCCTTTTTTCAATTTTTATCCCTTTGACCTTTTTTGGTTATTGAATTGCTCTGGCTAGGACTTCAAGCACTGTATTGAATAGGTAGGGAGAGAGGAGGCAGCCTGGCCTAATCCCTGGTTTTTGTCGGTGCATCAAGTTTCTGTCCATTTAGTTTGATGTTGGCTACTGGTTTGCTCTGTATTGCTTTTACTGTGTTTAGGTATGGGCCTTGAATTCCTGATTTTTCCAAGACTGTCATCATGAAGGAAGTTTTTTAAATATACCTATTAGGACTCCACAACAGAGATCCTGCATCCAAATGATTAGGACAGGGACTCACAGATCACTATGGCCTCAGGGGCCCACAGATCACTGTGGCCATTAACTTCCTTAACAATCCTGAAACTTAAGGTTGAGAGAAACCTGTGCTATAGTTCTCCAGCTAGGAGAGTTTGTGACTGTTACAAAGTTTACTATTTAATGTTCTATTAATTAATGTTCTATTAATTGTCACATTTACATTCTTTGGGTTCTTGCTCATGCCCAAGATATGATAGTAATAGGGATACTTTTGAACATGAATATATTCATTCTTCAAACACCCATTAAATATTTGTGTTCCAAGTTTACATTATCATACAGGAGAGAGAGAGAGAGAGAGAGAGAGAGAGAGAGAGAGAGAGAGAGAGAGAGAGAGAAATGAACTGCATGTTATGCTTGGAGTGATTGCAAAACTAGTTCAGGATAATAACAAAAAGAAAAAACAGATTAAAGTACAATGCAATCTTATGACATAATACATAAATTTTTAGTCTTCATCTCTGGCTTCTATCCAGAGACACTAAAAGAATAGTCATATCCTATAGTAGCATCTTAGAGAGCAGTTTGTACTGAGAGTAAAGTGAAGAAAGATTTTTCATATTCTCTATAAGAACATGTCAATCAATTTGAATTTATGTTGGTAAATTGGCCTTTGTAAATATTTCAAGGAAGGAAACCTCCAAAATACTAGATCATGTGTTCAGAAAGTTAGAACCTTTAGCCTTTTGGGAGGAGAGAAAAACTAGAAATGCTATTATTAGGCATCAATGATTTGGTCAATCATACTTATATAATAACATCTCCATCATAGTCTAGATAATTAGGTCCATAGAGTTTCTCCACTGGCAGCCTAGAAGTTCCAGAAGAGCAGAGGATCCAGACATGGAACCTGAATGGTATACTTGGTGCCATGGCATCCCTTGGGATTCTACCACTTGACTGTATCACTTAGAATAAATTGTAAATATGCTTTTATGTTTTGTAAACCACCCTAGCAGACTATCAAACCCAAGAAATAAACCCTGATTGCCTATCTACCAAAAGTCTGAGAGATCCCAATCTTCTTTTAGGCAAGTGGTTCTCAATCTTCCTAATGTTTCCATACTTTTCTACAGTTCCTCATGTTGTGCTGACTCCCGACCAAAAAATTACTTTGGTTGCTACTTCATAACTGTAATTTGGCTACTGTTATGAATCCTGTTATGAATCCTAATGAAAAAAATATTATTTACAGATAGTCTCAGGCAATCTCCAGAGAAATAGGCTGTTAGACCCTGAGAAGAGTTGTGACCCACAGGTTGAAAAGCATTCTCTGATTCAGTAGAAAATATACATTGTCATGGCTTTTTAAAGTAGCCAGACAGCTACCAGCCACTCTAGGACCACATTCTCCTAGGGACTGATCTATGCAGGATGAATGTTTCCTTTCTGTCTTTATATCCTCCAAGCTTCCTACTTATTAATATACTAACATCAGTGGTAGCTCCTTTGGGGACAAAATGCTACTTGCTGAGTTATGAGGAATGGAAATCTGAAGTAGAGAAACCCTGGTGTTCCAAAGTGTCAAAGTTACTGTACTTAAAGGAATTTGTTTGCAGAAAGAGACAAAATAACAGATAATTAAATGGTAAGTGTCGGAGACCAAGAAATACATTTGCAACAAAACTAACTCTAGTACAAAAGTGAAGATATGGGATTAGAGAACAGAGACAGCAAAGTCAAAACACAAGACGGGTTTAGATTAAATGGAGTCAGTTCAAGATGAGCAACAAAATATGGAATCAATCACATATTTCGTAGAATATTTGGTCCTTGGAAGAGCAGATTAGCAAATGAGGGAGGTGGGCTGAAGTTAACTACATGTTCAACTGGCTAATGTGTGAAATATTTTCAGTATGTAGCACAGCACCACCTCTGCCCGCCCAGGTAGTGTCTATGCTTAGAAGGACCTAATGGTAGATGACAAATCTCTGAAATTATAAAGCCAATAAACCACTATGAAACCTGTACTAATATATACTCTCACTGCTGCATCGGCATTCAATTCTTTGGATTCTAATCAATGTACTGCTAATTAATGCATTGCTAATTTAAAATGAGAGGTTGTGATACTGTTGTTGCAATTAAAGCTGCATTTTCCATAGAAACTTTTAACAAAACTGAGCTTCATAAAGGAAAACAGTTCCCTAAATCTAAATGTTTCCATTACTTGATTTCAGTTGTTAAAAATTGTCATTAATTATAGAATAAGGCTAGTTTCAACAAAACAAATTCTAGCCTGCATGTAACTGTTGGGATAAATATAATTTTAAAATTCTACTTACACACATTTACAGATTCTTAATATAAAATGTACGCCTTATATATTGCTGATTATTCGCCAGGCAATGAAATTATTTCAGCCTTGAATACTTCATTAGCCTTTCAATGTGTTGCTTATCATTAGTGGAAATAGAATGTTCTATATACAATATGAAAGCAATTTAGCTTACATAAATGCATCTCGTTAGGTAGCTGCTGTCATGACCACCTCTAATGACAACTTGTCCAAGCAATTTTAGATTGTATTTAACTGTGTTCCTCAGTATTTTACTGGAAGACCATTTCTCGATGATCTCACACTTAAAACTTGCTACTTACAGATTTCACTCAAAGAGCATATACAACAAGTTAGGCTTGTGGCTATTCATAATAGAAACTACTCTCTCTTTAAAATAGGTTTTGCCTCTCTCTAGGAGCAAATTAAGGAAGGAGAATAAGGTACAGGAGAGGACATTTTTGTCGTTGTTCTGGGTTTTTTATCTTTAATAAAATGATAAAATGATTTCTTCAGTAATTATTGTTACATGCATATAATTTTCCAACTTGGTAAATAACACCAATCAACAGATATACCTAATATTTCCCACTTTCTATCTAATACTCAACTTCTAATCTATCCTATCAATCATGAAGCTTGATTTTTCAAAACAGAATATTCTTTAACCAACACTTAAGGCCATCTTACTTGATGGGCAATGGGTTGTTTCTGTCTCTGTCCCTTTTGATAGCTTCTCTTATAATTTCTTGCAATGCTCGAGTGGCGTGCTTTATATTTGGAGGTTAAAAAGAAAAGGCACATTTATCTGTTTGAGGGGAAATGTTTCTGTTCTCACTTTTTTCAGAGTCCTGAAATATTGTTTTTCTGGTTCTCTATGCTCTTCAGGGCACATTTAATGATCACCTGATATTGATTTCCCCGTTTGGATCTGTACCACAGCAACTGTAACCTCTGACTCCACATTTTTCCATTGAAATGTGTGTTTTGCTCCTGCTAAGAAGCAGCCCACATGTTTTGTCTTTTGAAGCTAAAGTCTCAGCCTAAAATTTCCCTTGCTATTATACTCTCTATTCTATCAGCAAAAGGAAAAGTTCAACGAGTGAACACCGTTCTTTCAGTGGCGTTATATTCTATTGGAGCCAGCATAACATCTGAAATTGCAGGCTCAAACAGTGGGTCAAACACATAGTAGCAAATGCTGGGCTTTGAAAGCCTGTTTTTTTTCTTTTCCACTTTGCTCAAAATATTTTCTGAGAGCTTCACACTGGTCTAGCTCAGTGACTCTTTCCTGAATAACTCATAATCAAACTTACTATGCCGAGAATCTCACTTATCAAACAAGGTTCACATTGGTCAAAGAAATACAGAGCATCTAAATGCTAAGACTGTTATTATAAAGCACAGAACAGTATAAATGCTGGCGTTTGCCCCAAGAGAACAGCTGTGTTTTTTTTAAACCTATTATCATGCTGCAGCTTTTGTATTCTTCAGAGCTTTAAATCAATACATAATCCTATCAGGATGTTTTGTTCATTTAATAAATATTTACTAAGAATATCCCATGAGTCTGCAAACCAAGCCTTCTCTTACGCAAAGGTGATCCAGAAATGAGGAAACCGGGCTTGTGCTGCTAATTAGACATTCATTTGAATAATACAAAGAATAAACCACAAAGAGCTTATTCATTTTTAGTTCAGGACTTTTTTTTTCCCCCTGCAATCCTCAAAATGGATTCTACTCTCCATTTTCTTCTAGTCAGTCAACTTCTGCATTTGACAGAATGCAGGAAAGGAATTGCATTGTGCATTTCTTGCATAAGGAAGAGCGGTGTCAAAGAAAGGGAGAGTAACACTGCCCTGGGAATTTTGCCATACCCTTTTGTTCACTCACAAAATCATGCAGTGTTTATCACCTGTGTTCCAGACATACATCAGACACCGTGAGTATGCTGGGGTTATCAGCCTTTGAAAAACCTAAGTTCTGGTGGGAGAGGGAAAGTATCCAGGAACACCACAATTATTAAAGTTGAAAGAGTTCTATGAGGAAACGATGAACCCAAGACTAAACAACACAAGCCGTTCATAATTGCTCCACCTTTAAAATACAAACCAAAGCTGCTAAGAAGTTTGGGGGGAAGTTTGAGAGGGGAAAATAATCCCTGCATGGTGCATTGTTGTCACCATGCATGACCACATCTAGATAGGTCCATGTGACAATGGAAGACATCTCCTATAACCCACAAGCTTATGTGTTCTCTTCTTCCCTTTCTTCCCAGGTGAGAATGCTTTCTTTGTCGATGAAGATTTAACGCTTCATCATATTGAAGCACAATGTATAGAATAACAGATCTTCCCCTAGAGTGTTTGACCTAGACCTACATTGTATATTTCCCATCTATGATATAGGATACTACTATGTGCTGATGATGATGTATGAAATACACAATTTAAATATTGAATCTACTCTTGTAACTAAAATATGCAAAATACATTATCTTTTTGTGGTGGTGGTAGTGGTGGTGTGCATGTGTGCGTGTGTGTGTGTGTACATGCGCATGCACACTTCTTATGAACGTCCCTTAATTTGTTTCGTTAGTAGTTTATTCTCCAAGACAAATCGTAGACAAGTTTGTAAGATGGCGTGACAGTGAAGGAATTTGCAAATACTTCCTTCTGAACATTATTCTCTGTTTAGTCATATTTGTTTTCTCTTTCCCAAAACCTCACATTTAGCAATCTAAGAAACTGCTGACTTTCAAATCCTCGCGTGAGACCTATTATCTCTCTGCCTCTTGAGTCTATATGGCAAGCAGACTGCCTCTTCTTAAATAATTCGCCCACTCAAAATATGACTTTCATGACTTTATACTACACTTGGAATGAAAGTCAAAGTGTTCCCCACAATCATTGTGCCTCCTTGTGATTTACTGTGGACCACTCCCATAATTGTAATACGCTAGAGTTTCACTCCATTCCTTATATTTCAGTCGCTTATTCTTGCTGTTTCCAAACTATACGCATTGTCCCATCTGCTTGGAATGTTCTTCCCTAAATGTCTACTGACGTCTTTCTCTCAACTCTTAAAACTGCATCACTAATTCTGTCCTTCTGTTAATATAAGCACTTCATTTTCTCATTTGAAGCAGTCTCTGGAGTCCTCTCACTTCAGAATACAGGGGGTCATTACATCCTTATACAGGGCAGGTTCCAAATGGTTTCCAGGGTGTAACTATGATCCTACTTTCCATACTGTTATTTCACTGCGACTTCTTCCTGCCACAATTTTGCCCCTGGAGAGAGAGAGAGAGAGAGAGAGAGAGAGAGAGAGAGAGAGAGAGAGAGAGAGAGAGAGAGAGAGAGAGTGTCTTTGGTGTAGTAAGAATAATGCCTGCTTTCAAAGCAACTCTCTCTTCAGCTCTGGGTCTTTTTTCACAGGATAATTTCCACAGTTCTATCCTTTGGGGAAAAAAGAACAGAAACGAAAAAGAAACAAAGAGAAGACACTTGCCCTCATTTATGTTATGGATTGTGTTCTGATTTTCTCTGTTCTTTCCTGCGCTTCCCAACATACTTTGCAACTGAGGTCTGGCATCTGAAGTTAAGCTTCAGGCTCCCCTAAGGCTGTGTGAAAATGAAGGCCATTTACCTCTTCCTTCATTTAACTTCATGGGTGCTTTGCTATCATCAACTCTTTGCTCACCTCCAGTCAAGTGGAGATGAAGAAGAGTGGGGCTGCCCATTTCCATCAGACAATGCCATCCAGTAATCTACCATTCCACTTCCGCCTGCTGACTCACTGCTCATGGAGAAGCCTAAGGGGAGTCTCTGGCAGAGAGCTGGAATGTGTAGATAAATGGCAACAGTTAAAACCCATCACGGCTAAATACATTCCTCTCCCTTAGGTCCATGCTTTCAGTCAAAGCCATAATGATTAGGTTTTACTCACACGCGTTTATATTCCTGTTTATTTCATCCATTTGGCTTCCAGCCTACAAAATATGTATTTATCACCACTTTCTATTCATACAGTTATTATGATGGGGATAAAAGGGTAAATAAAGTGCATTGGCTGGCATATAGTAGGCGCTCAATTGTACCTGTGATAAATTGATGACCTGGAAACATAGAATCCACCCTAGACAATACTAAGACATTATACATAATACAAATTAGGCCATAAAATCAAACTATTTAATTTATTGACTCCCACTTGAGTTAAATGATTTTAGAACATTATAACTGGTAAATAATACACGGAATGTCATACCGTATACTAATTATTATGACTGAAGAAAATCAAACACATTTTCCAGAATAAATATAGAAGGAATAAAAAAGGTTTATTTAATCTGAAGTAAAGCTAAAGTTCGATTAACTGTCTGCCAAGGGGTCTCAAGGAATACAAGCTTGCTGACTATGGGACAATGTATGCCAAGCTGACTCAGCTACATAATTCAGAGAACAAAGAATGGGATGGAAACACAGGACTGGATCCAGTGTTTGAAAAGCACAAGGGAAGTCTACATTTTACTTATTATTTACCAGTTAAAAACATTCTAAGAAAAATTTAAAATTTTAGGTATGAGGAGGAATTGTACCATTTATGTTTATTTAGCATTATCTATTTTAAGTGCAAATGCAGTAACACTTAATGTAAGTGAAATGATTATGAATGAACTATACAATTTTAACTTTTTAATTCAATTCTTATGTCATATGTATTTTTAGTCTTTCCAGAACAATAGAAATGCTAAAAACAGCACAGAGGAGAGCACCATGCTTCAATACATAATGATAAATTACAGTGATTCCCAAATTACTCATAATTTTGTCTTTGAAAAAAGCTAAAAGAACAATGACATATAAGCAGCAAAAATGCATATAATATGTTTGTCCAATTTTCTCATGCAATTTGTCTGTAATCATTCAACTAAATTGGCAGGAAGTAATAAATTACAAAGGACAGAAAATACGCCGATATTTTTCTTTTGTTTAAGTCTTTTGTGGCTCTTCTATAAGCAAACACATACAGTAAGTGTGTGTGTGTGTGTGTGTGTGTGTGTGTGTGTGTGTGTGTATTTGCACATTCTTAAAAAATGAATCCTGACTTGAAAGCACAGAACAAGAATTAAAGTGCATAGGGAATTTACATGTTCTAGGTCTAGTGAAGGTACGAATTGTGTCAAAGCATGACTTGATAGTTAGACAAGGACAGGTTTCCTTTTGTTGTCATTACCCAAAAATTTAGATTCAGGACTGAGACACAGGAAGGGCACCTAGCAGTGTAAGGTATTTGGCAAACACATCTAAGTTGAACAACTTCTACATTTGTTTGTTTAGAGAGTTCATATTTTCATTGTCTCAAGATTCCTCAGCCACATGAAAATTAAATTTAGAATAATTCCTTCTTGAGTTGTTGAACTTTTAAGGGCACACAATACATGCCATTCATGATCACAGAGCTTTGTAACTCTTCATTCAAGCATTAGCTAACATGCATGATGAATCAGGCACTTAGCCAGTAGCAGTTGTAAGATGTGGACTTAATAGATAACAGAACTATAGCTGAGGGAGGCCATTTACCTAACTTTAAAGCCGAAAGTGCAGGGTTACAAGAGAGTTTTTAGTAGCATGGTAACATATGCTGTTTGGAAATGAACCGTGAATTACAGTTGGCTAGCTTTAATACTCATTCACCATAAGCTGGGTGTTCTGAACTCATATACATATATGAAAGAATAGACAGGCTGAACAAGTTTTGTGAATATATATAATATATATATGCATATAAACAGACACACAGACACACATGCACACATAAAAGGGATTGATTTTGAGAATGTGTATACATGAGAGGGATTAGAGGGAGGAAAGGGAAAGGAAAATATATAATTATACTTAAACTTGAAAGAAAGATTAGACATGGAAACTAAGTAATGGCCAATTTTATTGTCAAAACAGTGATTTCAGGTGTATTATACAAAGTCTTTGAAAATGTAATTCATTATGATGGGCTGTCTGTAAAGTAGAATACACAGTTATTATATAGCATATAGTTTCATATTCCTCCTGGCCATGTAATAAAGTGGCTTGTCCTTGGTTAGAGAGATAACTCAGTTTTTTAAAGAGTATTTCCTGTTCTTTAAGAGGACCTGAGTTTGACTCTCAATACCCTTATCTTGTGCCTTACAACAGTAGGCAACTCCAAGTCCAGCTGGATATGATACCCCTGTCCTCTGTAGGCACCTCCATTCAAGCACATATACCTACACACACACACACACACACACACACACACACACACACACACACACACACACACACTATACCTAATTAAAAGTAAAAAAATAGGAGCTGGAGAGATAGCTAAGCAGTTAAGAGGTCTGACTGCTCTTCCAAATGTCGTGAGTTCAGTTCCCAGAACCACATTGTAGCTCACAACCACCTAGAAAAGGATTTAATGCCCTTTTATGGCATACAGGTGTACATGCAGATTTGGCACTCATATATAAAAAATAAATCTTTTTTTAAAAAAATAAAGATGAAATAGATCTTTAAAAAGCAGACCCAAATAATTATTTTAAAGTTAGATACTGACTAGAAGTTTAAACAGATTTCAATAGCCAATCCCATTAGGTTTTAGTTATAATCGATGTAGGCCATATACGCAAATTGGCTGGTTTGTGAACAGGAATATTTATTTTTATTTTGGAAAATGTTTTCCATCAGAAACATTCAAGAAAACATTTAGAATGATTTTTAAAGAGAAAAACAATGTTACTATTCTAGTTGGTTCAGTGTATAGCCCCTCACAACTGAATTGTCACCTGAAATACACTTCTATCTGTGTTCACCCACATTTCATTTTTATACTTAGCAGAAGAACTTTCATATAAATCAGATATCAATGAACTCTGCGAACCACTTCAACAGACGCCCATTGCAATTAGAACAAAATCAAAACCACTTGAGCTAATACTAGACATTGATATCATCTTCTACCTTGGTTTTGAACGCATCTGGAAAACTCCACTAAGTTAGCCTCTTCTTTCTTCTAGAAGACACCACTGAGCTATTCATATTCCAGACCTGTCCAGAAGTGATTTACCTTTGAAAAAGATGGGTGTTTGTTTGTATGTTTGTTTGAATCTTTAACTGTGTGTAAATGTGTGCCTGTGTGAGGGTATACACACCCAAGTGCAAGTACCAGCAGAAACCAGAAAATGGCAGAAGATCTCCAGAAGCTGGAGTTACAAGGCTGTGGTGAGCTGCCTGGTGTAGATACTGGGAAATGTTTTCTAGTTCTCAGCAAGAGCAGCATGCGATTTTAAACAGCTATCCCTCCAACCCAACTTCTTTTATGATTACCTTATTTACTTACCTGTTTATTTAGTGTGGAGGGTGTATGTGGGGTGTGTGTGTGTGTGTGTGTGTGTGTGTGTGTGTGTGTGTGTGTGTGTGTGTGTGTAGCTGCACTATGCAGATACAGAAGGCCACAGACAACCCAGAGGAGTCGATTTTCTCCTATGACCATATGATTTCCAGGGATCAAGTTTAGGTTACCTGTCTTAGCAGAAAGTACCTTTCTTTACTAGCCGAGCCACCTCGCCAGTCTTATATCTAACTTACATTTGTTTAAGTTGTAGGTAAAAATGTTTTCTCAGAACAAGGTCCCCTTCTCTTCTTTTAGCTTGTATAACTGTTATCACTTCAGATTACAGACTAGCTTATATGCTTTGTGTTCTTATATTATGTACATGTATTTGACTGGATTTTACCTTAGAATATACTCAAAAAAAAAAAAAACCCTCTAGTTACCACTATGTCATCATCCTCTACAACCAAGCATTTGAATAATTGGTTAACTGGTTGAGTAAAGAAATTACTTTTGAGGTTTCATTAAGGATGCCTTCATTTTCCCAAGGAGTTCAGGAAAGTTTTCCAGAAAGTAAGCAATTAGTCACCTGCTTTCTAACTGGTTAATGTCAGAGTGAAAACTTTCTGTGGTATATGTTCTTCAGGCAGAAAAAAACAAACCAATATATTTTCTAAAACACATACCAAGAATAAGAACTTAGTCGTAGATGAATGAAAAGGTACAGTGTAGCCAAACATCCTGCTTCCTTAACAGAATATTAGTAAAGGCAACTACAAACAAATCAATCCAGAGGGCAGCATTCTTTCATTCATTCATTCATTCATTCATTCATTCATATCCCCTTCCTATCAGTTCTGTTCAATCTCATCAACTCTGTGAACCCTTCCTACAACCTCTATTTTTCCAGGTTAAAATTTATCATGTGTGACTCTAGACACCTATGTCTACTTTGGACTATAAAATTTTATTTAACTCTTCTGACAGCTGGCTCTTCTATAATATTGTCATCCTTTTGGACTCAGATTATGATCATTTATCAGCCTTGTATATCATACAACAATAATCAAATATTTTATTGCATTTATGTTTTTAAGCTAAAAATAAAATGTCCTCATCAGAATATATATCACTAGCCTTGGCACCTGTCAATCATAATTTTAAAACAACAATTAGCATACTACTATCTTCCATTATAATCCTATGATCACATACTAAGAGTGATCTGTACAATAGTGAATGAATGTTTTTGAGATTGCAATTGTAGTATAGAATATAGAGTATAGAGTATAGAGTATAGTATTTATCTTTTTCCTTTCCTACCTCCGAATACCCCTACATAGTTCAATTTAAAGAACGGTATTTTACGAAACACTAGGAAAGATATTTAACATCCATAACAAAGTTCTATTGAGACTTACAGGGTTCAAGAGACACTACTCTTAAAAACAGGCACCTAGGTGCCTGACCCTACAGAAAGCAGCCAATGAAAGGATTACTTTTAGCCAGGGTTCTCTTAGTGAAAAACAAAGAAGTATCTGTCTCCATGAATTTTGGAGGTGGGGAGAGGGAAAAAGCCCTCTTCAAAATGTCTCCATCTGCCCCATCCCCTACTCCACCGTGTTCACAGACACTTACAGGAAAGTGCACTTGATATGTAATTCTACCAGGGTTCTTCTCAAATAATGTCATGGTTTATGGGGCCAAACCAACATCTTTTGTAATTTATTGACACTTGTAAAACTGTTCCAGTGCCACTCCAAATTGACTTAAAAACTGGGGACACCCTTCTCATGTCATTTTACTAATTTGACTGGCTTCTCATGAAAGTGTATTCTGTGGTGACATGGATTGAAGAGCACTAATATTTCAAGTACAGTGCTGTTGCTCTGCTCAATGTTACATCTTGAAATAAAGTCAATATTCTTTTAAGCTTAATGGATAATTTTTTTTAAAAATATGGAGAGTGGCAGGGAGGGAGAAAGAGAAGTAGATTTGTTCTTAGACTTCATAGCTTACTGAAATAAATAAATTGCCATTTTATTTATTTGATGGTAAATCCCAGAAGTAACAAAAATTAATGAGAGAAAATTAGCATGTCATTTTTTGTACCTAATAGTCTTCATGAGATATATCTGTCCTTTGTGTGTTCTTCTCACTTCTTGACTTCCTCACCTCCATTTTCAATATCCAACAGAAGTGTAGAAAGGAATAAGAGCTTACCCACAAACACACCTTTCCGTTTCTCATTTTCCAAGTAATCAGCAAATTTGAACAGCTGACAGAGTCTGTGAATTGCTACACAACACGACTGCCCTCAATTAACATCTCCTCTGGGCTAATCCACAGTGAATGAAGCTCTCTTTGTCTCTAGACAACACCTTAAGGAAACAAGATATAAAGTAATGAAAGAGGGAGAGAAAATTTTAGACTGAGCTTGTTAGGATCGTATTTAACCAGCCATCTATTTTGGTTATTTCAATTCTTACAACAAAACAAAACAAAACAAAACGAAACGAAACGAAACGAAACGAAACAAACAAACAACAACAACAACAAAAAAAAACAAAATAACCCACTAATCAATCAACCAAACAAATAACCAAACAATAACAAAACAGCCAAGAGACCTGAAATATTTCTTATTTTTACTGAAGTAATCATTCTCACCGGATAATTAAAAATAATTTCCAGTGAGTATTGTATCCTGTATCTGAATAGGTTACATCTTCTCAGGATAAAAACAGCCAAAAGGAATTAAATGACTCTGTCCTATATCCTTAAAATCCTAATAAAAAGTTCACTATTCGTGAACACACACAACCCAGAACACATGACTCCATGCCCAACTGGAGGATCCTTGGCATTGGATGGATTCTTTTCTACTTAGTTGTAAAATGAAGAACACTACAGGTAAGTTTCTTCCTCACTATTACACCTTCCCTGTAAGGGACAGCATTTAGATACTCTTTACCTCAGCCATGGAGCCCCAGACAAGGATTTTTCCATTTCAAAGCTGAAGGGAAGAGCTGCAGGAGAGATGTAACAGCTGATAAAGGTAATGCTGACCAGGAAGCTTTTAAATTCCTTTCGAAATCTTTTATCAAGCCACATTCTATTACAGAATATGGTGGATTTTTAAATTGGATTTTCCTCTAGCTGTAAAAGTAAGTTTGTTGTCTGTCCCCTTTGTGCAAGCCTCGGGACTATTAAATCGCTACCCTTGTGAAGACAGAAAATGCCCCTAAGCTTTAGGGAGAGATTGAATCTATGGGTGTTTAAAAAAAAAGAAGAAAAATAAGCAGCATGTGTCTGTTAATTTCATTGATATTTATTGATTACTATGATGTATTAACAAAACAGATAAAAAAATCCTGCCATTAAGGTGTTCCCTATCTAGTTGAGAGAAGCAGACAACAGATAAGAAGCACATTACATAACTGAGTGACTTATTAATAGTATATTAAAGATAATTGCTGTGAAAAAAGACACAAGCAAGGAACAGAGACTTGAAAAAAGGAAGCATTTTATAATTTGTATTAATTGTCACACACTCTCAGTCTCATAAAGAAAGTGATGTTTAGGTCCTTGAAGAATGAATATTCTGGAGAAAGCTTCAAGCAAATGAAACAACCCGTAAAATAGTCTTGATTTGGACTATGCCTAGCGTGTTTGTCAAAACACAAAGACTTGAGTGGCAAGATCGTAAAGGAGAGAAGCCAAATCTAGATAATTAACAAGTGTGAAGAGACAAATCATAGAGAGACTGATTCATAATTTGAAAAAAATACTTGGATACCTAACAGCAGATTTGAGGAACAGCAAGATGTTATACTCAAGCTGTATGACATGTACTTGCAGATAGCATGAGCACTGTAGGAACTACAGTGCATTATCTTTGATGAAACATGTCTTGTGGGGTTGGGGATTTAGCTCAGTGGTAGAGCACTTGCCTAGGAAGCGCAAGGCCCTGGGTTCGGTCCCCACCTCCGAAAAAAAGAACCAAAAAAAAAAAAAAAAAAAAAAAAACTGCTTCCTGAAACATGTCTTGTCTGATATTTGATGAGGTAGCATGTTTAGAACACAAGAGAATTGACTATTTCCAAGTTTGTGATATGATTAGTGAGCTGCTATACCTCCAAAAGGCTGTGCGCAACAGGGTTACCTCCCATACACAACTCTTCAGTGGGCTGAGAACTGGCAAGTAACAGAGGAAAGAGTAAAGGTTTAACCAACGTGGCTTGTGTTAGACCTGAAGGTTTGATGATAATCTTTGGATTTTTCAGTTGTCACAGTGATTATACTCCTTTCTATCCAAGCCAGAGTGTATCTGCTGAAGCTATAAAAGTTTGCAGAAGGCTATTGTAGCTGTGAGAGTGACAGGTTGGAAGTATATGTGAAGTGTGCATGGTTATAACGTAGGGGAGGTGCTGACAGGAGCCCTTTATGATGAATGTCAGATGTAAGAGATAATCTCTCAGGAGTGCTGTGTAAGACATGGGAGAGGGGCTCAGTCTCAGTCATGCCACTGATGCTAAATGGCAATAGCAGCTTCATAGTGAGAGAGTATGATATGTCATAAGTATGCCTAGATACCAGAACTTACTGCCTCTAACATTATACCCATTTCATGGTTCACCAGAGTGAATGTAATAACAAGGACAGCTTGTAGAACACACAGTAGTTAGAAAACAGGGTTCTGAATATACTCACTATAAAGAACAGTTACATTTATGGTGATAGATATGCTAATTATTCTGATTTCATCATTACTCAATACCCAAATGAATCAAACAACAACATTGTACTTCATAAGCACATACAAAAGTATCTAGTATGGTCTGTCACTGCCAAGGCAGTAACAACAAAAGAATTCTCATTGGCTGAACCCTTAATAGAACCATGTTTGTTAACTGTCAAAAAAAATGAGAGTAAAATTTCTAAGATTATAATTAGATAATAAAATAACAATGTGCCTAAGTCAAAATGGTAGTATAATGTATATCTACAATTCAACTCTTGTGTGTGAATGGGAAGTCAAAGCTTATTCAAACCCCTACTAGTACAGATATCAACAATTAAAGACAAATGTATGCCATTAGGATAGTGTCTCTAGGAAGCATGTGGTTAATAAAAATATAAAATAAGATGAATTGAGTCTTAAACAGTAGCAGTTCTTCCTCTGGACCACAACGAAAGGAATAGGTGTAGCAAATAATTTCTCTTACATGAGGCCTGGTAGGATAGAAATATAAAACACAAAGTTCATGAGAAAAGATAACACCATTGGCCTTCTATACCTTATGAAAATACTCTATAATCAAATCAATCTGAGAAATTCTTACTATCTTTAAAAGGGGTAGCAAAATAATCAAGTGAGGATATTCATTATTAATGGTTTATTATAAAAAGCTACTTCCTGCTCATTTGCTGTTTTGATAAGCCTGTCATGCACTGTGTGAAAATTGTTATATGTCAACACTTTTTTTAACTTGAAAAGATTCCCCAAAGTCCGTGACATCCACATTTTAGCAGCTTTTTTACCTGACATCCCCCCAAAATTTAGCCTGTATTCATCTATTAAATGAAAATAATATTCTTTGTCCTCAAAACATCTAAATCTTCTGTGATCAAAAGAATGAAAAATTCTTTAAACAGTGTGTGGTGTTCTTGTCACCATTTTTGGTGAACCACTTCTGATGGTTTTTACCTTAAGAGTGAAACTCTTTGTAAAAGAGTCTTCAATTCTTAACAGACAAACTGAATCACCTTGAGTTCTTATCAAGTGCTCTATCAGTCCAAGTGTGCTACATAGTTTAGCTCCATGTTTTAATCCCCTGTCATGTTCTTATCCACAATCAATTATTATTAGCACTTTCAGATCTATGGAAGCTCTAGGGATGATGTAATGAAGACAATATCATAAGATAGTTCATAAGACATCATGAGAAAAGTTGGAATATACCATGGGAGTCAAGATGGAATAGAAAATTTCAAGTTAACTACCTTAACAATTCTAAAGGAAAATGTAACACACACACACACACACACACACACACACACACACATACACACACACACACATACACACACACACACACACACACACACATACACACACACACATACACACACACACACACACACACACACACACCTCTCTATGGGAACATAGCAAATTATTTTAAGTCAGGCATTGGTCTCAGTCATAGAATCAAGGCTGCTGGTTCTAGGATTGGTGCTCTAAAGGTCAGAACTGTCTACCCCTCACCCAATGCATAAAAAATAGAGATGAGGCAGTTGAGGGAATTGCAATGGAGTCACTGACAGAAGCATTCAGTCTATTCTTACAACAGCACATTATCATTAACCAAACCAAACAAATAAAACAAGCAAACAAAAAACCTTGATTAATAGCAACAAAATGGTTCATAGAGTATGAGAAACATTTTTCATTTTCTTATTTTCATGTTTTACTTTTAATGTAGATGTAACAGGGTACATGGGTACTGCCTGCAGTATGTGTCACATGCAGGTAGGATTAGACATTTCCCAGGGAAAGGTATTTCTTTTTCTTTCTTTTTTGCTTTTTTCTGGAGCTGGGGACCGAACCCAGGGCCTTGTGCTTGCTAGGCAAGTGCTCCACCACTGAGCTAAATCCCCAACCCCGGGAAAGTTATTTCCAATCACTTCCATCTCCTTGCTTTTTTCTCTTCCCTTCTGAATGAATTGCTTCTGTGCCTCCTGGACAAAGCCGATGCTACATTTATTATTGAGATTCTGAAAAGAATGGAAGCTAAAAGGTTTTTTGACACCTTGAAAGAGTGTGTGAGATGTCGTTGACAGGATAAGATGTTGGTTCTTTTATGTTTGTGGAAATACTGTCTCTTCCATTACAATTAAACTAATAGCCAAGGTACATCACTCTTATGTAGGATGTCTTAATGGTCAGGGACCATAAATACTTGATTTTAGGAAATAAACCATTTGTCCTTTTGGAAACACTGCCTACCCATTTGAGTGTATCTGTAAAACCAACTGGTACTTAATCGTTCAACTTGGATTAGAACATTCCAGATGATACAACGAGTAAGGCTGATCCTGCATCTCCTTGCATTCAGTAGACTGGCACCCAGTGCCTATTAAATCCCAGTGGTAAAACGTTCAGCAATCAAGCCAGTTCGCCTGAATTGATTTCCAAAGGCAGTTGTATGAATCATGACATTCTGGGCTCTTCTGTTCTGCATGCTTACTGACTAATATGTAAACGAGGCTAGGTAAATCCCAACAGTTCCCTGACAAGCAGCTATCGTTTTATTCTTTATTACAGGGTGAAAAATCCCTCCAGGAAATGCAATTTTTTTTATCACTCAATGTCAAGCAAGTCAGAAAGTATTAGTTCATAATGCAACTTTCAAAATGTTTAAATGCTAAAAGATGCTGAGATACAAAAAATGAATGCCCAACCCAGAAAATTCCACACAGACTTTTTTCCTCCCTCCCTCTCCTTTATTTCATAACAATGATGATGATGATGATGATGATGATGATGATATAATTTTTTTTACAGTCTAATCTTAACCCTCCTCTAGGTCTGTCCTCCCACAGTCCCTCATTTCATTTCTCTCCCCATTCCCATAATCCTCCAACCTCAGTCTCCAAGAGGATAATATCCCCAATTTACCAAATAGTATCTCAGACACTAGGGGTTGAATTGAAAACAATAGCCAGGGAACCCAGACAATAAAGAAGAAAGCAACAAATTTTCAAAAAAAAAAAATCAGGTCAAGATCTGATTAGAGAGGCCCCACACAGCTAGCTGTCATACGGAGAATGAGGAGCTTAAATAGGATGACCTAATTTAAAAACTGCACTAAAACACAGTAAAATACAATTTTATGCTGTCTGGCATACAAGAGTAATTTATCTGAGACAGTCAAATATATTGGTTGACAGAACAGTTCTTTAACTCTCAGAAAATATTATAACTATTTTTGTTAAAAAATATAAATCAATATTCTTATAAATATGATTATCAATTACAATACATGATAGTTATTTACTATAGAGACCAAAGAGCTGCTAGACATGAGTTAAACCTTTAATTATAATAGGATTATAATAGGTTAATTTATAATAGGATAGTTAAACATAAGCAACTGTGTTGCAAAAAATCAGATTATGATAAAAACGTAGGAATATTTTTAAATCTACAGACTATCATAGGAATTGTTCTTTTGTAATGGAAAATGAAGTTTGGCATGCCTCTGCTTCAATCTCCTAATGGCTTCCTGCCTCACTCAATATAAATGTAAAAGGCCTAGCAATGACCTTCAAGACTCTACATGATTTGGCTGTTATTACATTTTTGACCTTATATCTCACTCCTTGTCTCTATAGTTCACTGTGCTCAGTCATACTGAATTGCTTGCTGTTTTCTAAGGTGCCAAATGCTATCCAAGATGAAGGCTTTAGAACTGGCTCTGTCCTCTAAATATACACATAGCCAATCACTTCTTTCAAATCTCTGTTCAAATGTTACCTTGTCAAGGAGAATTAGTATGATCTCCATATTAGTTTCTATATTCCACTGTAATTATCCTCTACTATGCAGAGAAACTCATATGGGTATACTATATATGCTGTTTATCATTAATTTTTACTAATTAAAAGTCAAACTCCATGTATCTAGGAAGCTTCATGTCCTAATTTATATATATATATATATATATATATATTCCAAAAATTATAACAACTTTTAAAACATATTAGGTTCCTGTATTAGACACACACACACACACACACACACACACACACACACACAGAGAGAGAGAGAGAGAGAGAGAGAGAGAGAGAGAGAGAGAGAGAGAGAATGGGCTTTCTAGCGAAAGCAAGACCAGTCAGGCAAAGAGAGAAGAAGCTTCCTTCTTCTATGTCCTTTGTAGAATCTTTCTATGTCTAGATTAAAGGTGGATCTTCCTACTTCAAAAGAGCTGAATTAAAGGTGAATCTTACTGTCTCAAAAGATTAGACATGGATTTTCCAACTTCAAGTGATTTAATTAAAAATAAATAAATACAAGTTAATAAAAAAAAAGAAAAGAAAAGAAAAGCTACTGCCACAAATTAACCAAGTTAGAATGATCCTGAGACTCAGAGAACTAGGGATGAGTTACTGCTCAGAGGCTGATAACCTTACTCACTAGCTCTCTGGGATTTAACATTCTTATAGGTTAAAAAAAGTTTACAACTGACTCAACAGTATTGAGGATTCTTTCTGAATCTGGCATACATTAGGATGCTCTCGTAAATGTTATTAAAAACAATTTAAAATCCCATTTATCTAAAGCTACATGTTTTGTGTCAATGGAATCTCTTTGAATCCATGTTATAGATTTTTTTATTAGCCCCATTAAAAACTAACTAAAATCCCCCCCAAAAAATAAATAAATAAATAAATAAAGATCCCTCAGAGGTGTGCCCAGCCATTTGGATTTCAGTTAATTAGATATCTAGTCCAGTTGACAATCAAGAATAGCCATCATAATGGTGCCCTGTAAGTATCTATGAAAAATGTGTGCTCCACTTTGACAAATGGATATACATAGAAATGAATTGGAAATGCCTTAGTGTATGAATGAATACCATAAAGGTAGGAACCTGAAAGGCATTCCTGTCTACTCTGCCTTATCTCATATTATTACCCTTTCAGAATGTGTAGAATATTTTTGAAACAAAGGATATTTTATGTAATATTTATATTAAGATAAGTATGAATTGTGGCATGTGGTCACAGGACACACTTACTTACTGTCCCATTGTCCCTTACAACTATGTTTCTGTTTCCTTTCTACTGGATGACATCTCAGAGAGTATCATGACTCTTGATAATTCTTGGAAATTTGTCTCTTGGATTCAAAGTTACAAGATCAGCTCTTCAAGTGAACTCTTACGTTTAATTTCTTTTAGGCACCATGACTGATTCCCCCTCCGTCTATCTCTCAGATGCAGGGGAAGATTTTGGAAGAATGAGGCAAGAAGAGCTAGCCAATAAGAAAGGAGAGTGACTGGACTTTTTTTTTGCTCTTCTCAGCAATTCAAACACAGACCCCTCCAGAGAAGGAGCTAGAAAGGACAAGGGGATCGAGATCAGGGCAGACCAGAATCAAGAGTATCATAAGTTGAAACTTACTGGTTCTGGTGGCTATTTGC
Source organism: Rattus norvegicus (assembly GCF_021556685.1). Lineage (NCBI taxonomy): Eukaryota > Metazoa > Chordata > Mammalia > Rodentia > Muridae > Rattus > Rattus norvegicus. The sequence goes on from NC_141540.1 coordinate 54,527,589, forward strand.
AACAGAATCTTTCTCTTACTTGTGTTTTCGTTGCCAACAAATCCCTTCTGATCTCGTGTGCACTGTTCTTTAAGCACCCACAGCATCTCTATGACTACAGGTCAGTTGTTTGTTCTAACCCCATTAAGTCATATCCAAGAAAGTGATCTGCAGAAAACCTCTGACATTGGACCCAAGATAGAACTCTGAGAATTTCTCCAGTTTCTCACTTTAACTGGCCCATGGAAAACCCTCAAACACTCTTTCACTCAACAAAATCACTTTCTCCTTGTTCTAATTGCTATTAATAGACATACGACCATTTTTCAGTTTTCAAAATGTTTCAAGTATATGCTGCTTACTTAATCGACCTGCCCACCTCCATTTTAAAAGTTTTTATTATGGTATAGAATGCTCTTTAAAAACTTTCCTTTGAAATTGTAGTGAAGCATACCCAATTTTCCTCTATCAGAATGAGGGCTGACATTCACACAACAGCCTTTCTCAAACTTGGCTTCATCCATACTTAATATGGATATTCTCCTTATAATATTGGATGAGCTTAAGAGCTGTTTCATGAAGTGCTATTACAAGAACCAAAAGAATAGTTCATTTCACTATTGACTTATAACATAGAATGCCATCTGTTTACTTAAAATTTGGGTCTTAACTTTTATTTTGATATCTAATTCATTTACAAAATGTTTCCCTGTCTCTCAAGGCCAATTCTAAATTCCTAAGTCTTGCATCCAAAATAATAATCTGGTCCTATTTTTTTGCTTTTCAACCTTCTTTTCCATCGTGTTCATGTAATAGTTCCAAGCATCTTACTCAATCTTCTCTGAAACTCCTATTGTCTATGTGCTATCTTCTAGTCTACGTGCTATAAAGAACATAACATAGAGTTTCCTTTTTGTCCAAACATACTATACGTTGTTAAGTTTTTCTTTCTTTTTATCTATGTTTTAAAATAATATTTTATTCTTCTTTGGACCAGGAACTCAAATTGATGTCTTACTCATTATATCTCTAAATTTCCTTCCCTGTGTAGCCTTCTTTGAATTCCGTTGGAAGAGTTTATTGTTTTCTTTTCCTATGCTACTGTCACCCTGTATTGCCTTGAGCCAAAACACTAATATATTGTGGTTTGAGCTGTTCATATCATAGCTAACTATATATTACAGGGATGTACTTTGTTTACATTTAATTTATAATATAAAATCATTTTGTCTCAGAGCATAAAATATAATTTTATATTTGTATTATTAGAAGTAAGTGTAAAGGGAGTTCCTTATAGAGCGATATAAGTGGGTAGCCAAACACTCCTAGAGCAACGGCCCATATGCAAATAATATGTACTTGAGAATGGAAGACTTAAAAGCAAGTGGGGACAGGGCTAGAGAGCAGGTCAATTAAGTGCCTGCTGCTCAAACATAGGTGTAACCAGTCTAGCAGAAATGATATTCTAAAGACAAGCATGTGGCTCTTAATCTATCAGACTGCATAATCAATAGACACCAAGTAAGTGGAAATTTTCCCAGGAATCTCATGCTGGAAGAAGGGCTCCAAACAGAAGGGCAGTGTGTCTTTTGAAAGAGATTTTACACAATTCTACAGGATAAGACTGAAACCCAGATAATGAGAATTAACTAACGGTCAGAGTGAGCATACTTTGGTCAGGACTGCTTAATTATAAAAATTCTTGGCTTTCTCTTTAAACTCGGATCTCACTTTACAAGGCCAAAAACACACTTGAGAGGTTTGCTGGATCTGATTCCTCTTCCTGACGTGGTCATATCAAATGAATCTCCTTTTTCAGCTTTCGACTTTTAATCTGGCTCTTTTAACTGACTTATGGAGGAAAGGTGGGCAGCAGACCTGACAGGCACAAATTGTGACCTGTACATTTGATAACACAAGGATGTGAGTTCTGATTCCCACCAACCACATAAAAGCTAAGCCCCATGCTGGGGGCTGAAAGTGGAGACAGGAAGTCTGGTCAGATTGGTGACATCCTTGTTGTGAAAGAGCTTATCTCAAAACACAAGGAAGAAATTACTTTGGAAGACACGTATTGATCTCTTGTTTCTATACACACATGCACATATACATGGACATGTCCTCTCTCTCTTCTCACACACACACACACACACACACACACACAGTTTCTTTTCATATTAAATGAATGAGATGGAATGAATAAAATGGAGAGAAGTCTGTGCTTACTTGAGTAAGCAAGGAGAGCTAACCATACTCCTAATGAAATACATTATACATTAAAAGAGCAGAGATTTAAGAAAAATATTCTGACATTATTACAGGCTTTGAAACAAGACAATTCCAAGAATGTCATCATTAGAGTTGTAATCCTAGAATAGGAGAAGGCGCTGAACAAACGTCACTTGAATCACCGTGGAGCTGGGAATGCCTTCATCAAAGGATCATAAAGAGGAGAAGCCAAAGATGCTCTGAGTGATGAGAGATGATTGGCAGAATGATAAGACGATTGCTGTGGGAGTTCAGAAGGGCGTGGAGATGATTCTTCTTCTAGTTTGGACATGGTAATTTTATGGACATGTGAGATGTTCCATTTAGATTTACAGGAGACAGACTGAAGCTCTGGCACATTGGTAGGGTTCACATAGGAAGGATTTGAATGGAGAATTACAAAGGTTTGTGACAAAGCTCGGGCCCATTTATGATAATAAGACTCTATAAAGGGTATGCAGAGGTTTTTTTTAAGGGTTACTAACTCAAAGAGTTAGTGACAAGAAGTATAACAGCATTATATTTATTACCATATAAGAAAAGGAAACCTGTCTGCATTTCTCCTTAAGGAACAAAGGGAAAAAAAATCAGACAGACTCTGCCCCTATGAATCAAGGACTGAAAACAAAAAGAAGGAAAAACTTGTGATCAGCAGTCCACTTAACTGAATTTCCAAACAAGTGAGTTAGTGCGAATCAACAATTAGCAGACTTGACATTGTAGAAAATTTAATTAGCAGTTTACAGGACGAATCAGGGGAAGACACCAAAAACTCCTCAAGAAAAGGTCAAATTGGCACTGACAGAGAAAACAAGCAAAACAGCAAAGGAAAGATCCAGTCCCTGGGAGAGACTCCACCAGGCAGAGCAGGGCAAATGGGATTTAAATAAGAGCACATGGAAAATTCTAGAGAATTACCTGGCTTAAAAAAGTAACTGATATTTTGAAATAGAACAATTATTTTCCAGACAAATGAACCAAAGGATATCACTTGGTGATAGTGTTGAATTTTAAGCAAAAAGAATGTGTCAAACTGAAATACAAAGACGCAAGGGGGCTTGACACTCTTTTCAAAACCCGAATACCAGAACACAGGGGAACCACGTCCCTGGGTATAGAAATGAAAGATCACAACCAATTTCCACATTCAGCCAAGTTGCTACTCAAACGAGAAGGAAGTCAATGTCTTCTAAAAGAGCCAACTTTCCTGAGAATGCTTTTCAAAAATAAGTCTGAGGTGACAGGTGGATGAAATAAGGCCAGGGGTAATAAGTCACAAAGGGTAGAAGTGTAAAGGAGCAAAAGTTGAACAACAACAACAACAACAAAAATGTGTACTAATAATTAAAACGTGGTGGCTTGCTGTCACTGTTGTTGTGATAAAACATCATGGTCAATACAACTTGGGGAGTAAAGAGGCTTACTTTAGCCTTTATCTACAAGTACATCAATCACTGAGGGAAGTCAAGATAGGAACTCAGACAGGGCATGAACCTGGAGGCAGAAGCTGATGCAAAGGCTATGGAGAGGTGTCACTTACTGACTAATGCTTTTACCCTACTAGGCCTGCTTTCTTAAAAATCCAGGACCACCTAGGGATGGAACCGCCCACAGTGGACTGGGACCTCCTCCATCACTAACTAAAAAAAATCTCTTACAGCTGGATCTCAGGGGGGCATTTTCTCATTCGAGATCCCCTTCCTTCAGATAGCTCTTGTTTATGTCAAGTTAACTTAGGAATAACCAGCACGTGTGATAAATGTATGTAAAATTGCACAGTGTTTATTTAAAGAGGTTGTATTTTTAACATTTTTATGATGGATGTACGTCATGAATCTAGGCATAGCTGATGCAAGACAGTATAGACGGTGTGAATTCTAATGGCACTATCTCCAGTCACTCAACATGGATAGTAAGATAAGATAGTCAGGTAGGTAGGTTGCTTAATAGACACAGGGTTACAGTGTTATTTCAACTACATATGATATAATTCTGGAATGTTTGAAAGATTTAGAAAACCTAAGTAGTCATCATAAAATAAGTAAAATATATAAAGGAGATTAAAATAAGTAAAATAGAACTATAATTTCTATTTTGAATGGCAATTAATGGGTTAGTAGATAAAAATTATGTGGATAAAATGAAAAACATTTATAGCAGGCAGAATATTTTAATTGAAAATGATTTTTATACAGTAGATTCTGGTCACTGTCTCTCTTCTCTCAACCCGTCAAAAAATTATAATTAAATTTTGAAAATTGGACCAAAAAATTCCCCAGAGAAGAAAAATATAGAATGTCCAAGTCAGATTAAGTTCAGTGTGACTGTAGTATGATGGATAGGCCTGTGTGGAGGTTTGAATAAGATGGCTTTGAATGCATCACGAATGCCTCTGGCCAAATCTGCGAGCTTGTTTGGCATTTAACCATCTAAAGAAACACCTATCCACCTCTTCTAGTTAGCAAACCTTTTTCACTCATACTTATTTGTAAGACGAATATTATTTGAAAATCAAAACTAAAAAAAATGACTGTAAGAAAATAAAGGGATAATATAGATTGTTGTTTTTGTTTTTATATTTGGCCTTAGCCAAAATGCTGGGAGAGAATGTATGTTTAAACTTTGCGTTCTCCCTCACTTTCTGGGCAGTTTCTAATCTATGAAATGTCCACCTCCCCCACCATCTGCACTTCTGCCTAGGCTTTGAGAGCCGCTGTCTTAAACCGCTGGGTATTGCTACTGCCAGGAATGATGTCCATAGACCCACATTCTGTCTGCTCTCCTTGAGTGAGCTTATACATCCATCCCCTTGGTCCAGTTTCTATTTATTACACAGGCATAGACTGCCAGCTTTAATCTCTAGCACAGACTCCTTCCCGGGCTCCAGACTCATATTTCTACTACTGTCAGAATCTCTATTTGGATGGAATTCTTCCTCCTGGCTCTCTCCCAGAGCCTCAATCCTCTCCATTCCCACAGACAGCTTTGTGATCGTTACCAAAATAGCCCTGTTCAGTTCTACCTACTTTCTCTCTTGCGTCTCTCCTCATCTAACTGGCCATATTAGAATATTTTTCTAGAATAATATTCCATCACTCTAATTATTTTGTTAACTTTATGCTTTCTCTTTTCTCTTGGGAAGGAGCCTACCTTGCTTAGAACAGTTGAAAGAGAGATAAGCAACATCTAGAGTTCATTTCTTTCTTTGTTATCTGCCACAGTGAGTCCTTGCCAGAATATCTAGTCTCCAAACTTTCCCTGACTTGGTATTGTAGGTCAAAGACACATGGTATGCTTCCCCATAGTACATCCTTCCCATAGCTGTACTTACTTACAAAGTTGATATATTAATCTGTCTTCTTACCTACTAGACCACAAACTCTGTGCAGGTAGATACTGGGTCTTAAATAACATTCCACTCATAGTTCAAGGCACAGGAAGTGATATTGTTTCAGGGTATGAATACATTTTAACATTAAGTTATACAAAACCTATAATTAAAATTGGTGAATATCTATAGGCATTGGAAATACTGGCAACAATGACAGTTTGTAAGCCAAAGCAATAGCTAATGAAAGAAAGGCATAATCACTGGGATGTACTGAAAAGAATATCATATTACATAAATAAAACTCAGAATGAATGATACAATGTTGGTAGTAATGCAAAGGTATTGGTGACTACATCGTGGCATTGGTAAATCTAATTTAATATGCCCTATTACCTACTTTTATATTAAATAAAATTATTAACTGATTTATTGCTTGCTTTCTAGGATAACATATATATCATAAGCTTTAATAGATAATCATTTATAAAAGTGAATTTTAAAAAGATCACATGAGAAGAGAAAGTGAAGCAAATTACCCAAATCTTATTTATATTTTCTTTTAGTGTTTTGTTTCACTCTCACATAGCTTTCAGTATATTCCAAAATTTTATCTGTAATAAATATCACTTCTATCAACGGAGAAATTATAATTAAATTTTGAAATTCCCTCACAGAAGAAAAGCATAGATTGGCTAAGATGAAGTTTAGGGGGACTATAATATTTGGTGAAGAGGCCATTGTGGGCTTTGGATAAGAAGGTCCCATAGACCTAGTATTTAAATGTCTGGTTCCCAGTCGGTGGACTATTTAGGAAACATTAGGAGGTGTGAGCTTGTCAGAAGAGGTGTGTCATTAGGGGTGGGCTTTGAGATTTCAAAAGGCTGTGGAGATTTAGTCTTAATCTCTTTTTGCCCTTGGCCTGTGGTTAAGATGTAAGCTCTCAGCTACTGCTCCAGCACCATGAATGCTGACCTGCTACCATGTTTCTGCCTGGATGATCATGGATCATCTGAAACTGTAAGCTAGTTCCTCAATTAAATGCTTTTTTAATAAACTGTCTTGATGTTGGTGTCTCTTCAAAGGAAGAAACCGATAACTAAGACAGACACTACTTGTGATTTTCAGAGAGAATATTCAGAAAGCTCTCCCATCGTGGGGCTTTATTCAAGAATGAGAAGTCACTACTAAACATTTACTCGAGTAGTATAATTCCTAACTACATTCTAAATCCATATCCTTATCCCAACAGATTATGTAGCTCTCACCTTTCATCAAAGAAAATTCTCTTTCCAGTAGACAGAGACCATTATGGAAAGCTGTAGTCTAAATGCAGAGAAAACCTAAACATGGGGTACCTAGCCACAGCTGTTATATCAGCAACACAACCCCTACACCTAAGGCTCAGGGTAGATCACAGGAGAGGGGGAAGAAGCGACTGTAAGAGTCAGAAGGCCAGAAAGCCTGCTGTAAGGTTGTATCTTCTAGTTATGACAGGGAAGCTGACATAAGACATTTCAACAAGATGGCTGCCTAAACAGACCTGAAAACTTCAACTGCCAGTTGACAGGGCAAGATGGACGGGGAAAATCTCAGGGTGCCTTGCCTAGAGGAAGAAGTACAGGGAATTAATGACTACTGACTACTGAGAGAGTAAGAATTCATTTTCCCAGGGATGAACCCCTTTATTGCTTTATTGGTTTTGTAATACCAACTGATCTGTCTTTGAACCATGTACACTAAACAGACTTAATAAGCTCTGTGTGTGTATGTGTATGTGTGTGTGTGTGTGTGTGTGTGTGTGTTATTTCGTGGGCACATATGTGTGAATGATTATGTGCCCCTTCCAAGTATATTAAATGTGCTTAAATGTAATAGTTAAAAAGAGACCATGAACTTGAGAGGGTGCCACATGGTTATGTGTACAGACAGTTGGGAGATGAAGGAATTATATTTAATTAAAAATAAAAATTTAAAAATCAAAGTTAGGGGCTATGAATATTGTTCTTCATGGTGTTTACGTGCCTTGATCAAGTTCCTTGGGTTCACACTTATATGACAAACAAGAATATTACTAAACAAACAAACAAATAAACCACCTTAAAGAGGAAAAATGAATGAGAATGTTGCAACAAATGGAGGAAAAGCTTACTAAATAAAAGACATGCCCGCAGAGAGTAGTGTGGAAACAGTCAGGGAGAAACAACAGTCTTATTTAGGACAAGAAGATAAGTATGTCTTATCATTGACAAGTAGCCTGCAGATGTATCCTTAACCAATCAAGGGCATGTACCAGGATGAACTATGATGTCAGCACTCAAACCGAAGATGCTTGATCAATGGAAAGGAACTGGAGAGTGTACATGAGTTGAAAATAAAGGATACAGGTGAAGAATGAAAATAGAAAATAGTCAATCTGTTTAAGGTCTTCCAATTTTTACAGGAAGGCAACAGACGGGGTCACAGGTGGGAAATAAAAGCTGTGGAAAAACCCAGGGAATAGGAGTGCAGTTACAGAGTTAGAATGAGGAGAGAGAGACAGATGGCTCAGCTGCTAAAAGTCCTGCTACTTGGGAGGACAGTAACATTGTCTAGCACTGTTTAACAATGGGGCAATAGCAATGTGCTCACAGGATTGTATCTGTTGGTCTCATCTCTGCTGGAAAAGCTTTGGTGCTATGTGTTTAGAAATGTAGTGCCCTGGTATGTCCCATCAAATTTTGAATCTGAACCCCTGAAAAGTCTTATGTGTGCTATCCAGTGACCTCTTGGCTATACACTAATAGATTCCCAATCCACTGAGAGGCAAACCTTCACAGACACTCTTCAAACTTCCAGAGCTATGATTAAATGCACCTTTACATCAGAAATCAATCTTTTCTAAGGCATTCAAGGGATTTGCTCTGTAGAGCAGAGACTATCGTGCCAGGCAGGCTTTCCTAGACTTTAAAAATATCTTTCATTTCCCCTTGCAAGAAGTCATTATTCCAGGGCCTGTTTACACAGGTAGATTTTTCAATGGTCCTCAAATCACATTTAAGATCATGCCAGCTTAAATTTATGCTCCCATTTATTGTTCAATATTCTTAAAGTATGCAAGAATTGCTTGCTCTGAGTGTGATAATCATTACTTTGTAGCTGCACCTGTTGGATCCTTAACTAGTCTGACAGACAGCAGACAGTTTTTAACTGTTTGAAAACATGGAGGGATATTTCTGTATGCACACTGTTATCTTTTACGAATTAGTTGTAGCAGCTAAATGAAGAAAGTGGTGTTTGTTTTCTAGAATTGTCATATTGAAACCAAATAGTACAGATACATTTAACTAGCATTTCTAGAGTTCCTATGTCCAAAACAAAACCAAATGAAAGGATGACTTTTGTTCACATACACAATGGCTCTTATTTCTTCTCTGCTGTATTAATGGTTTTTTGTATAGGTGAATATTGCTTCTTTTTACAGATATAATCACTGTGAGTATAGAAATTCCAACTTGGTTTTGTTTAATTTGGTCACCATGCTTAGCACAGGACTAGAAATCCTCCATAAATGCTAATGACAAGCCTTTAACAGCAGAGAAACCCAAGTAGAGTTCTACTGCTTTTATGAGGAAACTATAGTACCATTCAGTTAAGGGCATAAACAGCAGATTGTGTTCGAAAGGTTCCAACCAATGTCATGATTCTTTCTCACATCTCTGTTGTGGTAAGGCTGTAATACTGATGCAGTCAGTGGGAACTTTTCACCAATTGTCCTATGTGTCACCTTGACCTTGCTTGTTCATTGGTGTCACTCTCTGCTGCATTAGCTTTTCTGCCATTTCCTAAACTCCCACTCCTGCTGCTCCTCCATAAACTATGATCCCCACATATTTTCCCAGTCTTTGAGGCTTTCGTGTTTATTCTTTTCCATTTCTGAGCAATCCCTTTAAGTGGACTTAAATTAATGAAGGAGGTCTATGGATGACCACAGATTGCTTGGCAGAGGCTGGGATAACAGAAGCCAACAGAAGGCTGAGATCATTTATCAACTTCAAGAAGTAGGTCCTGGAAACCAGTGGCAGATGTCCGACAGGAACACAGGAGGAAGCAACAGCATCATGCATTTTGGGCTGAATGATATAGCATTAAAACTGAACTCAAGCCCAAGACAACAAACTAACTCTGTCTCTAATGCATTTTATTGCTCAGATTAGTGAGTACATTTACCAGGAAAATTGCTGTCCCAGATTACAAAAGTCTTTTCCTACATTTCATACACAATGATAACTATCATTCTATTTTCTTGATAGCTTTCAAATTAGTCTCATTCTTCCTTCTCCAAGAACCACCATTACATACAGCTTCTATTATCCCTTATCTAGTAAACTGTATAGCCTCACAAGTCATAGCCTTGAACATAGGCTTGCTACATAATTATAATCACCATGCTGTTCAACCATTTACTCTCCTAAGCTTGAGATGGTTCCTCTTCAGCTAAACATCCTTCAGAGATTGATTCATTCAAAATCTTAAAGATGAAAGTCCACAGTCTCTACCAGGACGATGATACCCCTTTATGATGTAATTATTAGACAGCACCAGTCTCACCTCCCTCCAGGGCTTTACTGGCATGGTCTGTTCCAGTAATCTTCCACTTTTGAGCTCTCTGTATGCTGGTTCTTCAGCTGTATCCTATACGCACAATCCCCCTGTTTATCTGGATAACTTCAGACTACAGAGCACCCATTGGATCTCTGCTTCCCCTCCTTTAGGCGTCGATGCTCATTTCACTTTGTAAGTCAGATTTTCATTGTCATCTGTGTATCTGTACTTCACTAAGGACAAAAGGAAACAGAAGGCATAACAACAGGAACTTTAAGCTTTAGAAACCTAAATGACAAAGAGCTTAAAAAATTAAAATGAGCAGTGAAATTTTCCACAATTTGATCTGAAACAAAACTGCAAAAGTTGTTGCTGAGATGTAAGAAAGGCAAGGAGTAAAGAGAACTGGGCTAGTACCTCGTGCCAATAGTGCTCTATCCCTTTTGGCCAAGCATAATAATCTTCACATGGGAAACAGTGAAAGAAGAAACTAGAAATGAGAAGAGGTGTACTGGTTTCCACTACTGTTGTAACAAATGACCACAGATTTAATGTTGAAAGTAATGCAAATTTATTAGCTTGTAGCTCTGGAGATCAAAAGTCTCAAGCACTCTGTCTCCTCAAGCTTTAGCCTGACACATTAGCTCAGCTGTCCTTTCTGTGCTTCCGTTTGATCACATCTTCTACCTCTTCCAGGCAATTTTCTAGTCCTTAACTAGTGCTCATTTTCTAGAAAGGGCCAGTAAAGTCTTTTATATAAAATCACTCTGCCCTTGGCTCTTCTTTCTCACTTGCAGAATAATAAGAGTTAATTAGCAAGTTTAATTCAATCTATTTTCCTAAAACAGGCTCTCCCTGTAATCCACTGTATTCACTAATTGCTCTTAATCCAGGAAGACCAGAGAGCTATGAATAATAGAGAAAAGCTGGTGTGAGCATCTCCCAGACTACTGTAGGAGGCAGGTCTGGGGGTTGACTAGTTTTGTGGGTTGACCAGACCACCACCATCCTTGCTTCCATCAAATGTTGTTGGAGAAGACCACATGAATGGAGAAAGCACAGAGATCACTACAAGAAGCAGAACAGAATGCTGCTAATTAACAAATCGTTAACATTCAAACACAAAGAGAGTTAAGAAACTTTGCCTCTTCTTTAGCACTGTGCAAAAAACATCTCTTTCACTGAACTGTACATTCTAAAACATTTAACCCCGAATATTTAAAATGTTCCTGTTTTGGCAGACAGTAGATCACTCAGGCAGTCTTGCTCTAATGGTATCATGAGTTGTGATGACAGGGGTTACACAGAGCATAGCAGCCAGGCAGCTGCATGGGTAACTGTCAGGCAGCACACAGATGCAGGGCCATATGGGCAGTGAGTCAGCAGAATCATGAGAAAAGGTCTCCAAATAGCCTACAGGAAGAAGAACTTAGTTTTATGAAGGAGAGTGACTGTAGGAAGAACCATTGATTTCTGATGATGTTACATAGAAATGATGTTACAGAAATTAGAGCTGTCCAGATAGTTCAGTGTGCCATGTGTCGATGACTGCTGTCATTGTTGTCATTTACAAGAGGATCTTTATTACCAACCACTAAGAAACTCTTCGGAGGGAAAGCTAGAAGAATCCCATCAGTCATAACTTCTGCCCAGAAACTACATATTGAATAATTAGTTGTATAAAAAAGTTCTTCATAAGAACTAAAGCAGCCATTTGAAAGAGCACAGCACCTAGATACATAGAGGAAGAAAGGAGAAAGAATGTGAGTGGTATTTCCTTCCCCAAGTTCAAGCGAGGTTATGTAGAAAGATGATTTCTTGAAGAGTAAAGAACAATTTTAAGCTACATGTTTGTTATCTGTTACCAGTAAAACCCAGTACTAAGAAATGCCTCCATACCGTCCCCCACCTAAGGTATATGCCAAGTCATAAGAGATTCTGGACTTTGGCTTGAAAGCCAAGGCATTGTCTTCTATCTCTATATCAACCTTGAGTACATAGCACTGAAAAGTAACCTAGTTCCTGAGACACTGACTAGAATGTAAGCCTCCAGCATGGCCTTGGAACAATGTCAAATCAAACACAAAGATCATTATGGCCACATTCCCAGGCCAATGCCAACACAACCTTCTATGTGTCAACAATGATGCTGGATTGCTTGGATAAATTGCAACAGGCCAATGTTGGACCTCTACCCAGTCCCCAAACTGCATGCCGACTATAGATTTGGAAGTAACTTTAACCTAGGGCACCTTCAAGTGACTAACCAAAGACAAAACATCGATATAGACTTGGGGCAATAATTGGCTTCATGTGGCCTCTCGTGCTTAGGTAGCATCAGTTACCACAAGCCTAGAGGATATAAACAGTCAACTTGGAATGCCTGGAAAGAAAGTCATACGCCAAAACAGGTTAGAGAGGAAGAAATGAATACCTAACTCTTCAATTGCATATGCTAGACATAAAAAAACCTCTCCCTAATAAAAAAGATAAGGTGACAGAAACTGATCAGCATATATGAACTCATGAGCAAAGGGTTGAAGCTAGATAGGTAGATATTCAAATGAAAAACAGTGAATTTCCAGAAAAACAAACAAAATATTCAGAAGGCTACCAGAGGAACCTTACAGAGACACTGGGGTAATTTGAATATATCCAACAGATATCGTGGCATTCCATATACTCAGTCTGATTTCTCTTCAGATACTATAAATCTTTTGTCTCTGAAATATATTAAGCGAAAATTTCTAAACACAACAGGAAAACACCTAAAGCGAAGTAGCACAGACAGAAGACTCAGCAAGCTTGTAGGTGAGAACCGGAAAAGGTACTGTGGGTCAGGAGACAAACAGCGTTGTTAAGAAGAATAGACGGCATCAGAGGAGGACTTCGTGATTAACAGCAATACTGCTGTTGTAGGAAGCCCAGACTCATGTCTAATCACCCGCATGGTGACGCGCACTGCCTATAGATCTAAATCCAGGGCACCTGCCACCCTTTCTGGCCTCTGCAGGAACCAGCATTCACAGAGTGCCCATATATTTCTGTAGGCTTACATGCAAACATAGATTAAAAATAATAATTTTATTCTTAAGAATAGGAAGCAAAGTATGATATTTTAAGGAATAGCATCCAAGGCATGGATAGTTGGGTTATCAGTGTAACAGTGCTTAAGAATACTAAAAAGGAACAACAATAATAAAAGTGATAAATTTCACCTCACCTTGGGAAGACCCCTGCTTCAGGAAGGCCACCAATCAGATTCACTCCAAGCACGTCAGTCTGACATATCTTATACCACTCTCTTAGAGAACTCAAAGACAAAAGACACGAATGAGTCCCAGGGGTGTGCTCAACCGCAGATTGCTCGGTGTGAAGCCAACAGAAGAGGTTTTCGCAACGCTGAAGAGAAGGAAGTATAAGCAAGTATTCTGTGCCCGACAAAGCTATTCTTCAGAAATGAAAGATGAGGACATTCCAAAGCCCACCATTCAGAAACCTATTCTCAAAGAAATGCTAAAGAACGCTCTTAAAAACAGAAAGCCTTTGTGTTAATGAGTGAAGGTAAAAGCGTGAGACAAAACGAATCTCACTGGACAGAATGAGTGTGCAGACAAGTTCAGTATACCTAATATGTGCAACATGATACAGAAATCATTTTACCTACTCAACTAATTTTAGCTCAAAAGACAAGACAGTAACTATATTATTATTTCAAGAGAGAGAATATAAAGAGACATAAAATGGGGTATCAAGGTCCAAACACTGTGACAGAATGGAAGGCAACCTTAGAGTTTTTTGTTTTAGTAATAATAATTTTTGTTTCTTGTTTTAATGGTAGTAAATACTACTGTACTATTATTTGTTTTTATAGATTCTTTTTATAGATTTCTGGCAAGTATTAAATTGCTGCCATTTCGAAATAGTTTTGTATCATCAAAGCATGTTCCTTGTAAGTCTCATAGTAAACACAAGGTGAAAACAAACAAAAACCCTGTAATGGGTATTTTCAAAACTAAGCAAGGAATCAGAGGATGCTATGAGGAAAAGGAGACTGAAGCACAAAGAGGCCCTCACTACAAATACCTGAAGGGGAAAAAATAACAGCAGTAACAAAGCCTTCTCTGTCAATAATTACTGTAATTATTAATAGGGCAAATTCTCCAAACAAAAGAAACAAGGTTCAGTAGATTAAAAAAATAAAAAATTATTCCAAATTATTCCAAACTGCTCACAATAAACCCCTTTTGAAGTGAATGGAATAAAAAGGAAAGTAAGAGTCATCTCTCTCTCTCTCTCTCTCTCTCTCTCTCTCTCTCTTTCTTTACACACACACACACAGAGAGAGAGAGAGAGAGAGAGAGAGAAAGAGAAAGGTAAAACTGACTAAGTCAAACTCACTAAAAAGAGATCAGCACATAGTGTGATAAATGTGTCAGTTTAGTAAGACTAAGTAACCATTGTAAATAGGTGTGCATCCTCTGTAGAACTAAACAAACACCTTAAACAAGTATAGGTATACTCAAGAAGAAAGGTAGACTACAATCCAGTACTAGTGGGGGACCTTCGGCCCACTTTTAGTAATGGGCAGATTACCCAGTGAGGAAAATCAAACACAACAAAAGATAAAACCAGACCCACATGCCTAGAATCCTGACACCATAAAGAATATGGGAAAGGGGATCCAGGAGAGGGTGAGGGAGGCAGAGTCACCTACTCAGGAAACAGACTTTGGAAACCAACAGCGAGTGCAGATCTGATGTACTGCACTGCAGCAAGCATTTTTATACAGTCTTTGGACCAATGGGGGACAGACACGAACTGTGGGGTAGCCAACTATCCAATTGTCACTATGGGGAAGTGCCAGGCTGCCAGCACCTGAGGGGACTTCCATGCAGACTGGAAAAGTAGACACAGCCCTGCTGGGCCCAATCTAAGGCTTACTAGTTTGCTGGGATCCTCTTACCTTGTGTCTTGCAGCATGCCAGAAGACATGGACACTCGTACTATCAGAGCAATATGGAAGCCTTCCCCTCCTCCCTCACTGTCTTTTAGGCGCCCTGTTTTGGAGCACAAATATATAAGAAAAGTAAAACACCTTGGGCTTAATTTTTCAACAAGCGAATATTTTACCTTAAAATATGTAACAGTGGATATGCAAATAGCCACAAACCTCTAGAAGAATTTGATTCTATGCTGATTATTTGTACTTTGAATATACTTACTAGGTCACCTAGAACAGATTAACTAAAAGAAAAATGATATGCAGAATGCTTTCTCAAATTTGAGAACATTTCTAACATTTTTCAAAGCAATTGAAAAGTGTCTAAAGAAGATCATTTCCCAATATAAATAAGGTGCTGTGAGAAAAAAAAAATCTTTCCAAGTACAGTATTTTTCCAAATAACCATGTCATATTTTAGGCTATTACATGAACTCCTTTATGTAACTAACTTATTACCATAGAAATATAACCAGTAGTTTGTGGAACTAAAATATTTAGGATATAGTCCAAAAATAGATGATGTAATCGTGATACGGTATCTCTTACCCTTCTTGAATGCATCTTATCTGCTGTAGTACAGATGTTCCAATAACCTTTAGTTCCAAGATCTGCTACCGTTGTAGAATTGAGTTTATAATCCTTTAAATGATATTGTACAACTGCCAAGTATCTAAATAGTAGTAAACACATTCACAATTAAATAAAAACTAAGTATGTCAAAGCCCAATTAAGTGTCAATTCAACAGAGCATCTCTGAAAGGAATGTGTACAAACATATGTAGGAATATGCTAAGAGCCTCTGTCTTAGGATATTCTAGCTCTCATGCAATCCCTCTCCAAGTATGAAAGGCTATGATTTGCAGATAATTACTAGAATCCAGTGATGGGGATGGCCAATCACCTCCAGAATTATACTTGAAAACATTTCGACATGTGTCCAGCTGGGAAACCCCTTAAGCATACTAGTGTTATTCAACCATGTTGCTAAAGGCCATATGCAGCGGGGTACTGAAAAGCAGAGTCTGCCAATCTACAACAGCTCCTGTTGATGTATCTGCATGAGTCTGCAAGCAGGTTTGTGTGAAGATGAAAACCCAGGCTCACTTCCTACTGGCTTTGAGACAAGGGCTTGCTCTGGAGCTCAGGCTGGTATCGGCTTTACAAGTGCTAGATGGATACATGCCATCCCACCACTAGCTCTGGCTACAAGTGATGGCAGCTTCATACAAGATCTACCAATGCCATGGCTGAGTTTCCAATCCATGACAAAGAAACAAAATCATGAGATAAGAAATGCAGGACATAGAGAAACCAAAATGGTACTGAATTAGACACTATCTTCCTGCTACTTAGGACTTAGAGTGCAAAGAGATGCTATACAGGTTGCTGGCAGAGAAAACTCATCAGTGGCCTCACCTAGCAATAGACCATATTCTACAAAGCCAACCTATAAAGAAAGAAATATGTTGCTGGCACAGTTACCTGGCAACTCGATTTTGAGGCATACTCAACACAAGGGAATACACTTAATACTACAAATATGCCCAAAAGCCTATGGCTACAAAGGATGAGGAATATACTTCTATTGTAAATGTTGTCAAATTGAATTCTAGATATTTATGTTCACAGCCTTAGAGTAGTGCAATACTTAACCTAGGACAGTGAAGTTTCTTTGTGCAGAGGGGGCCAGATAATGCAGAAACTTATACCTGAGCAAATTGCTGTGGGTGTGTAACTGCTAAACCTCAGCCATGTACGTCATTGCTGTTGCAACAATGGATATTCAGAAGCTATGGGTATTTGCACCACATTGGGCCATCCAACTATCTACCATGGACAGAGAGAGCCATGAGGTCCATTTTTCTTTTCCTGAGGAATTAATAACTATTAGTGGTTGCTTAGGGATGGTGTTATTTCCTCTAACGGTGTAGCCACTGGGAGATGAAGTGGGAAGAAGAAAGGGTTCTGGTGGAAAAGAAGGGGGTACCAGAAGGTAACAGGGCAAATAACTATAATACGTTATATGGGTTAAACTGTTGAAAATGAAAGAAAAATTACAATGAGCTTTTGACAAACCTCTGGACCCACAAAACAATAGATTTTAAAGTGTGTCTGTGCATGCGTTTGTGTGTGTGTGTGTGTGTGTGTGTGTGAGAGAGAGAGAGAGAGAGAGAGAGAGAGAGAGAGAGAGAGAGAGCATGCCTGCATGCATGCATGCCTGTGCCTCTGTACATGTTCATATGGGTATAAGTACATGTTTCATGTGTTTACATAATTTTGTAGAGCCCACAGGTCTGCACTGAGGGTCTTCCCCAATTGTTATCCAACACCTTTTGTTTGTCTGTTTTGTTTGTCTGTTTGTTTGCTTGCTTGCTTCCTGTTATCTTGAGACAGTGTATGTCACTGGGCCTGGAAGTCACTGATTGGCTAGACTGACCAATGAATTATAATCAACCACATGCTCCTAACCCCTGCTCTCCAGTATTGAGATTGTAGCCGTGCATGACTAAGCCCCGTGCTTTATATCTGTGATAAGGATCCTCATGCTTGCCGGGCAGGTATTTTACCAACTAAGCCATGACCTTCACAGTCCTCAGTTGATGTTTTAATTTCAAAGCCACTGTTGGTTCCCATGTAGAAGCCACATTTACTGCAGATACTATCTAAAGTTCCTTCTAGTTTTTACAGATTGAATCATTTTCTTTTTTCTTTTTTCTTTTTTTTTTTTACAAAGAATAGAACACTTCAAAACAATCAAAAGACAAAAACCTCCCTATCACCTGGGAAACCCACATAGTGTCCCTTCATGACTTCTCTAACTTACTCCCTCTATTCTCTTCCCCACTTCGTTCTTGAAAACCACTGAGGTCATAACCAGTTCTCTCACTTCTTCATTTCAAGACTGCTATAAAAGGGGAGCCATGTAGAACGCAATGTTTTTGCAGTGGATTTTTTGCAGCCATCGCGATTTCCTCGGTAGCCATACATTTTGTTGTTGGTGTTGTTGCTACTGTTGCTTTGTCACCTCATACCTTATTGCATGGAATTATTTTATGGGACCATGGAGAGTTTGTTCAGATCTGAAGGATATCTGGGTGGTTTCTACTTCAGGGTTGTTGCACAGAAAGAGACTATAATTATGTAGAATACATCCTAGTAACTGGATGGTTTTCTTTCTCTGGGACACACATCCTCCATGTAATCATTAGGTGAGTGTTACTTCTCTGGTTAGTTTTTTAAAACAATTTTCCGCATGTTTTGCAGAATGGATAAATAATGTTAAATTCTCAAAAACAATTTGTGAAGACAGATGTGATTTTGTTTCTCTGTACTCCCACCAGAAATCTCCCCTACCCTGCCACACACACACACACACACACACACACACACACACACACACACACACACACACACACACACATATGCACAAACACAATTTTAATGAATATAGAGTAATCTATCGTGGCTTTATTTCATCTTGTCCTACTCTATATATCTCATCAATGAATTGACACACTATTATGAATCTTTTCTATTACTAATCTATTTAATTTGATAATTCTTCATATATTATGCATGATATTCCTTTTGTTAGCTGGCTGGTGTGCCAACCTTTTCTTCCAGACCATGGCTTGCAATTTTGGTTCTTTTACCAAGCTTTGTTGCAAAGTGATAATTTTTAATTTAGATATAAACTACTTTAGAAAGTAATCATTTTACAAAATGAGCTTTTGTTATGCAGCCTAAGAAATATATGTCTATCCCTATATCCTAAATATTTTCTCAGAGTTTCATGTTTTACAGTTAGATTCATGATAAATTTTTAATTCAAATCCATGTTATTCCAACTATTAAAATTATCTACTAATCATTATTTCTGCATGCTTATAGCACATTAAAACCACTCAAAAATACCTTAAAAATTAAAAATCCCTGGGCTTCAGTCCAGATTAATTATATAAATATAGCTGGGTATGAATCTCTTAAGCTAGTAAATTCAAAACATGTTGTTGACATGATCGGTGACCCCGAAAAACAACCATTCCAACCATTTCTGAAATTACAATATTTTAATATATAATAATAATAAGGCAATGGCATCTCTACCTCAGCTTGCTATAAGACATAATACAATGCAAATCAAGTCCTGCATAAAGTACCATAATACTGGCGCACGCACGCGCACACACACACACACACACACACACACACGCACACACGCACACACACACATATTTTAAGCTTGTCCCTGATCTAGCTGCACCACTGCACCACTGGTTAGGCCTGTCACAGACATCACAAGACTCGATAGCCTGTTTCGTCTTTCATTAACTAGAAAAAGCTACTTCTTAATTCACAGAATTAGTGAAGGTAGAAAAAAGAAATTGTACTTTAAAGATGTGCCTGCTATGGGTACGTTTGATCTCATTCTTCCTTCCTGAGATGTCTCTGCAAATTACATGCATACTTACCCTTGCCATGAAGGAGCTTCATAAGAAGTCATCACTTTTAGGAAGAAAGAAAACAACTTTAACTGGACGCTAGATGCTGCTGGTAGCTATATTTGTTTATTTGTGTTTGTCTGTTGGTTGGTGTTTTGTTATTGTTTTCTTTTTTGCGTCTTTTGTCTTGTTTGTTTCTGCTTGTTTTGCCATTGATATATTGTGCTTTTCAGTGAGAGCTGTACATATTTCCTCATTCAGAAGAAGGTAGGCTTGTCATTCAGTCATCTGTAATTGAATTTTGCTCATTCCAAATTCTAAAAAATTATTTCAGTCTCTCCCCAAGATACTATTCTTGCCTGAATCTCCAAAGTCAAATTGCCATCTCCATGGTATTTCTCTTGATATTGTAGAATAATATGTGAGACATTGTAACATATATGTGTGATCCGGAATGACCTCCCCAAATTATCAGCCTTCTAAATTCCTGAGTATGGCCTGAGTTAATTTTGAGACATATCTCTGCATTGTCTATCTCGAAGAGGTTTGTTCAGCACCCACCCAAGTCAGTTAAAAACATTAAGGAGGCCTTAAAAATTTGAAAGATGTAATACAAATCCCAGAATTGTATTACTCCAGCAAAACATATCTAGTCACCCAACCCCTATAAACTCTTTACAAGTGTACACATAGGGAGATACATGAATTCTCTCTCTCTCTCTCTCTCTCTCTCTCTCTCTCTCTCTCTCTCTCTCTCTCTCCCAGAATTCTTATATTTGACATTTTGGCTTAGTAAACAGAATGGTACTACTCATATTTCTGCTTATTTAAATCACCTAGAAACTCAAGTTCCCTAACATTCACCTATTATGTATCCTAGAGAAATGAAATCTCCAGTTACTGGACTGTATCCTAAGTATTTATACTTGCTTTATGTACAATAACCCCAACCTGAAAATGACCCAGATATCCTTTAGATATGAATAAACTACCTTTTGTAGTTATCTATAACTACAAAATTATCTTCCTCTTGTTATAGCTAGTAAACCATAAAATTTCTACTTGCTCAATTGCCTTACCTTAACCTGTTTCATGTTTAGTTGGTGTAGTATTTATTGATGTCTACAGTTTTGCAGATGGAATTATATTGCTACATTTAAATAGAAGTTGAAATGCTAGAGCGTTGGCTCAGGAAGGAAGAGCCTTGCTGCTCCCACAAAGAACCTACCCCAGATCCCAGTCTCCTAGTTGGGGATGGGAGTCGAGGGGGCCACAATCAACACAACCAGATCTCGAATAGTCGCCGTCTTTTAGCCTCATTGTGTACCTGCACACATAGGACAGGACTCACAGACACACATAAGTAAAAATAATAAACTTTTCTGAAAAAAATCAGAATTTGAAGCCTATAGGAACCATACTGGCAAAAATTCTTCCATCTCCAATAAAGACAATATAAACTGACAAAAACTTTTATAATGGCAACAAGAAGCAGTTAAATTTCCTACTCACTAGGACTGTGATGAAATTATGACAGTAAAGTGTTTTATCTATTAAGGAGCTTTTACCAAGGTATTTCAGGGGGAAAAATACATCTACAACAGAACTGAGTCATGTTTAAAGATAGATCATATTTTCTAAACACAACCTTTTGATGTGAAGCTGGGTTTAATTTTTGGCCAGTTTCTAGAAGCCTCTCTCCAAAGAGCTATTTTTAACTCAGTCATGATATTCTTTTCCTTCTCAGAAACAGTTTTGTGGAATCAGGGATAAGAAGGCTGAAAATGGATGGATCACTGACCGACTGTCAAGAACACTCAGCGTGGGTGACACTGCGGCGGGTAGGTGCTCAGAGAAGTGGTTTAGGGGTCCTGGATTTTTGCCTCCTTTTATTTTAATTTGAAAAGTCTAAGCCTCTACATCTCCCTGATGCTAAGGAAGAGCAAAGCAGCTCTCCGCCATTCCAATCTACACCCAGCTCCCATTTTCCCTACTAGAAAATACTATTACCTTTTCTTTTTTTCCACCAGAGAAAGATAGCTTATATAAGAGGCAAATAAATAAGACTCCATTTAGACGACCTTGAGAGCATGTACAATGAGCCCAGAAATCAATGGCAGCCCCTTTGACGGCTGAAATGAGATGGCTTCTAATGTTTTGCCAGCTTCATAGAGCTTTGTTCATTTTCAAGATACCCTCTTTCCTATGTGTGGTCTTATCTCACTTTGCCTCTCTTGTTAAGAATACAATTCTGCCCTTTTGCTAACATTTTGTGGGCTTAGGGACGTACTTATAAGACCTAGCCACAAAGGCCTGAATTGGTGGCACAGATGGCGCTAACAGCAAATTAACCTGGAAAAATAAAAGTGCCTTGGGGCTTTTCAATAACACATTACCATCAATAATTTCTGTTTTCAGGTTTGAGGCTTCTCTCCTCTTTTAAGGCCCATGACACCGAGACAAAAACAAACAAAAGCTGCAGAGAGTTGCCCAGAAGAATATGAGTGCTTGTGACTGCATATCAGGGACAGCCTCTTGTCTGGAGACATAGAAATGAAACATAAGGTGCAGGTTTCAAATTAGGAGAAAGAGATAAGAAACAAAATAGCCAGCAAGCTTCAAATTGGTTACTTGGGGGACAGGGAAAACTATCCATTAAGAAAGGCAGAGAGAGATACCCTGTCAACACTAGGTCATCAAATACATCACCACTCCCAGGACCCAATCACACTTTTCAACGTTGGCATCTCACGATCATGAATATTTGGCATGTTAATCTTTGGAGAGATACTTCATACACAAAACAGAGCAACCATGTTGAAATCTACTTTTCAGCATTTATCAGAAGGAGAATACACACAGAGACACACCCAAACATGGGTCTCCAAAATTCTACTCCTTGGTACATCTTCCTGCCAGAAATTATTTCAATTGTTTCTCAAAAGATGTGTATTGAATAATTCATAATACCCACAAACTGTTGACAGACAGACAGCCCTTTGGGCTTCCAACAGTCCCATGAATAAAAGGCTCTGTGATCTATTCCTCTCCTTGAGCACTATATAAAGATAAATGAGTGATCCACAGTTACATCCTATACCATGGATGCCACAAACATAATGCTAAACTATATAATATAGCCACAATGCTATGTGGTTCCTTTTAAACAAAGCTCAAAGGTCAGCAAAATTAAAATAAGTAGTTAGCACCCATGAGAGTGATTATCCTCGGAGATTAGCACCTGGGAGAAAGAATACAGGGTTTTTGGAGGCCCACTGTATCACTTGTTCTGAGAATTCATTGAGCTGCTTGTTTATGGCTTGTGCTCTTTACATATGTTTATTAATTTCAATAAAAATTCTTTAAAACTGTATTAAGTGGAGGGAGAAAGAAACAAAGGACCTGACATATGATTCCCATCTTGCCATATGATAACTATGCTAAAGAAAGGATAACCATCAGATCTGGCATAGAGAGGTTGGGCCTGCAAACCTATAGGCCCAAATAAGCCATAGAGTGATTGATTGATTGACTGATTATTGAATGAATGAATGAATATTGAGTAACCTACATATGTTAATCAGGATATTTTTGTATGCTTTACAGAATAAACTCACTGAGGACTGACTTAGATTTGACTTTGACATTTAATAGATGTAATATTCACTTTCTATAATGAATATTTTTAAAGATTGATTTTACTTATGTGGCAGGTAGGAATGACACAGCATCTTCAGCAGGCTCTGCCTGGCAGTCCATACCTGCTGATTCGTTTGCTTTTTGAATGGATGCTCTTGTCTTAGCTTGCAGACAAGGAGTCTAGCATTACTGTCCTCTGAGAGGCTCCACCCAGCAGCTGATTCAGATACTGACAGCCAAACAGTAGATGGAGGTTGGGGACTCTGTGAAAGAATAGGCGGAAGGATTATGGGCCTTAAGAAAATACGAACTCCACAAGAAGACCAACAGGGTCAGCTAACGTGGACCCTTGGGGCTCTCAGCGTCTGAACCACCAACCAAAGAACATACACAGGCTAGACCTAGGCCTCCCTGCATGTATGTAGGAGATGTGCAGCTTGGTCTTTATGCAGGGACTGTCCCCAAAGCCGTTGTCTGTCCCAGGACTATGTTCTCGCCAGGCTGCCTTGTCTGGCCTCAGTGGGAAAGGAGGTGCCTAGCCTTATAGAGACTTGAAGTGCCAGGGTAGGGGAATACCCAGGATACCCCACCTACTCAGAGAAGAAGGGAAGAGGGAATATGGGAAGGATTGTGGGAGGGGTGACTGGGAGGGGGCAGTGAGCAGAATGCAAAGTGAGTAAAGTTTTAAAAAAAAGCACAAACAGGTTGGGGATTTAGCTCAGTGGTAGAGCGCTTGCCTAGCAAGCACAAGGCCCTGGGTTCGGCCCCCAGCTCCGAAAAAAAAAAAAAAGAAAGAAAATGGAAAAAAAAAGCACAAACAAAAACAAAAACAAAACAAAAATCCTTAAGTAAAACAAAAGATAAAGAACAGGTTGAAGACATTCTAACTTCAATCTCTATTCTTCACGTGTACCATACACACACACACACACAGACACACACACACACACACACACTCTCTCTCTCTCACACACACACTCACACACACTCATACACACACACAATATCACAGAGGTAAATTAATATGCATATAAATAAATATGGATATCAAATAAATAATTCTATAATGTATTTTTATTTGTTTTGATGGGCTCTTGCTCTGTAGTCTGCATATCCCAGGCTGGGCTTGAGCTTGTAGCAATCCTGCTGCCTCAGCCTCCTAAATAGTGGAGCTTCAGGCTCAAGCTGAGATTTTCTTTTAATCCTAACATGACTGGAAACAAGTTTGCATCTTTCCATCTTCAGGCTGGGCTTCTCTCATTTGCCAGCTGTGACTTGAACCCAGGTCCTCTGGCTTCATACCCACTCTTATTAGAGCACCACGGCTGTGTCATAATCTCATTTGAGTTTCATTTCCTTCATGCTAATTTCCCCTAGGAAAGAGAGGGTTCTTTAAAGCTTAGGTTGAGATCTGTTACTTGTAACAGCCTTAATGGTGTACAGGTATTTTCAAAAATAGGTTGCAGTTACTGGTACCTCTCATGATGAGATTTTGGCTCCAAACTGTTAAAATCAGCCGTGTAAGTTTGTTACCTGCTCAAAGGTGCTATTTGTTTAGCATTGTAGCATGCTCATGACTGTATACAATGCAGAAATACCTCAGTAATTTAAGCGGAATCTAGTTGATCCTAGCATTACTATGGAACACTTACTGTAATTAGGTCACAACTGATTTCAGTTCGTGTGTTTTAATTTACATAGTATGCTTCCTAAAATTGTGCAGCCAATTACATATAGGACACTTTATATACATGTCAAGAGAATAGAGACACTGGTTTTCATTAATTTTGAGGCCCACACCCTGGGAATACATTGTGCTTTCTGTTGACACATTGCATTTATTACTTTCCACTCTCACTAGAGTTTCTTATACAAAGTAGACTTCCCCCTCCCATTTATTTGAAATTTAGCTTCTTTAACCTTAGCAACCTACGGTTGATTAATGTCTCATGATATTAATGGAAAATTCCAGAAATAAATACATGCATTATATTTTAAATTTTAAATCATCGCCTTTTTGAGCAATGTAAAATCAGAGGTTGTCCTGTTCCGAGGGAATTACTACTTTGTCCAGAACATCCACATCCACATTCTCTGGTTGGTCACTTAGTAGTCATCACATCAAGTGTGCCAGGATAGCACATCCGGTGTTCAAATGATCCTCACATTGCTTGGTAATGGCCCTAGAGCACAAGAGTCGTAGGAAAAAGCACTTCATGACACATACTATGTAACAACACTGCAGGTATATAGAAACAGCACACGAAGGACTTAGAGCTACTCACAGGGCCAAATTCTTACTGGAAGTATTAGAAACACACACATCATGCATATGCGCATGCGTGTGCTCACACGCGCACACACACGCACACATCTATTGTAATCAGGGGTTTCTATCTGCCTTAGATCATTCGGTTCCCAGATAAAAGACTCAAAACTTTTATAGTCACAATGAGCCTAATCATCACTACAACTGGGCAGCGACCTACCCTCTAAGCTATTAGTATCTGCTTCCTTATCAATAACCCTGAGATATGACTTGCCATGCTCTGCCCGGGCTGCTCAACTCAGACTGGCCAGTCCTCAATTACCCCATGGCCTCTCTCCACCTTCTTTCTTCTCCCCTCCTGGTCCTCCTTAGACCCCAAGCCTGGGAAGCAAAACCTTACCTACCTCTCTTCCGCCCAGCTATAGGCTGTCAGCATCTTTGATTTAAGCACTAGTTTTAAATTAAGGAGCAAGGCACACATAGCATCAGTTGGTGTGCCTGAGGAGTGTCTGGCAACCAAGGCCAGTATTTACGATCACCAAACACAGCAACCGACCAAACCTCAGCACACATCCATGTGGAGTCCACGTGGAGGCAACTGCGTCTCCTTTTCTTTCTGCTCATTCTGTACAATCAAGTTTTGACTCATACATGCTGACAACCCCTATCATATACATAATAGATGTTCAGCAAATATTAAATTCGCAAATGAATGAGCTAACAATAAATATAGCCCCCATTCATTTGTCATACTTATTAAAAATAGAAACTGAATGAGAATAACGGAGTCAATTAATATTTCAAAATGAAGGAATCTTGCGCACCGAAATAAGAGTATTTATGCTTTAGTCAGATTTTTAAACAAATGAGGCACTGAAAGCAGATGGTAGCTCTTCCGTCTGTGATAAATAAATGCTCTATTAATTTATGAGTGGTATTTATCTATTCCTGTGACAGACGAGCATTCTCTTCCTTGGATTTTTCTGTCTTTGGTTTTTTAGCTCAAGGAACATTAAGCCTATTGCTTTATGTTGTGAGCCATCATCTTAGAACTTCAGGCTCCTTGGGGCTGCCTGCTCTCGCTGCTTCAATTAACACTCTAGAGCACTCATAATCATCAGTAGACATTTACTTTGAAGCCATAGCACCCTTGGTCCAGAAAGATGATTTGTTTTGGTTTGTTTTTTTACTGTTCAGACCAAGAAGGACAGGGTTTTTATTAAGGGACTCACAAGGTGTGAAAACTCCAGTGGATATCTGACTCAGACAATCAGAAAAAAAGTGATCACTAGGTCCCTCCTGTGGTTCGGCAAAAGAACCAAGGCTTCCTATCAGGGCACAGTTGAGGTTGCAAGGCAGGGAACCTTGGAAAGGGGTTCTGAGGAAAGGGTGACTGGGAGCGGTGAAAACAAGTGTCTTCAGGTCAAATCTTGCATCCAAACTGACAGACTCTCTGCTGGAGACAGCTATCCAGCCTGCTTTCTCTCTGTTCTGCATTCTTTCTCACTGGTCTGCTTTCTCCGGAGATCTCTAGACAGCTCTTTCTCTGTGTTCTGCTTGAGACTATTGTTCTCCAAGTAGTTCTCTCTTACTATTCTAAAAAATTCCCTAGATAGCTCATCTCCTGCAGATCATAAGCCCAGTCTTTTATTTTACATATCAATCTAGTCATTTACTTCAGACTTTTGATTATCCCACAAATCAGCATCCCATGACCCTAGACCCTTGATTCATAGGAAACAGCAAGCACGCATTTTCTCTTAACATTGCAAAAGAATTCAGAGATCTTTTCCTCTGTTAAGCACAGACATAAGCTGCTGGGTGTGACTCTGTCCTGAAATTACCATTTCTACCACAGCTGGACCTAAATTAGCTCTGTCCCAGACTGACTTGAACTTCGGAATCTGTCAATCTGTCTGCATTTGTTCCTGCCTGTCTCTGTAT
Organism: Rattus norvegicus; assembly: GCF_021556685.1. Classification (NCBI taxonomy): domain Eukaryota; kingdom Metazoa; phylum Chordata; class Mammalia; order Rodentia; family Muridae; genus Rattus; species Rattus norvegicus. The sequence continues at coordinate 54,555,047 of NC_141540.1, forward strand.
CTTTCTGACAAGCCTCATAGTGTGGCCACCTCTAGTCCCTTAGATCTGTGAAGCCCCTTATATAAATCACATTACAACCTTATATTTTTGCATAGTTGAGAAATTATGTATTTTTGAACCCATGTTTTAAGAGTCCTTTTCTACAGCTTTAAGGGCTATCCTGAAGGCCCCAGAATTGATCATTTTGATAAGACATTTGTCACATCCTAGCCTCCTGGACTATGCTCTCTGATTATCAGGGAGTCATTAAAGTTAACAGGGAGGATATTGCTTGAAGGAGGAATGGGAAAATGTGTACATCATTATATAAACAAACCCTACATCCTCAGCAGCCATGACACTGGTATAGGCCCACACTCATTGGCCCAGAGGCAAGAACTATGCCATTCTGTCCTCACTGATGCCATGCTGGACTTGGCAAGAAGTGTCAAAGCATGCCTGATGCATTAAAGCATTTAGATGTATGCACAGCTCTTAATTCATCCCCACGTGATTGTGTGCTCCAGCCCCTAGTCAATAAGGCTTATTGAACCCCTTTCCTATATAGATCTTACCAGTGAGCTGTCTATTAGCACAGAAAAACAGGCCTAGATAACACTTGCATCCCAAGACTGCAGTATAGGAGAAACCGGGGAAGGTGTTAATTCCAACAGCTCTTTCATTGTAGTGCACAGAAAGGGATCTGGATCAATACTAGGGAGAGCTTCCGTCTTTCTATACTGTAATGAGCAGAACATGTGGGATAAAATAAGGATCGTGAGTGCACACAAATTGTCCTTATTTTTAGGCAAGTACCCCACATGAATTTGAAAACACATGCCATTTACTGAAAGGTGACCTTATTAGGAAAATTAGCACCTACAAGCTGTAAAGGCATGAAATGTAGGAGAGAATGTTACTAAAAATATCATGGTCCCACCTCCCATTTCCAGGCCGGAGATTTGATTAATGCTAGTGAAGACAACACCATTTATCAAGAGCTTGATGTCTTCCCCAAAACAGTTGTTTTACCGTAAAGAGTTGTAGGACTTCCCACATGTTTTTATTAGCATAACATAGTTGCTGCTCTGATTTTTGATGTCGTTGCTGTTTTCTTTCTTTCTCTTGCTCTTTCTTGCAACCGCATTCCTTTGTTGGAAGCAGAGCCTTCTGAGGAACCGGCAAAGGCTACACACACAATGTGGGGCAAGTCACTGAGACAAAGAAGTCAATTCCTAGAAGCGCGTGTGACAGCATCCATCTCTCCTAATGTCATTTCCCTTGCAAGGTTCTTTATGATCAATCAATAAGCTTTCTTGGTGTTCTTGGGATTGATTGGCTTCATTGCAGGCAAAGAATGTATTAATCGTTATTCCACGGGGCGCTATCTTCAACATTGTTTCGCTCCCTGCTTCTCTCTCAGTGCCCCACCCCCCATCTTTTATATTTCAGAGCAAAAGGAAAACAAAATTATAAAATGGTGACTAGTGGCTGGAGAGATAGCTCACTCAGGAAACTGATTTCCTTATAAATATGAGGACTCCCTTTTGTATAAAACCAGAGGGCTAGATTTACATTGTAAGGCAGAAATTCCCTCTCCGGTGTACCCACTGTCCAGTTGAAGAGCTGTTGGTTGCTTCTGACTAAAAAGCGCCATTTCAGCACCTCTGGGGAGATCTTGTTAGGAGGTCTCTGTGATTCTTAGACTTTACAGCTGGGTAGGACTGATCTCATTTTGGCTGCTTGCATGGCACTCCACAGTACTATGAAACCTAGTCCTTAGGGAGGAGCTTTCCAGGTGAGTTCTTGCTCAATTCGCCAAGCCCGATGTCCAAAGTGTGTGAAGTGTGTGGTATCTTCAGCAATAGAATCTCCCTTCAAGCTCTGGGATGCAGCCAAATACAGTTACAACAGCATATATTATTGGGAGACTTTCTCAGACAATCGCCATCTTTAAGAGAGGTTTAGCATGCCTAGTGTTGGGTGGTTTCTTAGATAGACTATGACCCTTGTGGAGAACATTATCACCCTGTGTGATGTAATTCCATTTAAGCTATCATATGTGACGCATTTAAAAATAACACTAATAAGCTTCCCTATGACTCATTTAAACTTATCAATGCTTTTTGTCCCACTTCCTTTATTTATTTGCAGGATGTTTGACCACACTGTGATTTCAGGGATTGTGTTGTTTACTAGAAAAACATGTTTCTAGCTGTGGTGTGGCTCAGTCCTAGCACACACCTTTAATCCAAGAGCTTTCTGTTTCAAGTAAACAGAATTAAATAAGGTCAACCATAGGTCAGGAGACAGAGCCAGCAACCAGTTGGACATGAAGTAAACATAAGAAAGAAAAAAAAGAACCATAGAGGAAGAGGCGTCTGGCAGATGAACAGGAAGTAGAAGGGGTGCAGGTGTGGGGGGCATGCAGTTGAGACAGTATGGAGAAGGAGAACTTCCTCTTGGGACATTGGCAGTGGAGGAAGTTGAGTTAGGTGCTTTCTTCGCCTTTCTTTGCCTCTCTTGAGCTACCAGGCTTTCACCCCTGAGTCTTCATTGGTAAAATCAAAGATTGAAAAATTGAGATTTTGTTAAAAACAGCATATATCCTTCTGAGTTACCCCCTCCTCCCCCAGTTAGATCCCACAAACCCCTTCCCCATTGCACCATTACTTCTACCTCCTCTCTACAGCTTCTATTTTTTCTCCCTTTTTCTATTTTCCTTCCTTCTGTGGTTAGCTCCAGTCAAATCCTAAAATCTCAAGATTAGGAGGGAGAATACACAAATAAATAATATGTGGATTTGACTTTCTGGGTCTGGGTCACTATACTCAGTATAATATTTTCCTGTTCTGTAAATCTCCCTTCTGTTTTCTCAGATGAAGAGATAAGAGGAGAGTCAGACCCATGCTGTGTGAATACAAGGCTTGGGCTGAACCCAGAGAGTTTCTTTCTCTGCACTAACTATTCCCAGGCCTAGACCTGGAAGGTTCTAGCCTCCAGACCATCTGATTTTCCAAGCTCACTGAACTGATTCACCCTTCCTGCACTGCTCTTACATAACCTCCCTTTCCTATGTTGTTCTTGTGAGAGTTGGGGGCATCCTGTCCTGGCAAATTTTTCTGATTCTTCAATTTGTCTTTTCCTCAATTAGGCATAACTTCCAGCATGGCTGTGTCCTTCCACACACTAACTTTACCTTCATTGTTTGGGATTAAAAGGTATGTAGTAAAGGTAGGTCTGCCTTCCAGCAAGAGTGTCTCACAGAGATCTGAAAGGGTTTTGGATATGATCAGAGCAGTCATGTTGCTGGATTAAAATTCCACCACAGGGTTCCAATCATTTGCCTGCAGTTTTCACGATTTCACTTTCTTTATGGCTGAATAGAATCCTATTGGGTGTAGGGATTACATTTTTACCATTCATACGTCAGTTGAGTAGATCAAAGTTATTTTTATTTTCTATCTATTGCAAATAAAGTGTTAATCGATACGGCTGAGTAAGTATCTCCTTAGAAGAATATCCAGGTCTTTGGGTACATGCCAAGGAGAGATATAGCTCAGTCATGTGCTATACATGACTTCATGTACATTCTACATTCAGTGTATGTGAACATCAGAGGACAACCTCAGGTATCATTCCTCAATTATCTTATCTTTTTTATCTTAACCATTCTGACTTTAAGGTTAAAAACAAACAAAAACAAAGGAGTTTTAATTTGCATTTCTCCAATTGAAAAAGATATTGAACAGTTTAAAAGACTTTATTGGCCTTTTTTATTTCTACTTTTTGATCCATGGCCTATTTTTAAATTTGGGTCACTTGTTTTCTTTATTCTTTGCTTATTTCTTTGCAAATTCTAGATAAAATCTTGTATCACATATACTGGAAAAGTGACAAGCCACAGAGGAGAATCTATCACTCTGTTTCTTTAAACCAATCTAATTTCTCCCTAATTCTAAATACTATACTAGATAAACATAGCTATTGCCCCTTGTCAAAGAAACTTCTTTGTGCATATGGGCTAATACAGAGATATATGCCTAGTCAACATGCAGAGAGCTAATGATCATGAGTTGCAAGTTAAGATAATTGAGGAATGATACCTGAGGTTGTCCTCTGACTTACACATACACTTAGGAATGCCCTTGTACCCACATGTATACCAGGACACATATGTATATATTGTGATTATTTAAATATGCTTGGCTCAGAAGTGGCACTATTTGGAGGTGTGGCCTTGTTAGAGTATGTGTGTCACTGTAGACATGGACTTTAAGATCTTCATCCTAGTTTCCTAGAAGCCAGTCTTCTCCTAGCTTCCTTCAGAACAAGAGGTAGAACTCTCAGCTCCTCCAGCTCCATGTCTGCCTGGGCACTGTCATACTCCCACCTTGATGATAATGGACTGAAACTCTGATCCTGTGAGCCAGCCCCAATTAAATGTTGTCTTTTATAAGACTTACATTGGTCATGGTGTCTATTCACAGCAGTAAAATCCTAACACACACACACACACACACACACACACACACACACACAGAGAGAGAGAGAGAGAGAGAGAGAGAGAGAGAGAGAGAGAGAGCGAGAGAGAGAGAGAGAGAGCGAGAGAGAGAGAGAGAGAGATTGTGATTAAAAATGATGGTGAATTTTTTTTGACAAACATGCTCAGCGGAGCAGGAAAGTAGGTTTAAGATTGTTTCTGGCTATAAAATCTAAAATCCTTTATGTGAATCTTTTATGTGCACCTGAAATGTGGCAACATGAAAATATCAAATAAACAGTGCACAGTGTTAAAAGCGATGATTAACTGGTTATATTTGAGCAGACTTTTACTGTCATGAAATAAAAATTTCAAACTGTTGTGCCTTCTGATAGCATGGTATTTTCAGAGGTTAGAAGAGCTGAGACTTCCCACTGACAAGATGTTTCTTCTTAATACTCTATAAGCGAACAGTTTGTGGGAAATTTGCTCTTGATCTGCTAAGCTGCTGCAGAGCATAGCAGTTGAGAGATGCAGCAAAACTGAAGTCTTCCAGGAAGGGAGTGGGTAGGAATTTCACTAGGAGTCATGGTAGCCTGCTCTAAGAAAAAAGTTAGTTCAAAAAGAAGCACTTTAATGAGTCAAAGGAGAAGTCAAGAAAATAATTCCAAGTTCTGTAGTTGGTCCTAATTGGAATCTTCCTACTTTGAAGTTAAGGTTTCTGAACTTTGTAGGACATTCTGTCAATAACAAATCTTTAGGACATTTTACAACTCAACACTGACTTCAGTGTTATGTGAGTAACACCATATATACTTCTGAAAGGAAGGGAACTATGTTATTGTTTAAGTTTTAATTTTGCTAGGTTCCATGCTTGAGAGCTGCTGTAAATCTGGAGTACAAAATTATATGAGAGTACATATGTATTATAAGAATGTCAGATATTTATTTTGCCTCCAAAGGTAAAACCACACAATGATTCTAGCTTTTTGTCGACCTTAGCAATGTACACTGTTGAAGAAAACGTGTTCTTTAATTCATAGAATTTAAAATTTCAGAGATAAATTATAGAATGCTTGCATATCCTGATGGCTAAATAATATATATTCAAAATTATTGAGTTACATAGTTTGCGATTTGAGAGAAGTATAAACATGTACTTCTGTATTGCAAAGCTCTGTAAGTTTTCATTAAAGTAGGAGCTCATGGCTTGGGCCCTAATAGTTGATCAAGTATTAACAGGCATAAAGGTACTAAATCAAGAGGAAAAACATCGACAGGTATCTAGAGGAATTTGGGCATGACAGTCTTTGAGAATAAATCAGTCTGTCTACCTGGACATGGGAGTGTGACTAAAGAAGGAAGAGTAAATCATAAAAGACCCTCCCATATCTTGATTTGACAGCCTAAAAGAATGAAACAAAAATCCTCAGATATGGAAGGAGAGTAAAAATGACTCTACTTTGAATATTCTGTATGGATTGTAAAACTAATTTGGTTTTTGTTTGCTTTGCTTTGTCTTTGCTTTTGTTTTTGTTTTACACATCATTGAATTTCCACAAGAATGCCCTAAAGAATTTGCATACAGGAACTCATAAACGTGACTCCTGTTCAGTATCTTTTTGTACTAGTGACTAACCTTAAAAGATCCTTGTCCTCTGAAAGCTATGAGATTACTTTCCCTCCTCAACTGCATATGGATATGCATATACAAAGTACTTCCTACACTCATGGTATCCATCAATTTTGGCTTATTTTCTTTGTTAAAAACTCAACTCAAAAGATTTTCCAAAGTGATCCAACATGTGTCTTTCTAGTTCCATAATTCAGTACCATTTCAAACTGGAAATACATTAAAAATGTTAAAATCTCTGGAGGTAGTAGGTGGGGAGACCCTCTAGAATGTAATGGAGACCTGGGAAATGAGAGACTCTCAGGAAGCAAAGGGAGGGACCTTCGATGAAGTGCTTCAGAGTAGGGAAGGAAAACTTGTAGAGTTCATCTGGTATAGGGACAGGATATCAGTGGGGGAATGGGGTTGCCATCCCACAGTCGAAAGTTCTGACCCAGAATTGTTCCTGTTTGAAGGAACTGTAAGGACAAAAGTAGAGAAGAGCACGAATGAAAGGAGGTTCAATAACAGGCCTAAATTGAGATAAAGCTCAAGGGGAGGCCAAAAGGGCCCTGACTGTTCCTGATGCTGTGGTATGCATGCAGACAGGAGTCTAGCATGGTTGCCCTCTGAGAGGCCCAACAAGCAGCTGAAAGAGTCAGATGCAGATACTAGCACCCAACCAATGGATGGAAGCTGGGGAACCCTGTGGTTGAATTGGGGGAAAGCTGGAAAAGGCTGAGGAGGAGGGAGGACCCCTGAGAAGACCAGAAGTTTCTACTAACCTGGACCCCCAAGATCTCTCAAATACTGAGCCACCATCCAGGTGATAGGAGGACTGGCTGGTCTGGCCTCAGTAAGAGAAGACGCACCTAACCCTAGAGAGACTTGAGGTACCAGGAAGTGGGGAGGCCTAGTGGAGTAGGCGTGGTGCATGGGGACATCTTCTTGGAGATGGGGGGGGAGAGATGGGATAGGGAATGGTTGGGAAACAGGGGGATGAAGTCTAAACTGTAAAAAAAGATCAAGGAATAAAATTAAATAAACTGAATAAATGTTAAAATATAAATTACTCAATACAATCATTAATTTTTATAATTTTTGATAAAGAGGAAAATTTAAATGACATAACTAAAATGATTAAAAAAAATCCCCAAAGACTGACAAAAAAATCAGATTGGTTCAGTTCTGAACTATCTCAAGACCAACTCCATTCCTCCAGTGTTGAGTATCCCCAGTCTAATTTTTAATTCTTTAAAAATTAAACATTTTCTTTTTGAAAAATCCAAATACCACATTAGGTTTATTCATATCTTCTGCTACAAATATGAACATTTTCCTTAATTAAAAATTACTGTTTTGTTAGTTGCTTAAGTGAGATGGTCTAATGGAAAAAAAATGGCTACATCTGAGTCTTGAATTTGTTCTTAGGAGTTGCAATATATCATACCATAGTTCAGACCATAAAAATCTGGCTTACTCTTTCTCAGTAAGAGTAGCACAAGTACCATGTTCCGTGTAGAACTTCTGCTATTTATTAGAAGTATTGCGATCCATAGTACTCATCAATTCAGCAACCGTTCTTAAATATCTAGTTGCCATGATGGTATTAGGTTTGGAAAGTAAATAACTCTAAGTAATAAGGTCATAGAATAATTAAAGAGACCGAGAAGGAAAAAGAAGGTAGGTGGAGTAATAAGGGCCCATACAACACAAGGAGAACAGAAATGAAGACATAGAGCATTATTTCTAGGGCTGGGGTATAGCAAACCATATCAAGTGGAACTTCCACAAGGGGATTTCTAGGTTGATCTAGCTTATTATTAAAGTAAACTTCAGTGTAAACATCAGTTTTTCTTTCTTATATATTAGTCATGCAAGAGTGCTTATACTTTAGAATTTAAATATTTCACCAGCAAGAAAGGATCTTTATAATGAAGGATAAATGTTCCATTTTGGTACTTATTAAAGCCTTTGCATGATTGTGAAAGCACAGGGTCTTTTCCCTTGTATAGAAAAATATATTTTATCTTTTTATAATTCAGAGACCGCAAGTAATCTACATCATGGAAATGATATGTATAAAATAATGGAAATTGTAAATTTAATTTTGAGGGAGATTTTTGGCTTTCCATCATTCATAATGTAAAATACCCAGTCATCAATCTTGGCAATTCATTTATTCATATTTGATAATTTCTATCTATTATCTAAAATTAATTTTCTAGATATTTTGTCTTTATTTTCTGTGGGAAGATAATTTTGTCATGTCTGTTAGAAAGGGAGTACAAAGACCAGGTAAGCTGCCTATGAATCTTCTCCAGTCTCTCAGACTCCCCCAGGCCCGACTGGATTCCCTAGATACAATCACTGCAACAGAACACTAGCTTCAGTCTCCCCACACTTGACCACGCTTCCTGTGGATCCAACATACCATCTCCCACTTCAGCCACATCACTACCCTGCCACATTGCTTTTCCTCAACCCCAGCTCATATGGACTCATGTAGATTCTTCCTATGCATCCACGCTCACTAGAAGAGCAGAGAGGTTGCCTAAAGACTTTCTCTACTCTTTTTCTTTCCCAATCCCAATTCCCAGGGTCTTCTCTAGTGCTACAACAGAAAGAAAGAAGAGAGAGAGAGAGAGAGAGAGAGAGAGAGAGAGAGAGAGAGAGAATGAATAAATTAAAGACTTTTTAGAATTCAATGAAGATGTATATACAACATACCCAAATTTATTGGATACAGTAAAAGCAGTCCTAAGAGTAGCATTAAGTTCCTACATAAAAGAGTTGGAGAGATGTCATATTAACAACTTAACAGAACACCTGAAATGTCAAAACTTCAAACAGGACACACTTTAAAAATGTGTGTTCTCACAAAAAAAAATCTTAAAAATGGATAATTTTCTCAATAGGTGTAACTTTCCCAAAGTTAAATCAAGGTCATATAGACAATCCCTGGAAGCAGTCATTAAAAGTCTCCCTTCTAAAAGATAGATAGATAGATAGATAGATAGATAGATAGATAGATAGATAGAAAGAAAGAAAGAAAGAAAGAAAGAAGGATGGATGGATGGATAGATAGATAGATAGATAGATAGATAGATAGATAGATAGATAGCCAGCCAGCCAGCCTTGGGCCAGAGAGTTCTAACAATGAATTCTACCAGACTTTCAAAAAAGAGCTAACACCATTACTCCTCAAATTGTTTCACAAAATATAGATAGAAGGGACATTACTATATTCATTTTATGAGGCCACAATCACCAGAGCTCTCAAACCACATGAAGATTCAACAAAGAAAGGGAGTTAATAGACTAATTTCCCTTATGAACTTAGATGCAAAAATGCTCAGTAAAATACTCAAAAACTGAATCTAAGAACACATCAAAAGATCATGGTGGATACTATGATCAAGTAAGCTTCATCCCAGAGATGCAAGGATGAGTCAACATGCAAAATGAGTAAATGTAATCTACCACATTAAAAAGCTGAAGGAAAACAACCACGTGTTCTAGGTCAATGGTGGCACAGAATTTGTCAGTGTGGGCAACAAATGTCTGAGTTAACTAGAGGCCCACACCATGAGAGGGATCCCATGAGCTACATAATTGGAAGCCAGAAATCAGACTGGATAGCCCAGAATACTAGAGCAGAATCAAACACTAGTGGCAAAAAATAAATAAAAAAATAAAGAAACAAAGAAAAAGGAAGAAAGAAAGAAAAAAAGAAAGAAAGAAAAGAAAAGAAAAGAAAAGAAAGGAAAAGAAAAGAAAAGAAGAAAGAAAGGAGGGAGGGAGGGAGGGAGGGAGGAAGGAAGGAAGGAAGGAAGGAAGGAAGGAAGGAAGGAAGGAAGGAAGGAGAGAAATGATTCATAGATCAGTGCCTTGTCCAGTTGTTATCAAAGAGCCTTCCTCTGGCAGCAGAGCGTATGGGAGCGAGTTCAGAGGTCCATAGCCAGAGTCTATGCAGAGAGAATCTACATTGGGGCTCTCCATCAGGTCTTACCCTAGTAGCTAGGGGAACCCAGTGGGAGATGGCAAGGAAAACTTGTAAGAGTCAGGGGGGATGGAGGCCAGCAGGAGAGCATGGACCACTGAATCAACTCATATGGGCTTACAGACGCAGACGTGGCAAGCCAGGGCCTGCCTGGTTCTGTACCAGGTCTGGAATGCGTGTGGTGGCTGTTAGTTTGGTGGATTTGTGGGACTTCTAACTGGAGTTGGTTCTCTGACCCTTTTGTCTGATCTTGGGACTCTTTCCCTCCTAATGGGTTGCCTTTACCAACTTCTATAGGAGGACTTTTCCCTCGTCTGCCTGCATCTTATTTTGTCATATTTGGTTGTTGTGTCTTGTAGCCCTGCTTTTCTGAAGGGAAATGGAGGGGAAGTAGGACTGGGGGAAGGGTGAAGTGAGCTATGAAGTGTGGAAGGAAGGGAAACTGTAGTTGTGATGTAATTTGTAAGAGAAGATCCTATTTTCCATAGACAAAAAGAAAGTGATCACACTTTTAGAAATGTATTTATGAAAGAAATCACTGTGCTTCCAAATTGAAATATAAAATTTAATGCATATATCCTTGCATTTGGACATCTCTGTTGTATTATAAGCATTTGAGTTTGCAGAAACAAATATTTTTGCCAATGATATATTGTTGAATTGATCAAAGTATTGTGAATTTCCACAGATCAGAGTGGGATTGACCAATATAATAACTCCCCTGATGGTTATCACAGATGGGGTCATAATAACTAAGCACCCAGGCTGAGAATTACTGAATACAAGAGGGTATCACTTGCTGTGACTAACACCTGATTTTCATAGCTCTTGTGAAGGTAGTTGGTATGCAAATAGGTGCTCAATTTAGTGGGATGGTGGAGAGCCAATTACTAGGAGGTACTTAGTCAAATGCTATCTGATCTGTGCCTGGGAGGTAGGTATTATTATTAATTTTAATAATAATAATAATAATAATAATAATAATAATAATAACCATGAAGCTGTGGAAGGCTTCTCCAAAATTATACAATTAAGATATGACTCCCTGGAAAGAACCCAGATGCCCTTCAACAGAGGAATGGATACAGAAAATGTGGTACATCTACACAATGGAATATTACTCAGCTATCAAAAACAATGCCTTTATGAAATTTGTAGGCAAATGTTTGGAACTGGAAAATATCATCCTGAGTGAGGTAACCCAATCACAGAAAAACACACATGGTATGCACTCATTGATAAGTGGCTATTAGCCCAAATGCTTGAATTACCCTAGATGCCTAGAACAAAAGAAACTCAAGACAGATGATCAAAATGTGAATGCTTCACTCCTTCTTTAAAAGGGGAACAAGAATACCCTTGGCAGGGAAGAGAGAGGCAAAGATTAAAACAGAGACTTATGGAACACCCATTCAGAGCCTGCCCCACATGTGGCCCATACATATACAGCCATCCAATTAGACAAGATGGATGAAGCAAAGAAGTGCAGGCTGACAGGAGCCGGATGTAGATCTCTCCCGAGAGACACAGCCAGAATACAGCAAACACAGAGGCGTATGCCAGCAGCAAACCACTGAATTGAGAATAGGACCCCCGTTGAAGGAATCAGAGAAAGAACTGGAAGAGCTTGAAGGGGCTCGAGACCCCATATGTACAACAATGCCAAGCAACCAGAGCTTCCAGGGACTAAGCCACTACCTAAAGACTATACATGGACTGACCCTGGACTCTGACCTCATAGGTAGCAATGAATATCCTAGTAAGAGCACCAGTGGAAGGGGAAGCCCTGGGTCCTGCTAAGACTTAACCCCCAGTGAACTAGATTGTTGGGGGGAGGGCAGCAAGGGGGGGAGGATGGGGAGGGGAACACCCATAAAGATGGGGAGGGGGAGGGGGATGTTTGCCCAGAAACTGGGAAAGGGAATAACACTCGAAATGTATATAAGAAATACTCAAGTTAATAAAAAAAAAAGAAAGAAAGAAAAAAAAAGATATGACTCCCTACTAGGTTCTTGTATTCTATACCTAATTGTCTCATGTGGGCTGGAGAAAATTTCAACCTCAAAACTAGCTAAGTTTCTACACAGCATTAATTTTCATGTATTTACCCAATGAAACTGATTTTAATTTCCCAAACTTGATATTAAGTGTTTTCATTCAAATATATATATACACATCTGCAAGATACATATTGCCAAATCCTATCTATAGCTCATTCTTCAGACTAAAAGGACCCCTCGGAAGAGGGAATAGAAAGAATATAAAAGCTGGACGGTGAGATGGTATGCAGTGAAATTGTGACTTCTGCGCATACATAGCTACTGCAATCATGAACTCAACAGTAGTTATGGTTACCTTCACAGGACCTACACAACATTGACTTGCTAGCAACCCATCACAGATTAGAGAAGCCCACAAAGCCCCATACCTAACTAAGGAGCTTTTATCTGTCTTGGGCTGTTATGGGCAGTGAAAGTAGTTTTTCCTTCCGGTGGTATAGACACTGGTAGATTGGCAAAGTTCAAGTAAATAATCCCTACACATGCCTAGGCAATCCATGTTAATCTCAGTTTGTCATTAAAAAAGGAAAAGACATGAAAGTAGGAAGGGACCTTAACAGGAAAAAGAAGAGGTTCAAAGAGTGTAGAACAGGATTAGAGAGGATAATGGGGATAAAATATAATCAAAATACATAACCAAATTATATGACATTAAAAACTAAGTATCACTTTTTTTTAATTCCCAAGTTCTTTGTATATGAAGTCTTATACCAGTATTCAAGAAATATCTTAGACTTTAAGACCTAAAATGTTTCCGCTTACCTGTTGAAGTATCTTTATTTAGACTCCTTGAATGGCAAAATCAAAGCACAACTGCATTATCATCTAAGTTGATTCTGTTTATAAATAAAACAATGAGGTACAACTCACACTAAGATATTCAAGACAGCAGGACATTCAACAGTTATGCTAAACATGAAGTGCTCCAAATGGATCATCTGTGTATGGAATGGTTCTATGGTATAAGCATCAGAATTGCTTAGAGGAAGACAAGCAACTTGTAAATCTAAAGCTGAGGCTTACAACACGAAGCCCTGCTGTGATAGCTATTTATTTTCTCCAAAATGTCCAAGGCTATCTGTTGCTGCCACAGCTCTGTATCAAAGACAAGTCAAAATGAAAGTATTTAATGGGTATGAGATGATTTACTCAAAAATTGCAAAATTAAAAGTAAATGAAAAGGGGTCCTTTCTTCCTCTCACTGTGCTGTATTGCATATCTGCAGGTCTCTCTTATTGTTTCTTCTTTTGCTTTGTGAGCTCCTAAGGGTACTGATTTCTTTTATGCTGTTGTAAAGGCCCAAGCACACAAGCAATGTTTCAGAAATATAATAAGATGAATGGGAGAATTAAGCCTATAGTGAATAAACCTTATGACTAGTATGGGCCTTTAAATTTCTTTATCTCTAGGAAAATGTTCTCAGCACTCTGTGTTCCTGGACTTGAAGCTCTTTCCATATGCCTAAGGACTGAACTTGACCTTCAAATCTGAAGCTCACAAAGGGTAGTTGCTTTTTACAAATAAATCATAAAGTGACAGTCCTCACTAGTGAATTTATGAAGTTTCCCAAAGACCCTTACTCATAAACAAGCTTAGCTATCTTAATTCCATGCAGTGAGGGAATAGATAAAAAAAACTAGGGGTCGATCATAGGAGAGGAAGTTTACTTGATGATTATCAAATGGATAGATTGGGAATAGAATATTACGGCCCATGTACATAGGGTAGCTCTATATAAAGAAAGATTTATCTAAATGTGTCCCTTCAAAATGTACCAGGGTCTGTTATAATTGCATAAGGAAATATTCCACTGACTGTCCAAAGAGAGATCCACCAGGAGTGCATGGGGCACAGGAACCATGGAGCAGCCTGAGCTTTCCAGTCTCCATCTGCACCCAGAGCTAAGACTGTCCCATGGCCCTATGGACCCAAAACCTGCCCGCAGAGAGCTGGTCTTCCAAAAGCCCTCTTGCTCCTAATATCATAGGCTCCCAGGCCCACAAGGAGGGACAAGCTCCAGTCAGAGACAGCAAGACCAACTAACATCAGGGATAACCAGATGGTGAGAGGCAAGCACAAGAACCTAAGCAACAGAAACCAAGACTACGTGGCATCATCAAGTACTGGATAACCTAACACACAGAAAAAGTGTCTTATAGTTATCTTCCTTTTCAATGGAGATATTTAATTTCTGAGGGAGATGCTTCTGTGTATGTATGTGCAGTATCTTGCCTTCAGAGCAGCTTCTTGTTTAATAAATAAGGCCACATGACTCCTTTGGGCCAATGAAAAGTGAGTAGTATGGATATATATATATATAAGGATAGTATTTACAATTTCTGAGCCCATGAGTCCATGGTTTTCATGGCCTCGCTTACTTGTCAGCTCATCTGACAGATTAGAACATGGCTACTGAATTAAGGTATGCTTGAGGGTGGAATATCCTCCCCAGGTTCCTGGGACATAGTAGGGCTATAAATCTTTCCCCCTTGATTCTCAGCTCCACCTGTCCCAGACTCAACAGAGCCAGCCAGGCATAGAATAAACCCTCTAAAACCTATGAGCCAAAATGACTCCAAATATTTCTCTCAGGAATTTCTCAGAGAACAACAACAACAACAACAACAACAACAACAACAACAACAACAGATGAACACAGTCATGGATTCCAGAACAAAGAGAAAGTAGAGTAACAGGTACCCCACAATGGACACAGCCTGAAAAAATGAAAGACCCCAGTTTTCTGCTTATTTTGCGATGCCTTTTGATAGGCTACTAAAATTTTATAACTGTTACCACAGATTTTTCTAGAACAACTAATCCACAGAACCCTATTCACTACACATTGAAATTAATCAAAGCTTTAATTTGAGTAGGCAGACTGGGCATTGTTCAAAAACTTAAAACTCTAATAATTAGTTCTATAGGAAGGTTTATGGTGGTGAATTAACTATAAACAACTAATAAACCACAGTAATTGTTCTCAAATAACTGGAAAGAGATGCAGACAAATTTTCTTTCTTAATCTAATTTTATCTACATATTTAAATAAAAATATCACTCAGATTTAATACTTGGCATTGTAATAACATGAGATTTTGATTTTTAGGGTTTTTTATATCATGAACCAAGAGTGGATGACATAATTTATGAGATTATACATAGTTATTTTCCTTTCTGTTGAAAAAATATACATTGTTCATTGAATAAAAGAAAATGTGATTAGGTTCAAAGCCCAAATTCTCCCACTTTTTCTCTTGTTTTGTTTAAATGCTAGTATTAAGAGGTGACTTTACAGTGTAAATAGTTCTATATCCCCAATATGTTTCTCAAAGTTTCTAAGGCTTCTTCATTGTGGCTTATAAAAATTGTTTGACTTCTGTGGTTGATAGATCATGTTTGAGCTAAAAGGAAGCAACTAAGTTTCACAGCATCAATACCCTTAAATTCTAAACCAAACCATTTCTCTTATACAAAGATGCACCATTACCAAGAAATTACATCGGCATTTGAGGGTATATAGGAGTATGAGAGAGAGAGAGAGAGAGAGAGAGAGAGAGAGAGAGAGAGAGAGAGAGAAGTTGTATGTAGAAATGTACACCTCAGCAACCTTAGAAAAGAGTTGATATGTTTTAATTTATCACATTTCCTATAAAGAACAAAAGACATCCTAGAAAAAATTCTCCAGAATATTCTTTCTAGAGATGATGTAGGATCAGAGAAGTCTTCTGTTACATCAGGTAGTATTCCCAGCTTCATGGCTTTTATAAAATGTCAAGCAATAATCAGATAATTGGACCAGATTGATAAAAAGAACCTTAAAAACTCAAGATATTCAAGATATTTTGTCCAGTTAATCATCTATGTGATCTTAACTGTAAGCCATATTTGCATTTAAATGGAGTATGATCTACAAGATGATTCATGATTTTAGCCTTAGGTGACTACTTGCTTCTAAGAACCCCAGAGAAGCCCTGAGACCCCACATAACTAAAGTATCTGTAGCTACATGATGCCCTTACCAGAGGGCCTGACATTTGACTTCCCATGGTAAATGAGTTCTAGTCTGTGCTCACTTTTCATGCAAACAACAGCAACTGCAACCAATGGAAGGGAATGGATACCAGGAATACATAAACATCATATCCCAGAAAATGACATTTTTAGTGATTACTATATGCCAAGAAATGGGAGAATGGTCCCTGGACTGAGTATTTTCAAGAATAATAATATACACATGAGTGAAAGACCCAAAAGCAGCTAGGTATATCAGTGTAGCTGTACCATCAAGTTAGCCTTCAGCAGCTATTTGAAGACAAGTAGGGGGAAGGAAACTGTCTCATTCCTTGAGATGATTAGCTGGAATCACAATGATAAGAATGGAGAAATACATGCAGGAATGATGGAATGGATAAAGTGGAAATTTCTAGTTTCTTTGAAAAGTCAGTTTATGTCAAATGATGTTTGGCTGGGCACACGGGTAAAAGGATGTTTTGATGTAGCAGACACATGAAAGGAAATGTAATGAAAGAGTTTAAATATGGCCCCACAAACAGTGGAAGCTCAAGCATTGCTTCGGTTTGCTCTTCCTCATTATTCTTCACTAACAATATGCCCATATTGGCTCACCTTACATAGCTTTGCTGAGCTCTGCTTGAGTTACTACCACCATTGTGATAACTTGCCAAAGAATGTCTCATGAAGTTCCTGTGGCTTTTTCCTGCTTCCTCGCTTCACCTTGGGCCAGGTGGCATGCCTTGTGGTTTCTTCAGGATTGAACTACAGTTGTTGGTTCATGCGTGGTGTCTGCCTGCCAAGAGGACTGGACCGCAGCCACGTGTTCATGTGTGGTGTCTGAAAAGACTGTGCTGGAGCTGATGATTCATATTTGGTGTTTGCTATGGGACTGAGTTGATGACAAAAAAGATTGAGCTCACTCCCCCACCAAAGAATTATTGCTAAACAGGTCCACTTCTCCCATATCCTATTAACTTTTCTCTTCTATTACTTCTGGTGGGTTGTGGGCAACAGGAGAGGTCGAATGTTTATTAAAATAGGCTGCAAAAATTTATGTCTACAGATAGGGTCTTCTTTCACTCAAACAACAGAACAAACATGAAACGCAGGACTTGACTAAAACTTAATAAAAATACAACAGTCTCAAGATTTCTTTTTAGCATGCAGGACAGTTCAATGACAATAATAACAACAACAAAACACAAAGTTAGCAAGCAAACAAACAAACAGACAAAAAAAAAAACCCAAAGAGTTTGTCTTATTCTCAGAAGCAGAGCATGCCATTTTAAAATGAGTTCCCAATTATAATTTCAGCATCGAGATAAGTTTCTAAGGAAAAGTAATAACTGGGTAAGGATGCATTTTAATTCATATTATTATTTCACTTACTTTATTTGCATTATTATTTACAATTGTATAGAAAGCAATTAAGAAACATAGTGACTACATGATAAACACACACAATCATAGCCCAACCATCAATCTAGGCTATTTGGGGACTATAAAGGCTCTATAAACCATATGTCTGAGCACATCTTCTGAGTTATCATAACAGCATGCTTTTCTCAGCCTCCAACCATGAATATGGCATCTGGCGAGGCCGCCCAATGAATCTTTGAAACCTGCATTTTCACCTCTGAGATGGGTTTGATTGCCCTGGCCTTTAAATGTCAGGGGCTGTGAAGGAAAGGTCATGACACTGCTCTTAGAGAGCTAGCAGTACCAAGGTCCTCCCTGCCAATGGAGACAAGGCAAATATTTCATTTCTCTCCAAACCTAGAGAGTTTACCTTCCTCAAATTAAATACCCTGGGCAAACATTTCTCTCTTTTGTCCTTTAACTAACAGAGAGCGATTAGACCGAGCAACTTTCTTAAAGGCAGCCTTTAATCTCCAAAATGGGTATCTTCAGCACATTCTTGAAGGGAAGGGTGAAATGAGGGAGTCAAAGCTTTCTGGGGAGGTGTAGAGCAGAAACTGATGAAAAGAAAGAGCTTGGTTCTTTGACCCAGAATGCAATGGGTAACCTTTTTTTCCTCAGGTGAGGCCACTCTTTGTGACTACCACTTTAATGTTTTAAGTGGGAGGAGGAAAATAGGAATGGCAAAAGGGATGACAAAGCGAGCATCCCATGCTTCTGTTGAACTTTTACAGCCATTTTTATAGATGCCCATAAACATGCAAGAATAATACATGGAAATTATTTCTCTGAATTACCTTTGCTCAAATATATATATGCAAATGAAAGTGACATAGATAATTTAAATCTTTCTGAAAGCCATGCTGCAAAAAGTCAAAGGAAACAAGGTAATGTCATGATTTAACTTTTGAAACTAATCAGATCAAAATAAAGACATACACCTTGGTTTGTAACTTATCTTTGGATGAACTCAAAACCAAAGTGTTTGTCTCTGGCAGGAAATAGATACATTTCAAAAATCCAGAAATCTGCATATGCCTTGTGGTCCACAAGCCAGGTAGTAAAGCTCTGGCATTATCTTACAATAACTGAGGAAAAGTAGTCTCAGATAGGGAAAGGAACATCTCCAGGCTACCCAAGCTGGAAAGGAATGTGTCTTAGTCACTGTTCTATTGCTGTCAAGAGAAGCTATGATCAAGTCAGCCACTGCAAAAGGAAGCATTTGATTAAGAGTTTGCTTACACTTTCAGAGGAATAGGCTGTTATCATCATGGTTTCAGGACAAAGGCATGGTGTTAGAGCAGTAGCTGAGAGCTTTACATCCTGATCCACAAGCAGTAGGGGGAAAGGGGAGGAGGGGAGGGAGGGAGAGAGGGAGGGAGGGAGGGAGGGAGGGAGAGAGAGAGAGAGCGTGCGCCTGGCATAGGCTTTTGAAACCTTAATGTCCTTCCCTAGTGACACACCTCTTCAACATGACACATCTCTTAATCTTTCCAAACATTTCGCTACCTGGGACAAAACATGCAAATATATGAGCTTATGGCAGGGGCTGGGGGTCTCATTTAAACCACCACAGACTATAATCCCAACCTTCACCTACTAAGTTTTTAATATTTCTTATAAGTAAAACCTGTTCAACTTAAATGTTGAAAAGTTTAAAATTTACTTGCTAAATGGAGCTTCCCCTAGCTCACATTAATAATGCAGATCTATGAAGATGAATTTATCGATTACACTGTATCACTCGGGAGTTTCCAAGTGGGATTCTCTCTGACACACCCAGCTGTTTTACAACCTGAATGAGGGAAGCAGTCTCTTTAATGGATCACATGCCCCCTCTTATTTTATTATGTATCGTTTTATTCTAGAATTAGTTTAACATCTAAGTGGCTGCAAGTTTTCCTCCCGTAGTTTTAGTCTTTGGCCTTTTCACTGGCTATGAGGCTATCCAATTTATTGAGTGTTCTTGAAATCCAGTGCATGTCCAGCCATATCTAGATTTATTTTTTTTAACATTTCCTTCCAGATATCTGGCCACAGGCTGAGTCACTTCGGTTTTCTCAACTGTAATAGATGATAGATCTCCTTTAGGGTGGGATGGCTCATGCATCAGAAAACACACCATGCCCTCTGTACAAACAATACATCATTACAGGGCTCAGAGTCATAAGACAGAAGAATCAGAAAGAAAACTATACAAAGAAAAGTTTTCTGCTCAGATGAGATAGGTCTGTGTCAGGCATGGAACAGAAACTTAAACCTTGCTTCGAGTCTGAATATATTTTCTTTCTGAAAGCTTCCATTTGCTGTGGACAGACAGCCTTTGTTGTTGCATAAAATTGAAAGTCATTATTGACTTTCAGACCTTCTATCTCTGTCATTGAATTAGTTCCTAGTGCCCTGGATTGAACTGGGAATTGTCCCAGCACCTTGTCAACTCCTTTTATTTTTGTTATGAAGCAGGTTTTACCTGAAGGATATATTCATTTGTTGCCAAAATTAATTAAGGAAAGTTGGATCTTTCAGGGCAAAGGAAGAAATTCAAATAGCCTAGAATATTTTCTGTGTTCTCCTGTGACACTGTAACAATGGTTTGCCCTTTCAATCTAAGTAAACAGAAGAAAAAGAATATGCTTAACTGATGCTTGTGCAGTGCCCATTATATGATAGTCATTATCCCCATTTTACAGGTGGAAATACTGAGATAGTGAGAGATAATTGGAGTTAGCTAGGGATACAAAATAGAATACAGCCCTAGAAGTCATTAGCTCTGACTGCTTTCCCAGTGCAGCTCTGGGGCCCTGGGGTTATGAAAAAGAACAGATGGTAAGTGAAGGCAGGGCTGAAGATGGAGGCCTTCCTTCAGTAACTTGCAAAGCTGTGCATTATACCATTCTGCATGCTAAAACGGACACAGGTTCCAGACACTGGAAGCAAGTCACACCGCTCTACATGAAGTTATAAAAGGGATTTTATTTTGGAAAGGGTTTTCTAAAATTAAAATATCCTCACTGTTCTATTTTTAGAGAGTAAAATTCTAACAGGCTTTAAAAAAATGCATGTGGTCTCAGCAGTGATCTATTTCAAATGGTTCTTCTCTATCAGTGGTTCTCTACCTTCCCAACGCCTACCCACTCTTCAAGACAGTTCCTCGTGTTGTGGTGAGCCCCAGCCAGAAGGCTGTTTTCATTGCTACTTCAGAACTGTAATTTTCTACCGTTATGATTGGAGTGTAAACATTTGCTATGCAGGATATCTGGTATGCCATCCTGATGATGTAAGGGTTGTTTGACCCCACACCTCAAGAGTAGCAACCCACAGGTTGAGAACCACCACCCTACATACTATGCTACAGTTCTACCTTTCAGATGAAAATTTACTTTGACTATTTTCATTCAGTTAGAGCAAATTCACAAATAATTAAACCCACAAATGAAATCTATTCCATTTCCCAATAAATATGTCCTAAATCATTCAGGATTTGCCTTTCTGTCTGAAACCTGAAGTATGATTTCTCTTTAAGTAATGAAGAATGTCTTAAGGTCAAGATAATTTGCTCTTAAAGTAATATTTTCACTTTTAATGATATTTTGTCTTCTTGATATAGCAAAAATCAGACAAATATTTCTTGTGAAGGCAAGAGAATTATAGAATATGATTTCTTTCTGACATGTTATCTGTCATTGATAATGCTAATCTTAATACCATAACTACAGTTATGATATTACTCAGTTTTTATGTGTGTATGTTAAAGTTTCACAATTTTACTTGGTTATCTTATAAAAGATGACTAACATCAACAGAGGTATGATAACACACAAAATGCTGAACTTTAAGAACTTAGCATAAAAACCAATGTAAAGTATATTGGTGTTTTTTAATGTTGAATACATATTGAATTAATAATTAGGAAACATTGAGCTTCATATAATATACTATTAACATTACCTATTTTATTTAATTTTTATTTACTTAATGCAGTCATCAGGAAATTTAATTTTATATTTGTGACTGATTATATTTCTATGGAATGTTACCATAGAGGAGCAGTTCTCAACCTATATGTCAAAACCCCTTTGGGTTCACAGAAGTCACATATGATCATCATAAAATACAAGTGTTTACATTATGATTCATGGCCATAACAAAATTACTGTTAGGAAGTAACAACAAAATAAATTTTATGTTTTGGGTCACCACAATGTGAGGAAATGAATTAAATGTTTGTAACCTTGAGAACTACTATCATTGAGCATCAATGCTAACATATTCCTTATGAATACCCAGCAAGTAATAACATAATTTCTACACATCTGGTCTTCAGTTCAATTACTCATTCTGCTACTATAGCATGAAAGTACACAGAGAAAATAAATTCATAAACGAGTTTATGAATTAGTGATTGTATGCCAATAAAACTTTATGACAGCCAAGAAATTTAAATTTCCTGTAATTTTTATATAGTGTGAAATATTCTGAATCACCAGTAATTAAAAATTCATGTGTTAATTTAATCCTTATTTTGAGGTATTGACACGGTACCTGTGAGAGGTTGTTAGGTCATGAAAATTTGCCTTTATGAGTCAGTTAATGAATTTGAAGAGTAGTAGATTAATAGGGGAATGGGTTGTATATGGAGAGGGTCTGTTTTAAA
This sequence comes from Rattus norvegicus, assembly GCF_021556685.1. NCBI lineage: Eukaryota > Metazoa > Chordata > Mammalia > Rodentia > Muridae > Rattus > Rattus norvegicus. The sequence goes on from NC_141540.1 coordinate 54,577,274, forward strand.
GCGAGTTTGGCCTTCATCTCTTGAATGTTGGGCCCAGTCACATGATTCTCTGCTACCGTGCAAAGGTTACCAGCATATATAATACACCCAAGAAATGGGACTTCAGTTTTTTCTTTGATGATTTCTCTCTTCCTCAAACTTTCATTTGCTGGTTCTACTGTGGATCTGCTCAATAAGTATTTTAGTGCCAACTGTATGCTGGGATTTCATAGTGGTTCTGCCTGTATCACCCCATCACTGAGAGCCCATCAGAAGAAGTCTGATTCATCTTCCCTATGGCACTGCTCCACAGTTTTAGAAGCCAGTTATCTTTAAAGATGTGGGAAATGGTCCATTTGTCTTCCTGAGGGGTTATTTCACTTGGTCACTCTATCATAACTGCCATGTGCTAGTCGCTAAGCCAAGCCCTGCAAATATTTCTTTGCACAAGACAAATGTGGCTTCATTTCTCATGGATTTAAAGCTTAGTAAGGTATTTATGCATCAAAGAAGTTGATGTGACATCACGTATTATGCTAAGGTGAGAAATAACACTAGGAAATCTAGACAGTCACAGCGGGAGGTTCTAAGCACATCAGTCTTTAAATAAATGGAAAAAGCCAAGGTTGGCTATGGTGGACAAAGTAAATGTATATATAAGGAAACTCCAGGTATAGATATCACACCAAACAAACAGAATGTTACTTTTGGAGCAAGTAGATAGAAGATCTTTTATGAGATAAATTGGAAGGGTTATCAGGATTCATGTTTCTGAAGCCCCGTACTTAATTTGATATTGCTCTACCCTCTGGAGCCAAAGGATGAGGATATGTTGTTAAGTTTTAAGCCTCACTGTGACATGATCGGTTTTGACTTGTATAATGATCACTTTGCTTCAATGTTCCAGGGAAAGTAGAAGTGAATAACATGAGAGGCAAGGAGCTATGTCAACGCTACTTAGAAGGAACACAGTCACAAAGCATCGACAAATGTTCCCAAGATGCAAATGAGTCACGTTTGGTAGAATATGAAATTTCATGTCAAGATTTCAGGCAAGCTCTCAAGTGATGTCAGGACAGATAAACTGAGATTCTTAGATGCAACCAAGGATTCTGTTAGCTGAGAGCTGAAAGAAATGAAGTGTGTGTGGGCAGGCAGAGTTGAGGTAGCACAAAGCATGAGACGTTTACATTAAGTTCAGAAAGTAGACTTAGAAGGTCCTTGTAAAGGATTGGATGAGGGAGATAAAGACAGTTTCCCCCATCACCACCACACTCGGTATCTGACGTACAGAAGAATTAGACATCTCGGTGTCTTTAAACACATGCTGCTACCAACCCAAATGAAGCTACAGTCTCAATCATTTCCAGCTTCTCACAAACAGAACAATTCATTCTATAGTTAGCTGTCCCTGGCCCATGAAATCCCATGTATTTATTCTAGGATGTGTTAAGTGGCTTAGAAAATGTATGAGCTCAGTCATATTACCTTGATAAGGTGTTTGGGTTCTTCAATAACAAACAACCCAGGGATTGGTTTTCTGTATACTTAGCAGCATGTGCATTCAGCGTCTGTACCTTCGCAGGCATGCAGATCTACACTTCCACAGAGCACTGAGGACATCTTCATGGGCTTGCATACCAATGGGGCTCTTTCAGCTTCGGTGGCAGGAATGGGTAACTAGAGATGAAAAGACTCATTTCATGAATTTTTACTTCTGGTGGGTTAGTAATAGTGGCAATCGCATTTCTGTGATGAGCTGACATGGTTTTTAACGGCAAGGATTCTTTCTCCACTCCCACAGCACATTCCCTGGAAGATTTCTGTTAAACAGAAGATTGTAATTTAAAGGTTTGAGTTTTATTATTATAGATTTTTTGAACGTTTGGCCCATAGAGCAATTACAGCCAGCCTTGCCAGAATATTTGAGGTGAAAGAGGGGGAAAAAGAAGGAAATAGGTTGAAACAATGAATTCTCCTGTTGAGAGACAGCTCTCCTCTCCTCTGTCTGAATATCGTTAGCCATTTCTGTTTTGTAAACAAAGAGTAAATTTGTCCAACTGTCCAGGCAGAGGGATGAAGAATTAGCCATAGTTTGTTAGCTGATTCGGAGAGCTGAAATGTTCCTGGTTGCTAGGCTTTTATAAATGATGGTTGTTTATGGTATATATTCTATAGTTCTCCATCTGCTCAAATGGAACTTGAAAGAAATTCAAAGTCAATGCCTTCTTTAGAAAGTGATCCCCTGTGATATAATTATGGAATGAAATCTCTTGGCTGAAACAGGATTTTCTTAAGAAGAGATGACATTCAAAAGACACAGAGACTACAAGTAAGTGATCTGACGCTCATATGAGTAACAGGGAATGGAAGTTGTTTTTTTTTTTTTAATCTTTATTTCTTTGTAAATCCCTTGAGCGCTGTCAGAAAATAATAAATTTAGTTGAAATGAGCAATTCAAACCAGGCTTCAGGAAGGAGCAATCAACACAAGGCAATGCTGAAAGCCTGGGACAAACAAGTTGAGCTTGTTTCCTATATAATACATCATTATGGTATCTGTCTAGCATGTAATATATTCTTCTGACAACATCCTTGCTGACCAACCATAATGAAGGCCTTTCCTCCTGGGCTTCAGGATAGAAAGAAAGGTCCACATCCTCCCTTATAGTTAGGCTTATGAGAGAGTAAGTAATGGAATATACATAGAAATGTCAAACATAACTTGCAAGCCTGACCCGGAAGACCCTTCCAAGGGCCTCTCTAGCCAGTCTTCTCTCTCTACTCAATGGCCACTGAAGAAGTTCCACTGAAGAACTCTGACATCATAAAATAACCCAAAACTCAAAAGTCATATATTTTAAAAATAATAATATACATCTAAGTACTCTATGGGATGGTACATCTCAAGTTAAATGTATCAAGTTAATTATTCACTTTTACTGGGCTGTGTGCTAGCGACCTCACCGCACCCAGTGCTCCTGACCTCTATAACTGTAGGTGAGAGTTGACATGTTTGGAGCGTGTTTGGTCATATAAAAGTAGAAGGAGATAAAATGCCAGGGGAGAAATACATATTCAGCCATTGTTCCCAGGAAAAAAAAAGATCATAAACATATAGAAGCATAAAAATGCACTCAAACAGGCTAGTTTTCCTTTGAGTTTACTGTTTTGTTTTTTAACTTTTAACCCCACCCTCCCTCTTTGGTTTTTCCACTCATTTTCCCTTTCCTTTCCTTTTCTTTCCTTTTCTTTCCTTTTCTCTTCCTTTTCTTTTCCTTTCTTTTCCTTTCCTTCCCTTCCCTTTCCTTTCCTTTCCTTTCCTTTCCTTTTCTTTTCTTTTCTTTTCTTTTCTTTTCTTTTCTTTTCTTTTCTTTTCTTTTCCCCAGCAGCTCCTCTGGGTTTTATAGGCTACCCAAAACATTACTTACAGGCAATTGTGAGTACTCAGCCATATATGGGACAACTGTATCAACCCTCCTCCCCTCATTCGCTAAACCTCAGGGAACAACATAGGAAAAGGTAAGGGCTCAAGGTTGGAGAGTGTCCTTGTAGAATGCTGTCTCCTGGACCTGATAAGCTATTGCACACATGATCCACAGCAGCTGTGGTTGCCAACACAAGACCTGTACAAGATAGAGGAAGATACCTGGCTCTACTCTTAGCTGAAGAACTGTTAGATGGCTCTGGAAAAGAAAGACTTATTTTTCTTTGTAGGGGTAGATTCTGGTAAGTTAGCCACGGCTCAGAGCATGACCCCACCACCTGCATGAATACAGCGGCACTGGTTTAACTCACTCAACTGAAGAGTAAAGAAAAACAGAAATAGATTGTGATTGGACATTAACATGGAAAGATGTATTGGGAGTAGGGTTCATGAGAAGAGTTGGGAGGGTTATGGTGGGGTTGGGTATGAACAAGATGTATTTTATTCCTGTGTGAAAGTTTCAAGCAATAAAAATATTTTTAAAAAGAAACACATCATTTGAATGGTGCTTCTGGGATTTAGGAAAGTTCTGATAATGGATCTTAAATCAAAGTCATTTATTACCGTTTCTCCATGGACTCATGATTAAGCGTATTCTAATTAAGCTTGATGAGGTCCAATTTTAGGCTGTCAGTTCAATAATTCAAGGTGCTCTCCCACAACTGCAATTGGGTAGAAGAGTTGCTCTCCTAACTGCTGAGCAAGTTGTTTTGTTTTTTCTGTAAGAACACGCAATTTTTTTTTGGGGGGGGGGTCAGATTCAAGGGCTTTTTGGTTAACCAAAGACTTTTCTCTGACTTTGATAAATGGAAAAGAGTCGAGAGGTTCAAATATTATGACTCAATGTAGAAAGAAATAATGAAATAAAAAAGGCAGAAACAATGATTAGTTTGCAAAGAATGGATCAGAAGCTGGTACAGGAGAAAATAAGTGAGAGGAAAGGGTAGAGACAGGCCAGTTTTAGCATTGATGAGAGGCAGGTCATAAAGAACTACATGGACTTTTGCCTGAGTAAACCTTAAGGAGTTTATGGTCCTCAATGGTGTAGTTATAAGGAAGGGAGTTTTCCTCTATGATTGCATCTAGGGTATTCAGAAAATGGGGAGAAAGAACTTGTGGATTCATGTGGCTAATTTTGTAGTGAAGTTTTAAACTGTCTGAAATTCTGTGTATCCACAGAGATGGAATGAGAATCTATATGCAGATAGACAAAGTAAGTAAAAATTTATAGTCCTTTGAAAAGTGTTTTATTTATATAATACAATTTTACAGTTGGTTGGCAAGCCAACTGATCATTTTTGAGCAATGATCAATTACCTCCATTGTTCTGGGTTGTGTTTCCCTTCACATCTTTAATCTCTCTGTCTCTAGTTCCTCCCACACTCAATTTTTCTTCCCCAGAGCTACCGGAATGCTATGTTTACAACATAAATCTCACTATCCATCCTGTAAGGAAAATATATCCAGTGAATTCCCATATTTTCCTATTAAGTAACATCTTATTAGCCCAGGTGAAATTCCATTTATATAGGTATTATACCTACATTCTCTTCTGTTTTTATTCTGTTTATAAGCACAGTGAGATCCTGTCTTTTTCCTTAAAATTTGATGTGTTGTTTTGTGAATTCAAAGTGCCTTTTCTGTCTACCTTCCTTTATACATCATTGATAATCTTTAAAGGGGATTTTTAAAGGCTATCTCCAGTGTTTCTTTTTTTATTGAATTTTTCTAAGTCTGAGCCCTACGACTTTCACTTTTTGCTTTTTTATACCACAATAAAATTGCAATAGGCCAAGAACTTCCCTCAATAAGCTGATTATGTTAAAAAAAATCTATAGATAAGTATTTCTGCTCCCATCTGTCAATTGCTGTGAAGAGACATCATGACCATGGTAACTCTTATAAAGGAAAACATTTCACTGGGGCTGGCTTACAGTTCAGGGGTTAATCTATTATTACCATGTCAGGAATCATGGTGGCATGAAGGCGGACACAGTGCTAGAAAAGTAGCTGAGAGTTCTACTCCAGGTTGGAAGCAGCAGAAAGAGAAGGGCACTGGGCCTGGCTTGATCTTCTGAAGCCTCACAGCCCACACACTAATGACACACTTCCTCTAACAAGGCTAGACTTATTCCAACAAGGCTACACCTTCTAACAGTGACACACCCTATGGGCCTGTGGGGTTTGTTTTCATTTAAACTACCACACCATCTATTTTACAAAGACACGCGGAAGAGATCTGCTTGAAACCACAGAAATATTAAGAACTAGTGCCATGAATTTCATCCTATGTCTTTGACACCAGAGCCTATTGTCCTTCCCATTCTGCCTTTAACATATTCCGTTGCCTATGGTCAGTCCAGTTGAACTTGACAATGATAGTATTCACTCACTGAAGAAAGCAAGTTCATCTTAGTTTTATTTTTTGTTTTTTTCTCAAGCAGTAGTTATGGGTCATAGTGCATAGACACATTTTAACTGAACTGGTTGGTGACAGAGCTACAAGCAATAACTGTAGAAGAATATAGACTTTAGATCACAATGGAGTATTCATCTGGTTACCTGTGTATAGGTAGACACCTATTGGGAAACATCAGATCAAATAAAATAAGCCAAAGTCTGCATTTCGAATTAAATTGTCTCTACAATATGAATCATTTTTCTTTCCAGATGCAAAAATAGAGCAATGAAAGAAAAGATTTCATTAGACCGGAAAATAAAGGATTTTTCAGAGCATGAAACTGTATGTATTCTAAAACCCGTCAGAACAAAATCATTCATATTTTCAAAATGTTTTTTCATAGCCTTTAAAATTTTTATTTTCCCCCTTTTTTACTCCTAGGACATTGATTTCATTAAAGACAATTTCCATCTCAGTGTAGTAAGTATGCATCTGTATATTAGCATATTAAATCTATAGTTTGTCTGGCATGTAGGGATGATTTAAGGTGTCACTCTGATCTCTTTGACCATCATTTACCCAATTAGATATTGGTTTAGTTTAAATGGTCCTGCTAGATTTGTTTAAGGACAGTGATGTGGACTCATCACTGGTTTCTCCTTCATGTTCACAGCAGGAAACTTGTTTGTTCATTTTTATGCATCTCATAAGTAAGCCTTAGCACCCCTATTGTTAATCCCATATGGAGTCCTTTACATAAAATTTGTGGTTGATGTTGCCCATTTTATTTGTATTTTAGAAAAATAATTTGTCATCAGTTATTTAATATTCTTTCGCTTAGTAAATATTTTCAAAGTCTGATAAAATTGCATCTAAAATGAAAATTAAAGACTGAGGTGATTTCTTTCCCTGATCATTTCAAGGGACTTCCAGAATTACAGTAGCTCACTTCAAATGGCTGCAATAATTCCTGTTAATTAGAGACCTTGCTTCACGAGTAGCAGTGGACCGCTGCTCTATTCACTGTAGTTGGACTATTTGTCTCTGGATTCTGGTCTTGTTACATTATAACTGAAGCATATTTCCTCCAAAAGAAAGAACCATGGCACTGTATGTGCCCGAGACAAGCCTGCATCGCCTTTCTCACAAACACTAGACCAGAACATTCTAAACTCGGAATGCTGTGCTGCCATCTGGGGGATGAAACTTTAACGATACATTTTCTGTCAGCTGAAATGGAGGGCAGGATTCCTGGAGTCAGAAGACACCAGAAGCAATGGGACTGTTTGTAAAATGCAGTATGAAATCTTGTATAAGGCTTTGGGTTGTTTCGACAAAGCAACTCACAAAGGAAATAAACCGTCAACAATAACAGAAAGTGATCTGTCATCATGACCGAACCCAATTTGGAAAGTAAGGGGTGTGTGTGTGTGTGTGTGTGTGTGTGTGTGTGTGTGTGTGTGTGTGTGTGTGTGTGTGTTGCTGTTATGATCTCAACCTGAAGAAATTCCAGAGCTCCTTCACCATTCAGCGTCACTGTGAAAAGACAAAATGGACGATCAGATATATCTATAATCTTCGCTGATACAATAGCTGTTAGCAATACAGTAAGGGTCACAAGTCTCTCATTTTGAGCAGTGTATATATTTTTTCTGCAGAGTCCAGTTTCAATCAATACAGCAAAAGTGCATCCCATCCTTACGGCAGCAATTCGCCCAGCCTGGCAGAAGAAAAACAGGCCTACAAGTGAGTCAACACCAGCATGGGGCTTGAGATTCTAATAAACACATTTCTTTGGTGGAAGGCAAATAAACAAGATATTAAGGTGGAAAAGCAAGTAGAACCAATTGATTTTTGTTCTTTCTTTAGAGTCCAGCATATTCTTTTAGTCTTTTTAACATTTCATTCACAATGTCCAGAAAGAAGTTGGAAAAAAAATAGTCAATAAGTAAACAACACTGTAAGGCATAAAATCCTATTCACATTATTTGACCTCTGCTTAATAAAACAACCAATCACTCTGCTATTTGGGAGATAGAAATAAGCCAGACTTTACCAAGATAATCGATATCATGTGGACAAGTACCTGTAGGGCTCCTTTTCTGCTAATGCAATGCATTTGCTGTGTGCAAATAATAACATCACATTTTTGTTTAGTGCTAGAAATCCAACCCAGAGCCTTGCGCTTATGTGACCTCTACCACTGAGCTATAGCCACGGCGCTTAGTTATCGAAGACAGATAGGGTCTTATGTAGGCTAAGATGGCCTTGAATTTGCTATGTTGCACAGGTTAGGCTACAATGTTACATGTTATAATGAATCTCTCAATTCCGTCTTCTCCAGGAGTGCCACCACACCCAGCATCATTCATTTATGAACTATATGTTACTGTTATAACCTTTCTATTCTAAAGGGATTGAATAATTTACTGATATAAGCTAGCATGAAGTCATCACTCCTCGCACTCAAATTTAGAAGTCCTAAATACCCTCTAACTAATGGAATCCCTAAGTGTCTTATTCCAAGGTCTAGGAAACAGCAGAGGCTTCTTAGTATCCACCTAATCCAATTTTTGTCTCTGCCTTTCCAACCTAATACAAAGTACAAAGAGGGACAAGAAAGAAACAGTAGTCAACACAACTGCGTAAAGAGTAGACATCACCACTGTAGAAACTGAAGTCACTGGTACTGCCCAAGAGTAAGTCCTTATGTCAAGCAACATGAAGTCTTTTGAATATATAATCTGGAATATAGCTCTTTGGTCACAATCCTATGAATATATGTCTTGTCTTCAGGAATGTTTTTATCTGATCATTATCTCCATGGTCCCAGACGAAACAGATTTTGGAGAACACTACTAAATTGGAAGCTTCAGAATGTTTGCAGGCTGTTTCCTGGTGCAAGTTCACAAAGAGTAAACATGGCAGACTTGTTGAAGCCTGGCCCACAGGATGCTTAGCAATACTTTGCCATGGCAAATGTTTAGTAAGCCCATGGGCTCTAGTTGTGTCCATTCTGGCTGCAGACAAAGAAAAAGTTCCCAACTCTATGTGTCCTTTTAGCCTGGAAACTCTGATCTTTTGTTTACTTTCTTTTTGTGCTCTTTCAATCACTCTCTTGCTCGATTTAATAGTGACTCCCTTAAGGAGAAATAAAACAATTGGCTTCAGTAGAAAGGCAGCATTCTTAATCTAATGTTTCCCAGTTGGCTGGCTCCCCTTGTCTGGTAGTCTTAATGGCTTTGTCCAGTCTTATCTCCTCCTAAGACTGTTTCTTGATGTAGAGACTCATTTTATCACTGCCTTGGTTGGGGCACAGAGTCTTTGGTTTCTGTCAGGTCTGATTTACTGTGGCCTTGAATTATAAGACTCTCAGTCAATTTGGCTCACAAGCAGAAGAACAAAAAAGCCTGCCTTGCCAGAACCACATTCTCTCCCTAATTCTCTTCTCCTGAGGCTGGTTCTGAGTGGACTGCATTTCTTTGGTAGGACTATGTATGTATGTATCCTGGTTAAAAAATAGCAATATAAAATAAAGCAGCCAATATGCAACAAGATACATGTTTTGGTTAGAAAAATAGGTTCATGTGTATTCTCTTCAAGACAATTTGGGACAATGCCATACCACTACATTCTTTTTATTTAAATCTGTTTAAATAATATTTTATTGATGACTGAATATTAACCTCTAGCTAAGGAAAACAATCTTAGGCTTAAGCCCAATTTTAATCAACTAATAAAAGTAACTTTTTCCCTACTATTTTCTCTGAATTTTATACATTTATGCATTTCTGATAACCAAGGACGTTAGGAGATTCTGTTATTACTTTTAGTCTTCCCAAATAAGTTTTAAGATTGAACATTTCATATTTCTGAAGAAGTCCAGATGCCCATTTAACTATTATATTATATATTGCTATTCACAGAAATAATTACTTGTATAAAAAACAATTTTTCTATAGTGCAGAATGCTTACTTATTTAGTAATACAAAATAGTTCTCTCACTAGCTCTTTCTTCACAAATACTCATAGATGAGCAATTTACTCCCAAATTAGCCACTTAATTTTGTTTTTTTAATTTTTTATTATATATTTGTTTACTTACATTTCAAAGGTTATTCCCCTTCCTGGTTTCCTGTCCATAAGACCCCATTCCCTCCCCTCACTCCTCCCCACTACGGGCTTTCCCCCATACATCCCCTTTATTGCCCTCCCCCATATTCCCCTGCACTGGAGGGGTTCCAATCTTGGCAAGACCAAGGGCTTCCCCTTCCACTGGTGCCTGAACAAGGCTATTCTCAGCTACATATGCAGTTGGAGCCCTGGGTCAGTCCACGTATAGTCTTTTGGTAGTGGTTTGTCCCTGGAAGCTCTGGTTGCTTGACATTGTTGTTTTTATGGGGTTGCAAGCTCCTTCAACTCTTTCAATACTTCCTCTAATTCCCCCCTAGGGGGTCCTGTTCTCAGTTTGGTGGTTTGCTGCTAGCATTGACCTCTGTATTAGATGTGCTCTGGATATACCACAACATTCTTATGGTCAAGAGCTTTCTAGTCCCAATAAGCTGCCTTCATTCACTGCCACCTCATAATTAAAGCAACAGACTATTGGTGGGCATTGCTGCTATCACCCTATTCCACTCAACATGGTCATAGAGAATCCAAAATTATAGAAGCTTACCCAAGAGAACTCATCTATTACCGGGAAGTCAGCTAGAAGTCCAAGGGTGACATGGAGGTGCTAGAGTTCTAGTTCACTAGAGTTCCAGGTTCATTCATTTATCTTGCCTTGCCATTTTCTGGTATCTACATAGTGGTGCAAATGGCTACCCCAGTTTCCTGCAGAATGTTTTAATTTCAGCTAGAGCAGAAGTTAGGAGAAGGAAGAAGACAAATATTTCTTGTAGCCACATGAAGGATATGTCCCTCTGTCCACATCCTTCTCCAGAATTAAGTCACATGACCACAAGGCTAAGTACTAGCTGGGAAACATAGTAAAGATATACTGTTTAGCATTTAAGAAGGGAACAGATTAGGGGTGGGGCTCCAGCATTCTTTTTATGTATTTGATGAGTGAGTTGAGGAAAAATATAAGGACATGAAACACATCCTAACTATATTACTTTTTGACACTTTCTATTTACATCTATGTTAATAATAATGATAGGTCTAGAACATGTGTTGAGAGAAAATGGCTATGCAGTTTAACCTCCATACCTTTCAGCTTAGGTCTGTTTTCTTAAACACTAGGGAAGTCTAACAGGTAGGTATAGACGGGGGCACAGAATGACTGTAGGAATAGAAAGCAATCCTACTCTAAGGGACACAACAAAAATCATAACAAAAAGAGAAGGGAGGAGAAATAAATCTCTCCTATAAGTCTTTTTCTGGAGAAGAAAGCTTTGGTAATTAGAGATAAACATCTTAAAGTTGCAAGAAACAGAGATGGTTCCTCACAGTCTTACCACTCCTGCTATATTCAAAATAAAATAATAATACCTCTATTACTAAAGCTTAATCTTAAATCTTAAATCTTAAATCTTAGTATCTTGTGACCTCACAGACACAGCCTTTCTGGCCTGCACTTATACTCCGCACACGACTAGGATCTGGAAATTAGTGTCTTTTCTTAGCCGTGATCTGAGTGAATGGTGCATATCGTTCAGAATAGCAACAAGAAAGAGACTGAGAGAGATGGGGTGGGGAGACCTGGAGAGAGATGAGGAGAATGTGGAAGACACAGAGAGCACAGCAGTGTCAATTTCAAAGAACAAGTTGCTTCCCATTTTTTGGTGGTGGTTGTTTCAAATTTCAGTATTGGAATTACTTAGAACCCAGAGAAAAAAATAACCTGAGATTCTCAGTGGATAAAAATTTCAACAGGCAACAAGGTTTTATAAGTGTTTGCTCAAAAACAAGACTCGGAGGATTATTTTTGAAGTGCAGTCTGAAACAACGTGTTAAATCTTCGGAGAAGGTGTTGGGACTGACCTTTTATATACATACACACACACACACACACACACACACACACACACACACACATATATATATATATGTATATGTATATATGTATATATATATGGTTTTACATAAAATATAGATTTTTATACCAAAAGATAAAATAGCTTCTACCCTAAGTGTTTCTATAGCAGGTATAAAACATCAAATTCACTTCAGAATAATAAGCTGGTATTTTGCTTATTGTGACAAGTTAACAAAGCATCTCCATCCATCTCCAGCCAGCTCTTCTGCAACAGTGACTTCATCTAACATATTTGTCACTTTCCATTCCACTTCAGATCAGCTACTCTGTAACTGATGACTGACTCTCCCAATAGCTCTGGTATTTTCACATAAGAGTATATAATACCCAGGAACAAATTTGCCACTGATCCTTTTGCATAAAATACAGATTTTTCTACTAAAAGACAAAGGGCACTTGCAAACAGATGGCATCAGAATGATCGCATTTCAGAGCTGTTTCCCCTTCTAAGATTCCCTTTTCTTCACTCTAACCAGACTTCCCTCTAGTCCCCACTATGAGGAGTCAAACTGACCTAGCTGTGTTGTTTGATTCACACAACCTGTGTAGTGACCCAGATTAGTGCCATCAGTATATGGGGCTGTTAACTGCAAATCCCATTCCTCTTTATCTGAGCTAATAACCTAAGCAATGCTCAGTCAACCTAAATATTATGTGGCTCTAATTCAAGCTTTTGTTCACAGCATCTGCTTTATCTGGAACTAGTCTCCTGTGTTAGTAATCACAGTGCCATCTCCCTCTTCATATTTCTCTAAAATATTGTTTATGTACTACTGTTGCCTGGGTTTTTTGTTTGTTTGTTCATTTGCTTTTTATTGCCCCTTCTTTTAGACTATGTATACCTCAACAACGTGCCCTGCTCATCTTGTTTACTCTGCCATCTAGAAAAATGTCATCTAAAACAAATCCTTAACAAAGTCTTTTTTAGAGGAAAGCATAAAGAAATAGGCAGGAAAGTGCACAGGATAGCCACAATGCATAGCAAGGGAGTGAATTCAGAAGGAATAGAGTTCAATGGCTTAGAATGCAAGGATCCTTTAACCAACTATGTCTTAGGAGAGCCCCTACTAAATATTCACATCTTGTAATCCTGATTCATGGACATTTTCCAAACTTTAAGTTGATTTGGATGCACTGGCAACCTTATTTACAAGATATAGAAGTAATGATCTGGATAAACATTTTCATTTCTCTCAGTTAGCAGTCTGTGATTTTGCCTCAGCCAAGTAACAGACATTTCTAGTACCAGAATCAAAACCCAAACCAAATTATGTGGTCTGAATTCTGAGGCCTAGATGTTGGCACATCTATAATAGTTGACCATAAAGGTTCAAGTGACTGATTGTCTGCCTACAAACCATCAAACAAAAATCTTTCAAGACAAACCAAAATAGATTCTCCCAACATGGTAGAGAGAAATAATCAGAATAGTTCTCTCTATTCTGATAAAAATATAACAACAGAGGGCTAAAGAGATGGCTCAGATATAAAAATGGTTAACAGGCAAGAATGAAAACTTGAGTTCAAATCCTGAACAGCCTAGTAAACAGCTGAAAGTGACTGGATAGCTATAATTCTAGCAATCTTACAAGAATCTCTTTAATTTGTTAGTGGACAAATTCAGATTTAGTTAAAGATTTTTGTCTCAAGATAATGAGAATCTTATTAAAATATATGAAAAAAATATAAATAGAATTATCAAATAACAGAGGCGAAAAAGTACCCATTCATTAACCTCTTCCACCACCAAAGTAAAACCTCCAATGCCAAAAATGGATTATGTTTAATTGAGTTCTTTGCCAAAGGACCCAATGAAACACCATACTACTTGGGCTATTATCAAATCTATTAGCTGCTCTCCAAAACTGATGGTAAGGCCCTGTTCCTGAAGATAACACCAACATAGGTCACTGAATAAGGAGAAGTTGAGCTGATGTCTAATTAGAGTGTTCGCCCTACATGTTAGTGTTCATGACACAGAAAGCTAAACACTAAGTCAGCTGCAAACCCTTCAATCTACAATGGTGACCTGTCTGCAAGATGGACTGGACCAATAGTGGTACAAAAGTTGTGGGAGTAACCAACCTATATCTAATTGTGTTTAAGGCCCATTCTATTAAGATCAAACACATGGACGACACTGCTCAAGTGTCCAAAAAGGCCAAGGACCAAAATACTATTGTGCTGCTAAAAGGGAATAGCAACAAAATGACTCCTAGTGGCACTTTGCTATACTAATAGATCAAGACCTCAACCAGTCAGCATCAGAGAATCTTCCTCTTGCAGTAGATGGGAACTAACATAGAAACTGACAATTCAACCAATGTACATACAGTCCTAATCAGGATCTCCTCACCGAACACTTTCTCTGAGGGCTCAGGGAGCTCTGAAAAAGCTGAGGGAAGAAGACTGTAAGAACCAATGGGGATGAAAGGCACTAAGGAAACAGGGCTTCTGGACACAGCAGGACTGATGCATTTATGAACTCATAGAGACTGTGGTACCATGAACAAGGCCTGTACAGGGAAGAACCAGAGGGGGCTGAATATTGAAAATGGAGGTAGACATGAATTCCCATCCCTAACCCAGAAATTATTTCCAACTGATAATTACTTTCAAAAGAAAAATTATTTTTTCCAATGGAGTCTCACTTCTATAAGCCACACTTCAGGGAAGCTCCATGCTCAGCAGTAGATAATTAACACAAAATGAATTCAATGGTATTTTGATTTTATTCTCGTAATACTTTGGGTATTTTTTTAAAAAAATATTTTTACCAGTCTTTTCCTTACTTTTTATAGTTTCTGATTTTGTGATTCTATGTTTTTTTTTCATGTGTGCAGGTATTTCTGCTCATGTATGTGTCTCTAGTGCTTCCCTCCCTCTGATGGTCTGTTTGCTTTGTTTGTTTGCTAACTGGCTGGTAAAGAAAGAAAGAAGATATAGCATTTGTTAGGTAGGAGGGGGATGAGATCTGGGAAGAAGCTAGTGAAAGGAAAATATAATCAAAATATTCTGTATAATTTTTTCAGCTAAAAAGTAGCCTTTTAATCATTTTTACCTTGGTGTCAAACTAGTCTCAAACTGTTAAAATAATTTGTAAATGTCCTATTACTATGTGGTTATTTAATAAATACCACAACTACTTTGGAAATATAAAAAAATAAATATACATATAGATAGATAGATAGATAGATAGATAGATAGATAGATAGATAGATAGATAGATAGATGAAAGGAAAGAGAATGAGACATAGAGTAATAGAACTATAGAGTAATGAGAACATAGAGTAGTACCAACATATTACTCTGGCCTCTCTTTTCACATGCATGTACAATAGTGTAAGCAACCCCAGGCATATATTTATGAATAAATTATACAAGTACATAAACACACACTTGAAAATAAAGAGATAGATAGATAAGATAGAATATTGCATTTATTAAGATACATAATATATAATAGGGGAAACAAATAAATTAACTTTTTAAAACTTTTCCAATGGGTATTGTGATTTGAATAAAAACACCCCCTTTAGACTAATATTTGAATGCTTAGTCACCATGGAGTGGCCTGACTTGAGAAGGCTTAGAAGGTTGGAGAAAGTGAATCACTAGGAGTGGGCTTTGAGATTTCAAAGGCCCAAGCCAGGCCCAGTAGCTCTCTCTTCATGATGCCTGTGGATCTAGACATATAACTCTCACTTACTTTCCCAGCACCATATCTGTCTGTATGCCACCATAACACCTACCATAATGAAAATAAACTAAGCCTCTGAAACTGTAAGCAAGCCCTAATCACAGGCTTTCTTTTATAAAAGTTGCCGTGGTTATGATATCTTTTCACAGCAATAGAACAGTTGACCAAGACAGGTTTTATATATATATATATATATATATATATATATATATATATATATATATATATGCTATTATTGTAGAAAAACATAAATTCACAAGAATATCATTTATACCAAAATTACATGGATTCCGGTAAAACAATGTTCAAATAGTTACACATTATAGTTGGCCTACAAAATTAAAAAAAATGAATGCACAACATAAAAGTTATATTTTGGTTTCCCTGTCTTTGGAAAGACTGAGTGCAAAACATGTTTCCTTCTTGGATAGCTTTGTCTGGGACCCTCTGTAAGCCAGACTGCTAAGGGGTATCACTACACTTCTGTGAGCATTCCAATAACTCAGAATATTTTTATTGTTTGCTTTTATTTTTTAGTATCAAAGAGGGATACTTCAGAAAAAAACAAAAACAATTACACAACAAAAAACACACTCTTTTTTTTTTATTAACTTGAGTATTTCTTATATACATTTCGAGTGTTATTCCCTTTCCCGGTTTCCGGGCAAACATCCCCCTAATCCCTCCCCCTCCCCTTCTTTATGGGTGTTCCCCTCCCCATCCTCCCCCCATTGCTGCCCTCCTCCCAACAATCTAGTTCACTGGGGGTTCAGTCTTAGCAGGACCCAGGGCTACCCCTTCCACTGGTGCTCTTACTAGGATATTCATTGCTACCTATGAGGTCAGAGTCCAGGGTCAGTCCATGTATAGTCTTTAGGTAGTGGCTTAGTCCCTGGAAGCTCTGGTTGCTTAGCATTGAAAAAAACACACTCTTTAAAGTTATTCCTTCAAGAGAACCTGTAGGTACTGGACTCACTACAAAGTCCTTCGCAATCCTTTATGATAGAAGTCCTAAGGCATGCAACTCTACTAGGAGCTAGTTTGTATTACAACTTGCATTATCCTACATTATTCTGTAACAGACAGTGACGTTCTACTGTGGGATTGATCAGACAGAATAGAATTTGGCCACTTGCTTGTTCAGAAATGAGTTACTGAGGACTCGTATATAGCTCACAATGAATGTATTCCTTAAAGGCTACAATAAAAACAGGTGCTTTGTAGACCAGCAGGAGGAAACAAACAGGTAATGCAAGATAAATAATGGATTGGTTTTGAAGGGCTCAGAGAGCATTACCTCATTGTACAATGAAGGGCACAAAGAAACTGACCGGCTTGACAGAGACGTCTTCATAGAACAAATCCTGCACAGAGAAATGCAGCTATGGTATGAAAAGGAAGCGATAGAGTAACAAAGTAGAAATGAATGGGTGTAAGAGGGGCTGACAAGGAGATAAGGTACAAAAGATGGCAAGAGATATCACAAATGCCTTGGCTTAATACACTAGATCTTTGAATCTCATTCTCATAAGGGTGAATAATATGGAATACATTCCTAATACACTAGAGAGGAAGATGGGTTGGGGAACTTTTGCAGTAGTAGTGGTCCAGAATGAGTAGGCTAATTGAATCAGAAATGGTAAGAATAGACAGAAATGGGTAAAATCAAGAGATATTACTGGATCTGTGCGCGCGCGCGCGCGCACACACACACACACACACACACACACACACACACACACACACACTCCTATATTTATGAGCTCAGGAAATCACTGGCATGTACAAGGAACAGATGAGAATCCTGTTTCCTAAAATGATCAATAACAGAGTTAGGGGAGCCTGAGAGGTCAAGGCCCAATCTGGCATATCTTGGAGGTCTTGAATTCCCCACCCCCAACCAGATCCCTTCATCTTCATAGGCTATTAAGCATGAATCCATGAAAAGCCGTGAACTGAAGTTTCCATCTCTTTCTTAACATGCTCATGGTATAAATGAGTCACCATTTCCTCCACATGTGACTGTGACATATTTCAAAGCTGGATTTCCTTAGTTGTTTGTCTGGTTGCAGTCTCAGACACTGTTTTTATAAAGCAAGCTAAATGGGTGACTAGAAGACAGTCTTTATAGGCAAAGATGGCATCTAGATGAATGGAGGTAATCCCCACACACAAGTGAAAGAATATTATGGGATGGAAACATGGTGGGTAGGAACAATCAGCCAAATTGGGATCCTAAGGATAGGGAAGCATCTTTCTGTTTGCTTGTTTATTTGTTTCTATTTGTTCAAACATGCATACATGAAAAGTTCAAGACTTAATTTTGAAGCTGACTTTCTATATCATCATGAAAGTCTAAACAAGACAGGAAGACAGACACATCTCAGGTCACAGTGTTTAAATTCGTACACGTAAGATGTACAGAGCTTTACTTGCACACGGTCCTGAGCCTTGCAATGACTAGGGAATAGACTTCAAGAGAAACTGCATTTTATAGGAAAAGGACCATCTAAACTTGAGAAACCGTTTAAGCTCCAACAATACTTTAAAGATGCAGTGCAGAGTTCCCAAGAAGGTGAAGAATATTTTCAAAGTCAGGAAAAGTACAAAATCGATGAAATACCTAACAAGATTAAAAGACACAAGGGCGCAATTAGCTATGCCTCTCAGTTCAAAGAGGAGAGTAAGGAAAGATAGAATCAAACTCTTCTGAAGGAAAATGCTTGAAATTTTTTTCAGCAAATTAGAGTGAATTACAGATGAATTTCCAGCATTGGTTTCCTCAGCAAATCCAAGGCTCAACAAACAAAATGCAATTCAAATCCAAAGACTTGAGCAGAATTTCAGAAATAAGGTTTTCATATAAAGACAGATTGTTTATCGAGACTAGAGCCTCCACAAAGCAACTTACTTTGAAAAGTCAACAAACATCAACAAAAAAAAAAAAAAAAAAAAGAAGGGAAGGAAGGGAGGGGAGGAGGGTGAGAGGGAGACAGACAGACAGACAAGTCTCAAACATCTCAGGTTGGTCTTGACTCACTATGTAGTTAAAGGTGCCCTTGAATTTTTCTTTTGTACCCACATCCCTTGTGCTGGGATTATAGCCTGTGTTATCAAGACTGGTTTATGCAGTGCTGGAGACCAAACCCAGGACTTCTAACATCTAGCTTTATAAAAATGTGTTTTAGACCCTAATATTCCCTTTTAATAACAAAAATGGTGAACATAAGTAAATTAAGCAAATGTTGACAATAAACAGTAGTATTTGTCAAAATAATATGTAGTTTGCGGGAGTGATAAAGAGCATAACTATGCCCCTCCAACATCTTAGCCCGAACCCTTTATGCTTCATTTGGAGAAAGAGTTTTGGATTTTTGGTTTTCTGTTTTGTGGGGTTTTGTTGTTGTTGTTTTGTTTTGTTTTTTGGATTTTTTTTGGTTCTTTTTGCTTTGTTGTTGTTGCTATTGTTGCTTTTCAAAGAATTAATCAAGACAAAAGTGCGAGTGTTGGAGTGTAACTTTATCCAAAATGACCAGGGCCCTTTCAAAAACTGGGGTTTCTGGTACAGTTTTGGGAGGTCTCAGAGATGTGGGGTTGCATTTAGCTCAGCAAAACACATAATTTTCCAAGACGGAAAATAAGGATATGCAGTTCATGGAGCATTTAGCAGTCATCCTGGTCAGCCATGCTGGTTCTAGCCAGGGGTGCTTTAGATTTTCCTTTAAGCCACTAGCTGAACGGTCAGTCACATACCATGTTACCTTAATACAGCACTCCAGCTGCGGAAGCCTCTTGTTTCAGGTCCCTTGACTTCTTTTGAGTATTATATACCACTTTCTAAATAAATAACGTGCCACAGTTGAAAATGTACTAAGGACTACAAAGTCTAGCAGACATTCACACACACACACAGACACACACACACTCACACACACTCACACACACATGTACACACACTCACACACTCACATGTACACACACTCACACACACACATAGACACACTCACACACACACTCACATGTACACACACTCACAAACATGTACACACACTCACACACATGTACACACACTCACACACACTCACACATACACACACACTCACACACACTCACACACATGTACACACACTCTCACACACTCACACATACACACACACTCACACACACTCACACACATACACACACATACACACACATGTACACACTCACACACATACACACATGTACACACTCACACACATACACACACACACACACACACTCAAAAAAAATCAAAACAACAACAGAAACTCAAATGTAAAGTACGTTGGGTTGTAAGTAAGCTTACTTTTCTAAATTAAAATAAAATTTAAAATCCTATCTTTTCCTAATAGTGGGATTTCTCTAAGTCTGAATGTGATTGCAGTAGGGAACTACTTTCCATGGGCCTTATCTGTTATATGAAATCATAACTATGTACTTGTCTGGGGCTGGGAAATAATATATAGTTTTTACTAGGAATATGTAATACACAGCGTTTTCACAACTTTTGGCTAAATCTTGTTATAGCCCAGCTGAATACTAGTGTAATTATTATTGGTAACTTAGAAAAAGGATGACTTAACACACCTCACTAACAAAGAATTGCTTTCTCCAAATGAGGGAAAGGGTGTAATTTTAATATCGGAAAATAAAATTTAGATTGCTAAGAAAGCATTCACCATTGATTACTCTCTTTAGCATATATTGTACCTACCTCCCAAAATTCAATCCCCAAATATGTTTTCCATATTTCCATATGTAAAGCACATCACGTGAGAAATAGATTAATAAATTCCATAGCAAATGCAGAATTCTATGACCTCACTTACTCATAGCAAATCAGGCGTTCATCTCAGAAGCATTGCAAGCTACTAGAAAAATCGGAGGTAGCAATGTACACTCTCCCAACACCGCATACATGTTAGTTGTTGTGTGGTTTAAATTTTCTCTACTCTGGCATTGTGGAGGTGCATTTGTGTGTGTGCTTTTTGAATATAAGTAAATGTATACTGTGGCGCAGGTGAGAATATCGGAGGATAACCTCACTTGTCAGTCTTTATTTTCCATCTTGCTGAAGATGGGATCTCTTGATATAAATATAAATATAAATACAAATATAAATATATATATTATATATCTAAATGTATGTATCAAGTAAGATGGCTCCATGTGCTTTTAGGCTCTCCCCTCCAGTCTTGCCGTGTGAGTGCTGGGACTATATGCTACCCACCATTTCTGTTATGGTGGTTTGGAAACAGGTATGAGACTTGGTTCCCAGTTGATGACTGTTTGATGAGATTTGGAGGTTTTTTTTTTTGCTGGAGAAAGTGTGTCACTAGGAGTGTCTCTGTGACATGTTGAGTTAGCTTCCTTTAAGTTCTTTGAAATGTGAGCTCTCAGCTGCTGCTCCAGCTGTCTGCCACCTGCTCACTCTGCTGTCCTGTCAGGGACTCTAACCTCCTGGAAATGTATAAACAAAGTAAACAAATTCCGTCTCACTAAGTTGCTTTGGCAATGGCATTTTATCGCAGTACTGAAAAAGTAGCTAAGACACCTGGCTTTACATGGACTCTGGGAATCTAAAACCATATTGTCAAAACATGTACGCTGCAAATGCCCTACCCACTGAGCCACCTCCTGGTCCAGCATCATGGATGTACTAAAACAAAATCTTGACAAGGAAATCAGGGAAAAGCTGGCCTGTGTACTTTATGATGGTAGCAAACTGCTGTGGACCAACCTTTTCTAAACCACCCAGACCTGTACCAAAATATCTATAGATATGTTCAGGGGACATGGAGAGAAATTACCAATGGTGGAGAATCATTTAAATTCAGAATTAATTAAAATGAGTCAAAACATTGATCTAAATTCAAAACATCTTCAATTTCTCATCCTTCCTTTCTTCCCTCTGTCTCTCCACGGTGATGGTTCTTCTATTGTTTCATTCTGATGTAGTTTTATTTCAGACTGAAGAGGACCTACGCATAGTCCATCAAATTTAGTCCCAGACAAACGTGATTGGCACTTGAATGGAAGCCATGCAGTCTATATAAAGCATAGTTCTTACAGGATCTCTATATAAAGTAGGTTTAGACACTTTCCGTTCTCTAATGTACGTACTGGGAAGCTCATTAGCATGCTCTTGGCTGACTCCTTGTATTAGAATCTTGGTTGCAAATAGAATCTCACTGCAAATTTAATTTACAGGAAGCAGAGTTTGAACTATCTGTGTAACCCAAGAGAGAGATACTGCTGGGCTATCAATACCCTGGGGGCATTGCGAGGTTCAGAGGTGCTTTTGGTCATCTTCTTTCTGTTTCAAATTCTATCCTCTTCTCTGGCTTAAAATTTTTACTGTAAAAAAAATAAATCAATCTTGTACAAAAATTAGAAGGAATATCATAATTAACACTAATTTACCTGTATCTCTGCTTCATTAACACCTATATGCTGTCATTGCTACTTCACCTTTTATCACTCCATACTTTATTCTCCTTCAAATTATTGGAGATTGTGGAAGCAAATCCTATACAACATTAACTAGAAAAACATTTTAGCATATACCATTAATATATACAAAATTATTTCTGCAATGTAGCTATAAGGTCACTGTAATATATATACTCAAGAGATATAATATCATATTATTGGTCATCTATCTATAATTTTTTTCATAAACATCTTTCAGTAACTGATTTTTAAGTTAGACTTCAAACAAGT
Organism: Rattus norvegicus; assembly: GCF_021556685.1. NCBI lineage: Eukaryota > Metazoa > Chordata > Mammalia > Rodentia > Muridae > Rattus > Rattus norvegicus. The sequence continues at coordinate 54,599,628 of NC_141540.1, forward strand.
TAGACATTCTGTTCATGAGCCGCTTAAATCTGTGGCAATCTATAAGAATTTTCCACCCCCACACACCCTTTCTTCTACTGTCTTAGCTGTATAAAATAAGTAGGTTACTTGTTATATAAAATTTTCTAAACATTTCGTTTTAGTGACCACATCACCAGGTGGTATCCCTCCATCCTTTGTATGCCCTTTGAGATTTAAATTGACATACTCTTCAGGCTCAGATTCAAACTTCCTTCTGAGTGGTACCATATGAATCTTATTATATCATATAATAAGTCAGTTCATCTTTTTGTCATGTTGTATATCTCTGTGTAATTCTTTATTAAATTTCTATTTGTCCAAAGTATATTTGGCATTACAAACATTTAATGTACGCAGGTATGGCCAATTAGTTTTGTCGTAAAAAAAAGAAAATCTCAGTGTGTTTTAAGTACTTGGTAATGGTCCTTGATTTTTGAAAGGTCCTCAAAGGAAACAAACATTGCTGGAAAAGCAGATGACTTCTCAAACCTTATTTGAAGAAGCAAACTATCCATTAAGACATTTGATTGTTAGTATACTTGTTTAAAGCAAAGTCACTTCTGTCTTAGAATGGCTCGAGATGGTGACAAAACTAATAACACTGGCCCTTTGGCTGGAAGCCATACCCAGCACTTTATGGAGTCATGTAACATCCATGATTTTCTTTAGGTTTCAAGACAGATAAGAGGCCATGCTAGAGAGTTCTTTGGTACATCTAGCATGGACACGGAGTCATGCTTCTACCTGAGAGGCCATCTGTTGTCTTCCAGCTAATGGGATTGACAGGAAGGAACCGGTTTCCATAAACAGTGTAGTAAATCTATTGGAGATTGCCACTGAATCTTAATAATAGAATGAGTTTTATTTAGTCATAACTAAGAATGTAATTGGGGTTTTTTTTAGGAAAATATATATGACTGGAGATCGTCATATTTAGTGAAAAGTTAAAATCAACATTTTCTCTCATCTGTGGATCAACATTATAAAGGTCTTAATATCTATACATTAAAATTTAGCATAACTTCAATACTACATTGAACTGAGACATTCCAAATTCAAAATTAGCTTTCTGGGAGAAACTGTTGACAGAAGGCCTGTCAATGGATGCCTGCACTAATTCCTAGCCAGGCTGTTCCAAAGACAGGAAATGAGTAAAAAATAAATGAAACATATGGATGCCACAGAAGAAACATTAATTAACTTCGTTATATTGAATATACCGTTATCAATCCTTCTTTGATAAATATTTAAGAGCAATGTACAGCCAAGGATCCAAACTGATGCTATAAGAGAGCTTTTAGGAGGAAGGTTGGTTATTGACAAGTGTGGGAAATGACAGCTAAAAGTTATGAGCCTAGTGGACTGAGGCAGCTTCTAGGTTCTAGTGCACAAACCCAAGTTAGTATAAAAGGCAGAATCAAGGTTTAACCAAGCAGATACTGCTAACTAGTTTGTGACCAAAGTCTTTTTTCTGGGCTAATTGAATTAAGAACAATGATGCAACTTAACCAATCAAAGATTTCCTTCACCTAACTTCAGTAAACATCAGATAAAGTGAAAACTGAAAATCAAAAACAAAAAAGCCAAAGACATATGGAAAAATGGAGAAGTTAAAAATTGACGACAGCTATTACAACAGTTAAAACACAAGAAGAAAACATAAAGAATACAAGACAACTACTGACCAACATCCATCCCCAACTTCCAACTCTCCTATAATGGAATCCAAAATCACAGAGATGACTGAAATGTCTGAGAGTCCTACCTTTTAAAAGGACCAATAATTATAGGAAAAACTCAATTAAGCAAAGGAACAAAGAAACTAAAGACTTCAACAAGGCACTGTCTAAGTGAATGACAGTAATTTGCAAAATTGCAAGCAAACACCCAAAATATGGATAAAAAAATAAAGGAAATTGGAAGACAGTTAAAGGACCCAAGTGAAATAATAAAAGTAAAAGAAATGGTCAGTCAAATGCATCACTTCAGGAATGCTTAAAACTGAGGCAATGGCTCTTCTCTCTCTCTCTCTCTCTCTCTCTCTCTCTCTCTCTCTCTCTCTCTCACACACACACACACACACACACACACACACACACACACACACACTAAAAACCTTGGATACATTCAAGAAGTCAAACCTAAGACTCTGTGGTAGAAAGTACAGAGATAACATTAAAGGAGACAGACTATTTTAGTAAAGTTATAGCACAGAGATTCCCAAAAACAAAGAAAGACATCCAGACACTCAACACGCCCCAAAGAGACATGACAAAAGATGAACCACTCTAAAACAAGTCATAATTGGGATATCTAAAATGGAAGTAATTAGACAATACTAAAAGCAAAATGAGAAAGAAGGCCAAGTTGTAATGTCAGAAATTTTAGAAGAACCTAGCCCTTTCCTTAGCAACTTCCCAATCCAGAAAACCATAGAATGACATTATTTCAAACTCTGAAAGTAAATAACTCTGAATCAAGAAAGTGAAAGTATTTTTAAAACTGAAATAAATGAGGATGTTTAAGGCAAACAAAAGTCAGGGCAATTCATAACATTTGAGCCATCACTTCAGAAAATTCTTAAAGAGTAATATATTGTGCAGGAGAAGATAGATAGTTTTTTTTTTCTTTCTTACAACAGCACATGAAAGTCTGTACTTCCTGGAAGAAACGGATAAAAAAAGCTAGGAAAAAGTCAAACATACCCAATTCACAAGCCAGAAAAATCCTTGAAACAAACATGAGAGAAGCGAATAAATGCCAACATCAAGTAAACCACAATACCACCTAACAAATTCTTAGAAAAAAAATCTTTCCAATAATAACCTGGACACAAATGGCTTCAACTCTCCAATAAAAAATGCAGATAAATTAGCTGAATTAATAAACAAAACAACAATTTATCACCTTCAAGAAACACACTTATCTGGAAAAAGATATTCAAATCCTGAATGTTGAAGGACAAAACTCAATGACTGAGCGAACACAGTCTATAAACCAGCAACCATAGCTGTACTAGTGTCCGATAAGAAAGACTTCAAGACCAAACTAGAAAGCAGAATAAATGGTATTACCTATAGAAATGAGTGAAATAACACATCAAGAAGAAATAATAGATGGAAACATTTATGAACCAGTTGCTGGAGCTTCAATTTTATAAAAAGAACACTAAAACTATTACTGCTAATAATAAAATATAGTATATATTACATTATAATGATATAATAAAGTGTGTGTGTAGAATGTCCTTCTCTACAGACATGGAATACAAGTTTCTTTAAGTTGTACATACAAACTGCTCCAAAACTGGTCATATCATAGGCCACAAAGAAACATTTAGAGAGAAAATATATAAAAAAGAATTAGATGACTTGTTATGTCTTACCAGATTATTATAAAACAAAAACTAGAAATCAACAATCACAAAATCTACAAATACTACAAAATACTGGGAGGCTGAACAATCATTGAGGAACCAAAACATTTCCCAAAATCTAGATACAAATGAGATTATAATACACTAGAACCACACGGGGCCACAGCTAAAGCTCAACCACAGTGGTCTGAATTACTAAGAGGTTTAGATCTGTAATCACATGCATGAAAAATTAGAGATATAAAATAAAAAAGCATCCCTGACCTCAAGCATTATAACAAAGCAATAGTGATTTTAAAAAAAAGCCACAACTGTATGGTATTGGTACAGAGACAGGCAGGGAGATCAGTGGAATAGAATTAAAAACCCAGAAAAGAACACACACACCTATGTCACTTGATCTTTGACAAAGGAGCTAAAACCATCCAGTGGGAAAAAGATAGCATTTCAAAAAATGGTGCTGGTTCAACTGGAGGTCAGCATGTAGGAGAATGCAAATTGATCCATTCTTATCACCCTGTACAAAGTTTAAGTTCAAGTGGATCAAGGACCTCCACAAAAAGCCAGATACACACAAAGTAATAGAAGAAAATGTGGGGAAGAGCCACGAAGACATGGGCACTGGGGAAAATTTCCTGAACAAAATACCAATGGCTTATGCTATAAGATCAAGAACCAACAAATAGGACCTCATGAAATCGCAAAGCTTTTGTAATGTAAAGGACACCATCCCAACCAACAGGTTGGGAAAAGATCTTTACCAATCCTACATCTGATACAGGGCTGATATCCAAAATATACAAAGAACTCAAGAAGTTAGACTCCAGAGAGCCAAATAACTCTATTAAAAATGGAGTACAGAGCTAAACAAAGAATTCTCAGCTGCAGAAAATTGAATGGCTGAGAAGTACCTTAGTCATCAGGGAAATGCAAATCAAAACAACCCTGAGATTCTACCTCATGCCAGTCAGAATGGCTAAGAACAAAACTCAGGTGACAACGGATGCTGGCAAGGATGTGAAGAAAGAGGAACACTCCTCCATTGTTGGTGGGATTGCAAACTGGTACAACCATTCTGGAAATCAGTCTGGAGGTTCCTCAGAAAATTGGACATTGAAGTACCTGAGGACCCAGCTATACTTCTCCTGGGCATATACCCAAAAGATGCTTCAACATATAACAAAGACACATGCTCCACTATGTTCATAGCAGCCTTATTTATAATAGCCAGAAGCTGGAAAGAATCCAGATGTCCCTCAACAGAGGAATGGATACAGAAAATGTGGTACATCTACACAATGGAGTACTACTCAGCTATTAAAAACAATGACTTCATGAAATACTTAGGCAAATGGATGGAACTAGAAAATATCATCCTGAGTGAGGTAACCCAAACCTTACACAGACAAACACACATGGTACACATTTACTGATAAGTGAATATTAGTCCAAAAGCTCAACATCCCCAAGATACAATTCACAGACCATGTGAAGCTCAAATACAAGGAAGACCAAAGTGTGAATGCTTCAGTCCTTCTTAGAAGGGAGAACAAAATATTCACAGGACGAAATATGGAGACAAAAAAAGTGGAGCAGAGACCAAAGGAAAGATCATCCAGAGACTGTCCCACTTTACGACCTATCCCATATACAGACACCAAACCCAGACAATACTGCAGATGCCAAGAAGTGCATGTTGGCATGAGCCTGATAAAACTGTCTCCTGAGAGGCTCTGCCAGAGCCTGAGAAATACAGAGGCAGATGCTTGAAGCCAACCATTGAACTAAGAATGGAGTCCCCAGTGGAGGAGTTAGAGGAAGGACTGAAGGAGCTGAAAGGGTTTGCAACCACATAGGAAGAACAATAATATCAACCAACCAGACACCCCAGAGCTCCCAAGAACTAAACCAACATCCCAAGAGTACACCTGGAGGGACTCTGGCTCCAGCTGCATATGTAGCAGAGGATGGCATTGTCTGACATCAATAGGAGGAGAGGTCTTTGGTCCTGTGACAGCTCGATTCCCCAGTGTATGGGAATGCTAGGGTGGTCAGGTGGGAGTGGATAGGTGGGACTGGGGGCACCCTCATAGAAGCAGGGGGAAGGGGATGGGACAGTGGGTTTCCAGAGGGGAAACTGAGAAAGGCTATAATATTTAAAATGTAAATACATAAATTATCCAATTAAAAAGGTAAAACTAATACATACTCTGGCAAGAACAGAAAAATGTTCAGTCTTTTCGGGAAGTCTAATAGCATTGTGTTCATTAAGGTCTCATATTTAGTAGTTGATGTGACTAATAAAAAAACCAGGGATTACTCAGATTATACATTGATACATTGGAAATAAAATCTTCAATTTTATTTTGCAAAAGGAAAGTGCTCATCATGGCTAGTCATGAGGGAACTGAAAGTCAGTGTACTTAGAGTTGCCTCTCCCCACGTCATAACAGCTATTTATGACCAGTAAATCTAACTGTAAATACTGACAAGGATGGTGGTAAAAAGGATTCCAGTGCTGGTTGGAGTGAAAACTTGAACAGCTATTATGGAATTCTGCATTGAGGTTTCTCAAAATACTAAAAATAGAACTACCATATGATCCAGCTACATCACTCCTGGGCATAGACCCAAAGGACTCTATATCCTACCACAGAGACACTTGCATGATCATGTTCACTGCTGCATTAATCAGAGTATCAAAAAATACTAGATGTCCATTGGCATATGAATGGGAAATGAGATGCATTAGATACATACTAGGGGATTTTATTAATCTATAAAGGATGGTAAGCTTGCAGGAGAACTGGTCTAGATTGAAGGCACAATGTTCAGAGAGGGGACACAAACAGCAAAAAGGAAAAGGTACACGTTCTTCTTATAGGCAGGCCTGGTATATTCTGCAATGTATACCTGAAATTGTATGTCAGTTTGAGTAAACCCTGAAGTACGACAAAGGATGCCAAGAGAGGTAGAAATTTAGTATTGAGGAAGGTTGGTAGATGAGCACAAGGACACATGTGACATAACAAGATAGAAAAGACTGGGAGAAAGTCAGCAGAGTAGATCAGGACAGAAAGGGGAAGAGGTGGGGAAGGTGAGGGTCAAAGAGTATCTACCCTTTGGTCAAAAACACCATAGTGCTATCTGATTCTTAATATGCTAATACAAAACTGAGGACAATTAAAAGCAAAGTCACATCCCCTCCCAAAAGAAGCTTTCCTGGGTGTGTTGGGACTTGCTTGTAAGCCTAGCACGCACGAGACTGAAGCAGGAAGATTCTGAGTTCAAATATAGTCATGGCTACATATTCAGATAACAGGCTATTCTGACCTACATTATGAAATCATGTCTCAAACAAAAATGTTATGATCATCTGTGTTAAGAGGTTAGTTCCCAGTGGTATCTAGGCAGAGCACCTCAGATTCTGTGCTGGAGAATGAGACTGCCCACTAGAGCTATGGAAACTTTCTTTCATGTTCTGCTATTTTCATCCCTTTCAACTATTCCCACATTTTAATATGCAATGTCTTTTGTTTTCTTTTATGTTTAGATATACTCAACGCCTTTTAACTCAGACTGAAATGTCCATCTATTTACTTGTGATGCCGGACAGGGTCTAGGTAGGACTCTTATAACAGGAATATAAGGAAAAAACAGTTAATACTGACTGATCACCTTGTGCATAGCCTCTGCACCAACATTAGGGCATCCATATCCATTAATTAGCTTATTCCCTTATCCCTCCATCCATCTAATAAATATTTACTGAATAACAATTTGTTACAAGAAATAGCTGAGATCCTGGTAATACACTGAATTATTTTCCTTTTGAAACTTATACTGTAACTATGTTTCTAAAAGAAATGATGGGGAGGTACATGGGGAAGAGACAAATAGGTCCTCTTCTTCACCTGTACTTTTCATAAATGGACAGAAAACAGAGTAAGACAAAGTCTATCAGAACTGTAAAAAAGAAATGGAGAACAAGACATGAATCTTAGAAAAGAAGTGGGTGGGGCAAATGATTGATATGTGCAACAACAGACCATTGCAATTTGAATTTTACTCTTGGTGAGACAACGACTGTCTATCTAGAGGTAACTGAAGAGGAAATGGCATGGGTTTGAGACAGAATATAATCAACCTTTGCAAAGTGTTTTCTTGTCCAGGTGAGTGGAGAACAGGGAACATCTCAAAATAAACAACTCGAGGAAAGTGTTTTTAACACCGTGACATAACAGTCAGGCTTTATGTCCGGTTGAACCAGCAAATGGAAAACAATAAAAGCACTAGACAGACAGGAGAAATTAATGGGAAAATGTTTCCAAGTAAGAAAGGATCAGCGCAAGTGAACAGACTAAATGATTAGGTTAAGGAAGAATAGCAAAGTATGAGAGTACAGGTACAGATGCACAAGCATCGTTAGCTCTAGAGTGGGTAGCCAAGGATGGGTATAGTCAATGTCATTTCCAGATTGCTCTCATCTTCTTTTAAAGTTATATTTAAGTATATATGTGTCTATGTTGTTATAATATATACTTATGAACTCTAGGGACCCAGCCAGTCCCTAGATAATTGAGACATAGTCCTATTGACTTATTTGATCAGCTTAATATAATTACTGGGTGATTATCCCTAATATATTTCTCTATAGCTAGACTGGAAAATTCCAGGCTCCACTCTCCAAGTTACTTGCTGTTGAGTCTTGCCTGGGCTGCCTTTGGTCACTCAGCATGTTCTCAGGATGCATTTCTCCTGGTCATCTGCTTATTATGGTCAATCTCTTATCATGACAGGTCCCTCTTTTCTCCATCTTCCTTCTCCTCTCTCCTGTTATGCCTCTCTTGTGATCCCTACCTTTGACACTCTGCTTGGCAACTAAACTCCTGCCTAACTCTATTCTCTCCATAAACTGGCTGTAGACACTTTGATTAAACTAATGGCTTTAAATTAGTGTAATGGCTGTTCCTGGTTGTCAACTTGACTTTCTGGAATGAACTACAATCCAGAATTGGAAGGCTCAGCTGTGATCCTGATCTTGAGGCTGGGAGATACAAGTTTCTGACCTGAATCTTGGCATGGAGATCTTGAGGCACAGTGGCTATGAATCCCAGGGGACTAAAGCAAGGAGACCTCTGAGTTCAAGGCCATCTGGGACAATGTAAGTACCAGAACCAGGCATGGTGGTACATACCTTTAAGGACCACACCCTCTGCTTGAGACCTACATAGGGACATTGGAAGAAGGATGATTTGCCCTTCATCTGTTTGCCCTGAGGGACTGAATAACTACTGGATCTTCAGACTTCCATTCATAGCTGATCATTGTTGGGAAGTTGAACTACAGACTGTAAGTCATCACAACAAATCCCCTCACTATATAGATACGACTCATAAGTTCTGTGACCCTAGGGAGTCCTAAGACAGAAGTTGGTACCAGGGACAGGAGTACTGCTGAGATAGGCTGGACCATGCTTTGGAAGAATGTGGATTTGGATGCTTTGGATTTGGGAAGCACAGGTATGCATTACATGGGGGTTTAATGGGCTATCCTTATAGGAATATGGAAGGCTTTGTTACTGAGAATGATTTAAATTGTTCAGACCTGGCCCAAGAGGTTTCAGTGGAGAATTTCAATATGTGGCCTATATATTGTTTTTGTGGTATTTTGGTGAAGAATGTGGCTACTTTTTGCCCTTGTCTAAAGCCTAGGCCTAAAGCTAAGGTGAAGAGATCCAGATTAAAGGAAGTCTCAGAAATGCCCATCATAGACTATTCTCTGGTTTATCCTCATGAAGAGCATTTTACACAGGCATTAACAAGCTTAGAAAGGAAAAATATATAATATATGGTTCAAGTATTAAAGGGGCACCAGGAAGTGAAATCGAACTGAATCTCATGTTCTAGGAGATAAGAGATTAATGGATTTGGGGGCAAGATCCTACCCAGGTAAGTTTAGATCTATACATGGTGGAACCGTTAATCCCAGGTGACAAAGACAAACAAATCTCTGAGTTCACGGTCATTCTAGAAAGCAAGTTCCAGGAAAGCCAAGCTTAGGCAGAGAGGAAGTTGGAAAACAGAAATCTGGTAATAGAATAAGGTGGTGTGTGTGGGAGGGTGTTCCAGTCCCAGCAAACAGCAGATAGCTTCGGCCATGTGGCTATGGCTTTAGAGTGAAAAATAGAAGGAGTACTGGGACAATTGATGCTGGTGAGCTAAAGCTAAGAAATTAGTGGTGATTAAGAAGAGACCAGCATCACTGAGGTGAAATCTTCTGGGAAGTGCTTTTTGAGAGCACAGAGAAACTATGTTACAGAAATAGCCAAGGTTGTCCCTCAAGCTGCAGCTGTACTTGGTAATGTGCAATAGTCACCCAGGTGGTACTGATTTTGAAGGTATTAAGGGGTCATAAAGAGCAACTGAGGCTGGGCACTGTGAGAGGTCATGGAAGGCTATTGGTGAAGGTGTAGTCTCAGTTGCTGTTGACAGCCTGGGACTGAAGGAGTCATGCAAAGGATTTGAAGCTTGGCACCATGAAGAGAGCCTATGAGAGGTGAAGCCTAGTTGCAATGGAAGACTCCAGTGTATTGTAGATGCCAATACCATGGGATGATCAACAACAGCAGCACAGGGGAGTGGATCAACCTGAATTTAGAGTGCTACAGAGGGCAGAGCTGGAGAAGTGACACCAGCAATTTTCAGCAGCCCAGAAGATCATGTATGGATCCCAGAGACTGAAACAAGAAGCTGTACATTGAAGTTGCCTTGAGGACTCCAAGATGTTCAAGATGCCAGGACCATGGGCTATGTGCTAAGGAAAGCTACTAATGCCAGAGTGCAACCAGCCTAAGAGAAAGAAGTTTGTTGCAGTCAACAAAAATAAAAAGGAGTTGGAGACCTGAAGACTACTTTGACATCAGACAGGGAGATACAAGGTTTGGAATTGTCCAGCTGGTTTCCTGTTTTGCTTTGGGGATTGCATTTAAGTGATTGGATGAACCTCAGAAGAGACCTTGAACTTTGGACTTTTAACGTTGTTGAGATTGCTATAGATTATGGGAACTTTTGAAGTTGGACTAAATATATTTTTGCATTATGCTATGTTTAAGTATGGCTCCTATAGACTCATGTGTGTGAACAAGCCTATGGGGGACCGGGAGTGGATTGTGATGTATATGCTTGGCCCAGGGAGTGGCACTATTAGGAGGAATAGCCTTGTTTGAGTAGGTGTGTCACAGTGGGCATGAGCTACAATACCCTAGTCATAGATGCCTGGAAGTCAGTCTTCCACTACCAGCCTTCAGATGAAGATGTAGAACTCTCAGCTCCGCCTGCACCATGCCTGCCTGGATGCTGCCATGCTCCTGCCTTGATGATAACGGACTGAACCTCTGAACCTGTAAGCCAGCCCCAATTAAGTGTCCTTATAAGAGTTGCCTTGGTCATGGTGTCTGTTCACAACAGTAAAACCCTAACTAAGACAATTAGGGCACATGGTTTACACACACACACACACACACACACACACACACACACACATACACTGATATATGTGAGAACCCACTTGTTTCGGGGCAACAAGATCTTGGGATTCAGAGTTTAGCATTTTTATACACAACAGCACCAGTCCAATCTCCAGCATGTTTGCCTGTGTGGGTTTATTCACACAAATACAGTGTAGAGGCCAGAAGAGGGTGTTAGATTCCTCAGAGCTGGAGTTACAGATGGGTGTGAACTATACATTTTACATATGTAGCCCCAGATGACCTTAAACTCACAAAGATTGCTTGCATCTGCCTCCCAAATACCAAAATAGAGTATGTGCCACCATGCCTGCCTTCTTTAAATACCTTAATATGTTCAAATAAACAGGACATGATATTATTTTGCAAAAATGGAAGGGAAGATAGATATAGGCAGTATCTCACACTCTATTGCATCTTGGGTTATCTTGGTAAAGAACAAAATATAATTTCAGTAGACATATGAGCTTAAAACATTATCTAACAAATTGCTTTTCTTGATTGTCAAAACCTACAGATTTTCCTCACCTGTTATTTTAAGAAAATGTTAGCATTTGCCTAAAGTTCCTAATATAACTCTTTTTTTTTTAACAGTACAAACTTTCCTGAAATAATCAAGCAGTTTTAAATTTGTTCTTAGAAAAATCATGTCTGGTGGAAGGCAATCAGTGCAAAAGCTCCAACCTTTATGGATACTGAAAGGAAGATGTTTTGCGAATGTGCACCAGGCTGTGCGCATGACAGCCCCAGAGTATCACCTTCACAGAACTGTGGGAGATAAGCAGGAGATGGACAACTTTCTGTCATTTTATGCTTCTTCTGAGAGTTGGGGGATGGAAGTATTTTTCTCTATTGTTTTCAGGAGTAAACTTGTATTGACCATCACACACCAACTGAAAGGCAGTTAGAATGGGAAATACATGAAGACGGAAAGGATGCAAAGATATGTTCTGAAGTGAAGACAATGACATTGGCAACTTTTGGTGCTACAGAGGAACACAGAAATGTGTTTTAGATACCCATTTGTTTTCCTTTTGTAAATGATTTACTTATTTATTATGTATAAGTACACTGTAGCTGTCTTCAGACAAACCAGAAGAGGGCATCAGATCCCATTACAGATGGTTGCGAGCCACTATGTAGTTGCTGAGACTTGAACTCAGGACCTCTGGAAGAGCAGTCAGTGCTCTTAACCACTGAGCCATCTCTCTGTTCATTTTCTAAAAGCGATAAAGGGAGGGTCTGAATTTTGGTAAGATGGGAGGTAGGAGTGATCTGGGAGGAGTTGAATGAGAGGAAACTATAATATATTGTATGAAAAAAAATCTATTTACCAAACAACCATAGAAACAAATGTAGGGGGGAAAAAGACTAAAATAACAGTAGGGTGTGCCAACTTGAAGAACATACCAGGTGACATGTGGAAAGTGCTTTGTGCTCACATATTAGACAAGCAAGCAATGGAGGAGATGATAGTTTGGGAAACCAGGAGAATGGATTTGTGTAGAAGACATGAAAAATATTAGCACCTACAATCACCATAAACTGATCACAAAACCCTGTTTATTGATAAAGACAATACCTACATAACTCACTCAAGATGGAGAAGTTGAGCCGGTACCTGACAGACTTCTTAACCCTGTTCTAAGTCTTTGGTATAGGAAGATATGCTGGCTGCCCATTACCAAAAGAGAAAAGACCACCAACTCAGCCGTAAACCACAAACCCTAGGATTGACACAGGTGTACTTCCTGAAAGATATGTTTGTACAATGATAGCCCAGAGTTTATGGGCCAATCATTCGACGTAAGGTCTGTTCCATGATATGGAAACCATAACTTACTCTACTTGAGTTACCAAGATCCTGAGACTAGATAGCTCAGAACATGTATGAATAAAGAAAAGACTACTGTACTTTCTAAAAAGGCAATAAAATGACTCCTCCTGACATTCTGCTGTACTCATTGATCAGTGCCTTGCTCAGCCATCATCAGAGACGTTTCACCCTGCATCACATAGGAACAAATGCTGTGACTCACAACCAGAAAATAGATAGAAAGTGAGAGGCCTTAGGACACTCAGCTCTAATAGGATGTCTTTATCAAATATGACCCTTTTGGTCCAGAGAACCCCTCAGAAGAGGAGGCAGAATGAGTGTAGGAGCCAGAAGGGAGAGAGGACACTGAGAAGCAAATGTCTTATAAATCAACATAATCAAAGCACTTATGAACTTCAAAGGCTGAGGCAGCATGTACTGGGCCTACAGGAGTCTTCCCTAGGTCCATTGTGTTATGGCTTCCAATTTAGTGTTTCCACAGGATTTCTGAGTGTGCTAATGAATGGGTCTCTGTGGTGCTTTCTCTTGGACTTTTCTTCTGTTTGTTTCTCTTGTCCTATTACAATCAATCATGTTAATTTTTGTTTATGATACCATATTATAATATGATATTAATTTATATTTTGTAGTTATCTTTTGGAAATCTTATTTTTTATTTTTATTGAAAATAAGATTCTTCTCTCAAACAATATAGCTGTACTTGAATTTCTCCTCCCTTTACTCTTTTTAGGTTCCCCCCACTATCTTCTGTCTCCCCAGATCCATTCCCTCTCTGTTTCCTATTCAGAAGAGTGCAGGCCTCTAAGTGATAATAGCCAAACAGGACAAAACAAAACAAAAAAAAAAAACCAAAAGAACAAAAAATTTTAAAAAAGCCCTCATATCAAGGGTGGGCAAGGCAACCCAAAAGAAGGAAAAGAATCTTGAGAGTAGGCAAAGGAAGCCTTATTGTTTTCTAATGAGGAACAGAAAGTGAATGAATTCAGATGGGTGGGGAGATAGGGAGGAATTGGGGTGAGTAGATGAAGGGGAAACCTTAATCAGGATATATTATATAAGAAAAAGCCACTTTCTATTGAAAATAGATTCTTCTTCCATACAATATCCAAACCCCAGTTTATCTTCTTTTGCCATGCTTAGTTCTTGTCTCTTGGAGGCCTGCATTTTTCTGAGAAAAAAATCTCTTTTCAATAAAAGAAAAAAAATGTACTGACAACTGTGTTTATTGCGTCTCTATTCCTAACAGCTAACAAATGGAAGCAGCATTTGTCATTCCTTTGATGGACACATGGATCATAAAGTTTGTTACATACACACCTAAGGAATGGTATTCATCCCTAGAGAGAAATGAAATCATTAAATCTGTAGGTAAATGGACAGGACTAGAAATATCAAGTGAGTTAACCGAGACCCAGAAAGGAAAGCACGGCATGTTCTTCCTCATCTTTGGCTCCTAGCTCCAAAGACACAGATGTTGGTATGCAACTCGGAGTAACTGCAGAGACTGGAAAAGAAGACCAGCGTCACAGAAGGTGCAGGGAGCTCTAGAGAAGGGAGGGGCAGGATGCAAAGGACATGAAGGGGGAAATGGGAGAGAGGATTTAATTGGGAAGGGAGTGACTTCAACACAGAACAGGAAGAGAGGAAGGATTTTTAAAAAAAAAACCTCAGTGATGTTATAACATAAAACACATTTATAAGCATATGCACATGTGCGCACATGCACGTGTACCTTTAACGAAGTTTTGCCACTTTTGGCTCTCTATGCTTTTCCCCCAAAGATCCATAGACCATCTAACAAAAAATTTAGCACCAGGCACAAGAAACATATTTATATTATGGACCAGCAAAGCTCAAGAGACTCCCAAAATAATACAAGCTATTGCTACTGGTCTTGGTTGCCCCCCATAGGCTGAAATTAAGACCCAATTTGTAAAGACATCATATACTTCAGTCACAGGACTCATTGGGTTTAAGGTGGATCTGACTTAAAGCCACCTCCTTGAGGAATAGCCTTTCTAATATCAGAGGTGCTGTGCTAGCTGTCAATTTGGGATGAGGAAATTTATAGTCCTGCCCAGGTGAGAGACCTGTGAACCAAAACAATGACCAGCATGGCAATCTAGCCTTAGAAATGCCATAATGACACTCACATGTTGGCAGTAGTCATAGCTGTTTCAACTTAAGGCATGCTCAACAGGGTGAGATAAATCTCTGGTACTGTAAACATAGCCAACTAGTAAGGTCTTAAGAACCTACCTTTGCCACTTTACTAATTATCATAATTTCTAACTCCATTCTAAATACTTCCTCTTAAACTCTCTGATAAATGTAGATCTCATCCCTCATCAAAGAACATGTAGTTTTTGCAGAAGACTATAGGAAACCAAAACTTGTCAAATTATAGAGAATAACCAATGTATGCCCAACCCACATATACAATTGACACATCTACAATACAACTTCTGCACTTAAGGTTCAGGGAACCTTGTAGAAGATGAGAAAAGATTTTTAAATTCAGAGGATTGGGAAGTCTGCTATGAGACTGTGTCTCCAAGAAATGTCAGAAAGCTATACCCATAATACTGCAACATTAAAGCTACCTAATCAAACCCATACCATGACAATGCTAATAGATATGTAAATGTCAATGAGAAAATTTTAAGGGGCCTCACCACTAGACAAAGAAATACAAGCAACTAATTACTGTTCATAGTGGTTCTTAACCTGTGGGTTGTGACCCCAATTGTGGGTCCTATATCAGATATACTGCATCTCAGATATTTACACCGGGATTGATAACAATATCAAATTGCAATTATAAAAGAGCAACAGAAATAATTTTATGGTTGGGGTCACCAGAAGAAAAGGAACTTTACTAAAAGATGAAAACATTAGGAAGACAATACTGGCTAAGAGTACTTACAAAGATAATAAAAATGTCCTATAGCAGACAATAGCAAAACCACTCTCTCTCTGTGACTCTGGTGGACTTGGTGTATAGCAAGTGTAGCTGAGATAGTCATTTTCTAGTAACAGTCTTTAGTACACAATGTTAGTTTAAATTATTATGATAATACCTTTTAATTAATTTATATTTACATTTTAAAAGCCATAAATGCTAATCTTCTTGGATAATGCAGTTACAAATTAATGACAGAAAAGAAATTAGAGCATTACCTGATCCACATATTTTCAATATTCTTTTGTGTACAGGAGTTAAATCTCACACTTAAAAATCCATTGTATTTCTAGAAGTTATGCAAAGTTTATAAGGCTTTTAGAAAAATGTGTTATAATTTAGAGTTTACATAATGTTGATTAAATCATCCCTTATCTAGCTACATGTAAAAATATTTCAGTACCATGCCAGCAGCAAACCACTGAACTGAGAACGGGACCCCCATTGAAGGAATCAGAGAAAGGACTGAAAGAGCTGAAGGGGCTTGAGACCCCATATGAACAACAATGCCAACCAACTAGAGCTTCCAGGGACTAAGCCACTACCTAAAGACTATACATGGACTGACCCTGGACTCTGACCTCATAGGTAGCAATGAATAGCCTAGTAAGAGCACCAGTGGAAGGGGAAGCCCTTGGTCCTGCCAAGGCTGGAGCCCCAGTGAAAAGGATTCTTTGGGAGAGGGTGGTAATGGGGAGAGGATAGAGAGGGGAACATCTGTATAGAAGGGGAGGGGAAGGGGTTAGGGGGATGTTGGCCTGGAAACCTGGAAAGGAAATAATATTTGAAATGTAAATAAGAAATACCCAATTTAGTAAAGATGGAAAAAATATTACAGTACCTTTCATGCCTAAGTTATGTGGCACCTATAACCACACATTTTTCATAGACTAAATACTGTGTTCATGGCTTTATGCACATTTTATTCTCATACTCATCCTTGAAGGTATGTACTGACATCTGCAGTTGGAACGAGTTAGGAAACTGAGGATGTGACATTCTCTTTCTTCTATTTTACCCAATGTATACATTTTAAAGCTGAATGCTACGTCCAGTCATTACTAGTAGTAATAATTGACTACCTCTAAATAATCTAAAATTTTACATTGAAGTATTCAGAATGCATTTTATCGATATTCAGTATTTTAATTCTCCCATTGAAATAAAGGCGCAACCAACAGTAAAACTGACAGAACACAGTGCTAAAGAATGTATTTTCACTTCCTTATTGTACAGCTACTTATATTCTATAGCTCTCACTCTCCAATAGTAACTTGAACAAAGCCAGGCACTGGATGACACACTAAAACATATTATTATTCATAGTCAGGAACAATTGGTTGGTTTCTATTGTCTCCTGCAGTTTTTCAAAGGTGACTAGTAGCGGAGCAGGATGATATCAACCTTGCCTTTTGATTTTGTAACTAGGGATTAAGTAAGGATAATTTAACCAAATCACATTCCAAAGGAATTGGCTAACTTGCAGGTTTCTCCCAAATGCTTTCACAGAGTGACAATGGCCTTTACTGTCTAAATGTCCTGTTAAGACATATCAGAGCACTTGGAAACAGAAACGTCATTCCAAGCTGCTGAAGTACAAGAATGAAAAGACAAAATAATGAGAAAGAAGACAGTGTCCAGAAATATGGCATCTCGTGCTGAATGTCAACCTCAACTCCTCTTTGAAAAAAAAAATCCCACACACCATAAAAGGAGCATCACAGCAATGTCAGGGCCTTTCATAAAATGTATCAGTTTGTTTTTCCATATTTTAATTCATATTCCATTAGTAGCCACTTTAACGCCAACAGCTAATTAATTTCAGGAGGCTGGTCTTCAAACGTCTTGGAAATGAGCATCCCCAACGCCTCTTTTCTTTGATCAGAGTTACCTTTTTTCTTCTTCCATCTGTGAAACTGGGTCATATATTGGAAGATTCATATCATCCACCTTCAATGCTCTCTTCACATTTTATAATGTAAATGTATATATTCTTATATTTCAATCTGTCCAAACCTAAGAAATCACATGAGTAAAATCAAACTGCAGTAACGAAATTAGTACTTTATTATTGAATTCAACTATGTGATAGCCACTGGGATTAAACTTTACTACAATTAGCAGTCTCTACTAAAAGACACACCATTTTTTTTTACATATATAATTTACAGTAAAGAAATTAAGGCTGAGAGGCAATTCTTGAGCGTTCTTCCCCAAAAGAATCTGGAAAGTGGGAAGAAGTGTCTTGCAGGGGTGTCGTGACTCAGCCATTCTGAGTGTGGAGAGAAGCATATGCCTAAATATGGCTAAAAAATTCTATTGCTTCTCATTCAAAATAGATTTCTGTACCTTTCATAGAAAATGGTTATTTTGAACAAACCAGAGAAATTAGATATCTGTATCTAAAATATTTCAAATTTCATCTAAATTATCCATAAATTATTAGCCAGAAACCATTTACATCACTTTTAATAGGTTAGAACCTTCTTTTCCCATTATTAATTAATTTAAAAATCATGGGACTGGGGTAGCTCATCAGATCAAGTGCATGCAGTATAAACATGAGGGCCCAAGTTTGAATCCTCAGCACCCATATAACTCTGACACTAAAGACAGAAAATGCCTTCCTCCTTATCCCCATCTCCAGTGGATCACACAGAACTTCCCCTGTATATACCCTACTCAACATTTTACTTCAGCCCCCAACTCTAACAGGCCTTCCCTAGGAGCCCACAAGCCAAACCTGCCAGAAGCAAGGAGGCCGTGGAAGTACAGGTGAGCCTCAGATCTTCGCTCTCCCTCAACACCTATATTCTGCAGATCAAAGAATATTGTCTTTGTAGATTAAAAGAAAACTGTTCCTTAATATATATGAAAGCAAAATCAGAAAAAAGTATACTGTGTTAATTATTAATTACTACACAGTGATATGAATATTTAACCATATAATATATATATATGTGTGTGTGTGTGTGTGTGTGTGTGTGTGTGTGTGTGTGTGTGTGTGTGTGTGTTAAAGATCTAAAATTCACAACATTTCTACAGAGGTAACTTAACAATTTGTCATGAAGTGAAAATACATTGATTCTCCATAGGACTAGCCTCTATTCATTTATTTTGAAACATGCATATATTTAGACACAATAGCATATGTAGAAAACTATTCACTGCCACACTGTATGATCATAGTAAAAGACTGAAAAATGTACATGCAAAAGCAACTCCACATTTATCAAAGGGGGCATAGTTTGAAATTGAGTTGCTTGTGTATGGATGAATCTTATTTTTACTTTGTCCTCACATTTATACTTCTTAGAGTGAGGCCCAGCAGGAGACACATTAGGTCACCTAAAACTACTAGAGAACCCACATGACTCCCCCTGCTTTGTAAAACATCTAGCACAGCAAAATTATAACATCCGTAGTAGGGATAATGTGACCTTGATTCAGGTCCCAAGCAGTATTTACTGTTTATGATGTAGAACTCTAAGGAGGAGCATTGAGGTCATGATTAGAAGAAGCAGATGGAAGAATTGGTTGACTCATATCCAGGTCATTCAGAAATAGTGAAAGAGAAGCAACAGGGATGATGGCCTCACAGAGGGCTGCTGAGAAATTTGTCTTAGATAATTTGGAAAGTAATGCCAGAGATCTGAGGAGGTCAGAAAAGGTTCTGGCAGAGCAGATGAGAAAGCAAGGAAACCAATATGTCCCTCCCTAGGTGGTTAACCTTCTCAAGGTAAAGTTAATATGATGGCAGCTTTTAGAACTGGCAAGTTTTAGGTTTTCCTCTAGGCAACTGTCATTCATCTGTATAGGACCTGTTTAATAACATGTCAAAACTTGGTTCTTAGTTGGAATGAAGACCAGAAGAGGCAAAACTTTTAGTGGTACAGACCCAGGGTGACTAACACATCAAGTAAGAAAAAAGAAAATATGCCATGAATTCATGAATTTCTGAGAGTGGAAGAGAGAGAGAGAGAGAGAGAGAGAGAGAGAGAGAGAGAGAGAGAGAGAGAGAGAGAGAGAGAACGAGAACACATCAAATGTGAGCATCTCTTGTATTGCATGCTGCCTTCAAACAACCAACTCCTGGCGTTTTCACTAGTTTGTCTCATAAACATTCCAAATTAGGCATTAATTTCTCCCATCATGGAGATGTGCTAAGGACCAGCTTTGACTTGGAAAGGGGTTCTGAGAGAAGAGGTGTCTGGTAGCCTAGAAGTGCAAAACAAACAACTCTAAGTCAAATCATGGGTCCAAGAAGATGGCCTATTTTCTACTCAAGATGGCTTTCCAGTCTTCTTTCTCTCTTTGTGTTCTGCTTGAGACAGCTTTTCAGACTGCTCTCTATGTTCTGTTCTCTGGAGACAGCTTTCTTTAGCTATTCTAAAATCTCTCTGGATATCTCTTCAAAAGCCCAGTTTTTATTTACATACCAATTCAGTCATTACCCCCGGGTTCCCTTCTGATTATCCCATAAATCAGTATCCCAGTACCCCCAGCTCCTTGATTCTTAGGAACAGCAAGCACAATCACAAACACAAACAATAAGATAGCTTGGTGGGACACCATCCTGAAATTACCCTTCTAAACATGCATCAATTAGCTCTGTCCTAAGCTGACTGGGAACTCGGGAATCTATCCATCTTAGTAAGCGTAAACAAAATAAAACAAACAAACAAAACACAACAAACAAGCAAACAAATAAAACTTAGCTAGAAATAGTGAAAGAGCCCTCTGAAAGATGGGACATTGCCTTGTGATCACCGTGCCTTAAATCTCTTTATCTCCCTCCTTAGTATCTTTCTGACATGCTGGCTCATAGTGTAGCTGCCTCTGTTCCTTTTGATCTGTAAGTCTCCTTATATACTTCATAAAACATGCTTATATCTTACAAAGCACAGAAATTAATATATTTTCAAACTCATCTTTTTAGCATTCTTTCCCACAGCCTTAAGGGCTGTCCTGAAGGTCATAGTGTTCTATCATTTTGCTGAGACATGAACACCTCTTTGCCTCCCAGACAAATGTTGTCTCTGATTTTCATGGGGTCATTAATCTTAGCAGGAAAGACATTCATAGAACAAGAAATGTGAAAATGTGTACACTAGTACACAAGCAAACCTTATGTCCACAGCAACCATCAACATTCATGGAGGCCCATGCCCTGCTGCCTCATTCCAGGAAATCATGTCACATGTCATACTGCCCCTTACATGATCAATCTGGACACAGCAGAGATGAGATAGCCCTTTCACAGTTTAGCTAGCTAAAATCACAGAGAGGGGGTGATCAACTTTGATCAAATGATCTGATTCGAAAATTTCTGTTCTTTTAGAATAAAAATGGCAATAGTTAGCTCTACTTTTCTGCAGAATCCTGCCATATCTGCTGCTATTTCATAGACAGTAATGGAGGGAAGACCTATAGGCCAGTCAAAACACAGGTTACTGCTCAGGAAATCACAATAGTCATAGAACAATCACTGTCTCTTATATTCAAATTGCATAGGCAACAATAGAGAGAACCCCTGCATAAAAAGTAGGCTGCATTATGCATTATGAGATAAAGGCCATTATATTAAGAACCCATGCTTTCTAATAGTCAGAAAGCATGCAATCCTTTCTACTTGAAAGGACATATTAGAGTATATTGTACTGAGAATCTCTGTTTCAAGACTATTTGCTACAAAATATCCTTGGAAATATTTATCTAGATTAAAGGCCAGTGGTGATTTGCTCATAAAAAATGCATATAGAAGAAAGAATTTAAAGAAAAATGTTCATCAAAGCAAACCAGTAATCGTAATATTGCTAAAAATTCACAGCCATGTTTTTAAGTACATAATTCCTTCAGATAGTATCCTGTATGTAATTTTTGCAGTAAATTAATATGTACCATAAAAGTATGATCACTTTTTAATATTTCTAATTTACTTGGCACAGAAAGTGTTCTTGCAATTGGTTTTATAGGAATGTATTCAGCTTATAGAAAGTAATTATATCCATACAACAACTGTTATATTTGTATAACTGTCTGTGCAGTTAAAAATTCTTTATGTGTTTATCTCTAAAGAGTCAAATAGGTCTTGTGGCATTATATAAGTACTCTTATAGGTGTATTACTTGTATATAGTATAAGTACATTTTATCTTTTGCATTATTTTTATTAAATCACATCTTACTAAAAGAGCATAGCAAATTCATGAAGCATAAAATGCATAAGCAACACATTCAGGATTTATTCTACTACAAAACCAAAAGTTACCTCAAAAAGTTGAGACATTAAACTCAAATTTCATCTATACTCTTCTAAAATTACCACTTTATTACATTGTTTTTATAAAAGCTAGTTCATTTATTAAACTTGGCCTTGTAGATAGGATGAGAATAAACAGGAGCAAGTATCTTGATAAGGGGATGCAATGTCCTTGGGGTGTGTGCCAAGTAGAATAGCTGTGTCATAGCACACCTAGATACACATCACCTGACAAGTAGGTAATAAAAATATGATCCCAACACACGAGGAAAACTTATTCAGAGAAAATATAAATTATAAAATTCTTAGGTAAATGGATGAAATTAATGGAAAATGTTTTGATGAAGTAATCCAGGCATACTAAAACAAACACCACATGTCCTGTCTTTGTAGATCCTGGCTTTGAAACTATCATTTTGAATGGTCAGCTTAGAGTTCCTATAGAGGTCACAAGGCTGGAAAAGACTCATTAGGAGGCTACCTTAAGGGAGGGGTATAGAAGAATATAGGTAATATAAAAGTAGAAAGAGAATAGTTGAGATGGAAGGGTTTAAGGATAATGGAGGTGGGTGAACAAGGGAGAAGAAGTTATCTATAAGGATGGGGTATTCAAAATCCCATATGGAAACCCACTCTCTTGTAATGAAAATAGAAGACAGACATGAAGACAGGTAGACAGGTAGATAGACAGACAGACAGACAGACACACACGCACACACACACACACACACACACACACACACACACACACACACACGCAAACAAATTAGTATGCCATTCTCCATCCTCTCCGGGGCTTAGGGAAAATTACAGAAGGGGAAAATAAATATCAAAACCAACAGATAAAAAATAAAGACATCCTGTGAGCAATGCATTGTCAAAGTTATCATAAACTCTTCACAATTGAGGACAACAGTACTAAGACTGTGTTCATATATCTTTGTAAATGAATAAAAGAAGTTTTCAGGGGCTCTACAATTCACTGGTAAACTAATTTCTAATGACAGATTCAGGAAACCAGGGAGGCACTACTTTTAGTTGTGTCCTTATTGATGACCATATCAGGTCCCAATAAGATAAGTCCCAATTTAATGATCATACTTAAAATTGTCTCAACCTCTACCTAACTTGCTCTTCAAAGTATTTTAGTGTGCAGTATCTGAGTCAATACTCACAGGATTTGTAGACTATACAGGAACGAAGTTAGAGAGTTAGAAATAATTACTTTGCTTGATTGTCTTTTTAGTTGACAACCCCCGCTCCAGTGGTCAAGCCTGTTCTCAAAATATGGGGGATTATTTTCTTAGTGGTTCCTGCTATATTGAGATAGGAAAGTTAGGTTGCAAAATTCCCCCATTAAATTAAGGCCAATCTATCTCCCTTTAGTTTCCTATTTGTGCTCTTAGAGCCATGTAGACAATCTAATTCCTACAAGAAAAGAAGTAACATTTGCTGCTTTACTGTCGAATTCTCACTTTTGAGCCCAATGTGCCCAATGTTTGATCAATTTGTTATATCCTTAAATGTATGAAAATCAAATATCCAGTCATAAATAGACCAATGAAGCTGGAAAACTTCCATTTACATGTCAGGACATTTCTGTTTATTTTATATCAATTGTTGGTTCTGAGCCATATGTTAGTGGCTCTTTATCCCAAAAGGGTGGGAAGGAAGAAGAGTGATACTGGGAAAAAAAGAGGTAAGTCTTAGACTTGGGTTACTAGATTCAATGCCATACTTCCAAGCCATTTTGACTTCTTGCTGCTAAAATACATTGGATTTTTAAAATCAACTTGAATTTTTGTGAATATTATTATATAAGTGCACTTAGATGAATATAATAATTAGAACTGATAATGCTTTCTAAGCACAAGACTAGATGCTTCTTTTCTAATTAGTAATTTATAATCAATTTTTAAACATGGTGGCTCTTACTTGAGCTGAACATCAAATTTTAGTATGAACAGCTTGCTATTTGACCTTCTCTAGTTTCGATGTACTAGCTGCTCAAAATTTAAATTAGATACAGTTTGAGAAATGCAGCTACTTATAAAGCTAACAGTAAAAACTAGGATTGAAATGCTGGCTGATATTACTCCAGTCTCACTAGCATTAATCTAAGCTAACATCAAGGGATTAGAACAATTACAGAAACTTAGCTGCAATCAGATAGTCTGTACATTATAGTGCCAGATCTGAGGTAATTGTTTAGAAATTTTGTTATAGCTTCATTAAAATTAACTTAAAGTCTTTGGTCAAGAATCACTTCAATTATGCATAAAATACAGGTTGGATTTGTCTATATATGTTTTCTCTATATATTTTTAGCTATATCAAGAACATTACATTTTCTTCTCTATGATTACTTCAAATAGTCTTGCAAGTGCTAACTCTATAACTAATGAGCATATAAAGTTAAAGGAGACCATCTTTTAGCAATAAATATCTGATTAACTGAATTAATGTGTACTATGTTATTTGAGACTCAAAACAAGCCTATACAAATTATGACTTCTTAGAATGAGTAGACCTAAGAAATCAAAAGACAGGCCAAAGTACACACATTGTCAGTATGAATGACTTGACTTAATGAATAGTCAGAGTTAAATAGTATAAAAATCTTGCATCATGATTTTTCTTAACATATGGAAAGTTTGCATTTTCAAAAAAATCTTGTTTGGCTACATTAATTGATTATTTCATGCAAAAGAGTTCATTATGTGAACATAATTACTTTCTAAAATCTCTTCATCTTAGTGATGGACAGAATTAGATTTAGTAATTAAGTCTAAATGATCCAGTAATATTTATTTATTTATTTAATGTAACAATGAGTATTTGTGGTATTTTATAAAGAATTCTGTCTCATTGTTATATGAAGTAGTTACTTGAAGGACACATACATCAACTTACAAAAAAATTAAATCTCTCAGAATGATATAGCATGTGATTTGTTCTGTTTGAAATTCTATTTACTCATGAATAAATTACAAACAATTTCATTATAAGGGCTTTTGAGAGTCTGGTTTTTAGATTGATTATTTTAATAGTCTTGTCATGTATTATAAAGTTGTTTGTTACAATGCTTATGGAATTTGAACTGTAAGATTGAACTGAACTCATTCTGAGCCTGACAACATTATTTAATTAGATGAGACCTTGCCAATGGATTGCTTGTGGTGTCAGGATCAGATGGAATGCTGCAGGAGATCCTCATTTAAACTAAATATAAAATCAGTACATGAAGATTATCCATTGGAGGAAATTTTAACCAAATTCCATAAGTTTCTTTGTTTAAATTTTATTCGATCTCATAACAGAGTATTCAGTTGTTTTGCTAGTAAGAAGATAAACAGAATCAAACTATCGATCTTTCTACGGTAAAGGGAAGATTTCCTACAAAACCTTGGTAAAGCAAAGAAGAAGGCAGATCCAAGATCAAAATCACTCTTAAATTAGCCTACAGAAATTAAGAACTTTGGAAAATTATCTGCATTTCTGGAGACAGAAATACTCAGAGTATAAAATGATACTGAGACTAGGTGTTAAAATGGTTCAATCAATCCCAACACCCTTAACCTCAATAAAGACAAAGACTTTGTTTCAATAGTGTTGTCATGGGTTCTGGTGATAATATTTTTTTAAATTTTTTCCATCTTTATTAAATTGGGTATTTCTTATTTACATTTCAATTGTTATTCCCTTTCCTGGTTTCCAGGCCAACATCCCCTAACCCCTCCCCCTCCCCTTCTTGATAGGTGTTCCCCTTCCCATCCTCCCCCCATTACCACCCTACCCCCAAGAATCCTGTTCAATGGGGATCCAGCCTTGGCAGAACCAAGGGCTTCCCCTTCCACTGGTGTCCTTACTAGGCTATTCATTGCTACCTATGCAGTTGGAGCCCAGGGTCAGTCCATGTAGTCTTTGGGTCCCTGGATGCTCTGGTTGCTTGGCATTGTTGTTCATATGGGGTCTCGAGCCCCTTCAGCTCTTTCAGTCCTTTCTCTGATTCCTTCAACAGGGGTCCCGTTCTCAGTTCAGTGTTTTGCTGCTGGCATTCACCTACGTATTTACCATATTCTGGCTGTGTCTCTCAGGAGAGATCTACATTCAGTTCCTGTCAGCCTGCACTTCTTTGCTCCATCCATTTTATATAGTTTGGTGGCTGTATATGTATGGGCCACATGTGGGGCAGGCTCTGAATGGATGTTCCTTCAGCCTCTGTTCTAAACTTGGCCTCCCTATCCCCTCCCAAGGGTATTCTTGTTCCCCTTTTAAAGAAGGAGTGAAGCATCCGCATTTTGGTCATCCTTCTTGAGTTTCATGTGTTCTGTGCATCTAGGGTAATCGAGCATTTGGGCTAATATTCACTTATCAATGAGTGCATACCATGTGTGTTTTTCTGTGATTGGGTTACCTCACTCAGGATGATATTTTCCAGTTCCATCCATTTGCCTATGAATTTCATAACGTCATTGTTTTTGATAGCTGAGCAATATTCCATTGTGTAGATGTACCACATTTTCTGTATCCATTCCTCTGTTGAAGGGCATCTGGGTTCTTTCCAGCTTCTGGCTATTACAAATAAGGCTGCGATGAACATAGTGGAGCACGTGTCTCTTTTATATGTTGGAGCATCTTTTGGGTATATGCCCAAGAGAGGTATAGCTGGGTCCTCAGGTAGTGCAATGTTTATTTTTCTGAGGAACCTCCAGACTGATTTCCAGAATGGTTGTATCTGGTGATAATTTTTAAGAATGGAAGTGCTGGTGTATGAATATTTATACTAATATGATTCACTGATATTTAAACAAAAGCAAAAACAAACAAACAAAGAATGCTGGTCTTATCCTAACTCCTTTTCTTTTATAAAATGATTAGAACTGAAAATTTTCCTGCCCAGACAGAGGTAATATTTAAGACTTCCCCACACCAGCCTGTGATTACACAGCTGAATTCATAATGGAGGAGGAGCCTAATGGTATCTTCCTCCTCCTCTTCCTTCTACTCTACTTAAAATGGAACTGAATTTCCAAGGGTTATGTACCCTTACCATTTCTCATGGATGAGAGGTGACTCCATTTTAATGACTGAAACAAACACACTATAATAAGGCAGAGATTCTGATCAAAGTTATGAGGCCCTAACATTGCTTAGAGCAGGTTTATCTCCTAAGCAGTCCTGGGCTTGGTTATTAAGTGGAATTTACACTTAAAAGTACATTCTACTATAGAGTATAACAACACTAAAATGGCAAATACAGCTTATATTTAGCACTGTGGCATCTAATCATCTTTATCCCATGACAAGTCTAAAAATTCTTTAAAAATGATAATTAGTCTGGTCCAGGTCATGACTCCTAGTAGCACTAGAAGGCAAGCACATATTGTGCTTAGATGATTGATTTTTTTTTTTGTAAAAACTTGCAAGGTTCTTTTAATGCGGTCTTTCATAGTCTCACATCATCAAAAGAACTTCATGTATTTGAGGAAAACAGTTGCATTGCTCAACCACAGGCTAAATGCCAACTCTTTTAACCTTTCCTAGGCAGATAGATTTTCAGCCCTTTAATCATTATGTCACTGTCACTGTTGGCTGGATGTTGTGGAGTTTCTCAGCATCTCCTTAGAATATAACAATGACATATGAACACTAACTGCTCAGAAAATGTTCAGTCTCTATACCAGACACTCTGGCATCTTTACTCTTGGTAAAGACTCGTAAAGATGGCTAGTGGTAAGCCTCAAAGTCACAATGATTACATTTCCCTCATAGTCTGCAAAAGTGTTTTATGCTTTGTGTAATTATTTTGAGCTACTGTAAGCAACTAACCTTACTATTGGTACGTTGCTCACTGGTATTCCCTTTAATTTTGAATTTTATTAAATTCATGTGAGTATATTATTTTTATAACTCTCTCTATATATATGTATATATACATATACATATATGATATTTGAATATTGATTCATTGACCTGACAACTTAGCATTAAAAATTCTGATAGGAAAGCAGTCATCTGAGGTTTTGTCCAGGATGATTCAGAGTCCTACGTATAAATACCTGATTTTGAGTATCTATACTGTAGAGAGTCTCCTTCAAGACCACATAATAAAATCTCCTTTTATCAAAAGAGTTCTATTTTTCTCTCCTGCTAATAAGGCTTTGTCTTAGTCTAGTTTCCCTAGGCTAGTTTCTCTTCCTAAAGGACTACTTGAGAGTGAATGGACTATAAACCAAGAAGTTTATCTGTGGAAGGGTCGAGGGGCAGATCTGACAGGATGCCTGCTGTGCCATAAATTGACGGGTGTCATCACATGGCTGAATATTTGTGAGAACAATGATCAGAAACCTGCAGAAGAGATGAAAACACAAGGAATAAGCTTAATTATAGTGGTGACTAATTCATCCCTACAAGATCCAATTCTCACTTATTTCCTATAAGGTAGAATATCAAGCATTTCATTAGGAATTAGTTCCTGAGTCCTCCAGACCTCCATCTAGGTCAAGACCCCTGATTTTGCTGAATTGTAAACCAAGTCTCAGTATGAGTTTCAGTTGGGACACACCATATTCAACCACAGAATCTTAGGAAGGGAATTCTGGTAGAAATTAAGGTTAGCAGAGTCATAGCACAACACCAGAGTCTTGTTGGTGTTCTAATACACAGTGTGTCTATCATCCTAATGGTTTCTAGTAGCTGCTGTTCAATAGGAGAGGGTAAATGATACATATCAGTCTTTTCCTTGAAATCAGGAAAACTATGTTATTTCTCACAAACCCACTCAATAGGCATCTTCATAGGGTTTAATGACCAAAAGTGCATCAAAAGTCTTGCTTCACACATTATAAAGGAAGACTAGGAGGCTATGGAGATAGATCATTGGTTAACAGAGCACAGTGCTCTTCGGGGGCCAAATTACAATCCCACTATTCCCATAAGGGGATAGATATAGATTTTTCTCTAATTGTTTGCACCATTTCAAATGTCCCACAACTTCCATTTCGATCTCTGTGCACTTTTAGCATCCCAGGCAAATTTTTTTTCTAGTTGGTTTACAATGACTGTGTTTTTACCACCCAAGAAGGCAAAGGAGAAGTCCTATCCTTCAGTGTTTCAGTTTAAGCTTCTCCAACATAGGGAAGATTAACATCTAGAAAGCTCATTACTTGCAGTGCATTTTCTACTCAGGAGTTCTCCGATGACTTACAAACACCCAGTAAACATATAAACCTCCTGGCTAAGCCTCAGTGCTTAGGGAGCTGTTTCATTGCTACTATTGTTTATAAACGATAACTAGACTTTGATTCTTATGATTACGATCTGTATGGGGCAATTGGAAACAGTCCATCAGATCTTAGAGTAATCTGCTCTTGTGTTAGGATAAGGCAGAGAAAACTAGAGTGGTGGTCTTTATTTCTGGTTATTAGGTGAGTCTTATCCAAGGCCAGTTATGCTCTCAGATTCCCTTTCTTATCTGAAAATTGAGTTTAGAATATCTCCTGCCAAGACAAGTCTCACAATAATATCACCCTGTTATCTTCGACCCCACAGTTCTCACTAGAATTGCTTATCAGAGCTAAAAATTCACAGCAATAATTTCCAACTTTGGTAAAACTTCACTGTGGGGGAACTTAAGGAATGCAGCTTTAGCATGCATCGCATTTCTGAAAGCTGACAAGCCTTAGAAAACGTACACAAACACTGTGATTTTCCATCCTGCCAGTCTGGAATTATAGATCTGTAGGCAAACTGTGGCTTTTGTAGAATTTTTTTTTTAAATTTGCATTGAGTGTTTTTCTAAAAATAACACGTTGAATGTTGAAACACTGACAGCTACCAAGATCCAAGCGCGGTACCCACTCATCATAATTCTGCTCTAATCTCTGCTGCAACCATGAACTTCTGTCTCTCGCTTTGCTCCTTTGCCTAACATGTTCTGATAGCCTCCACTTGCATTATGTAAGCCTGGGCATTGTGGATGATTATAAAGGATATTGAGAGTACTTACCTCAAAATGCTTTAAAGTTTCTATTGAAGGACATACTTCATCACATTACATGGTGACTTCTTGTAAGTTTCATTATGGTTTAAAATTGTGGTTGTGTTACTAAAGGTAAAACTGAAATAGTATCTCAGTGAGGGGCATATACAACTTTTCAAGTTTTAACATATTTAATACATTATATACACATTTTATTTATTTATTTATTTATTTAATTATTTATTTGTTTATTTTATGTGTACACTGTAGCTGTCTTCATGCACACCAGAGGGGGCCATCGGGTCCCATTACAGATAGTTGTGCGCCACCATGTAGTCGATGAGAATTGAACTCAGGACCTCTGGAAGAGCAATCAGTGCTCTTATCTGCTGAGCCATCTCACCAGCCCCCACAATATATTTTGTACTTGGGCATAAATGTACTCTAAGATGCATGTTATCTAACTATATATAAAAAACATAATTTTAAACAACATTTCTGGTACTGTTGTTCTTAGGTTACATGAAATAACAGAGCCTCGGGAGATGTGATCTTTCCGGTGTAAAACACAAAGAGTATTTCAATTTCATTGCAAGCCAAAGGATAGAGTTATATCCAGATATTTCCACAGACTGTAGGAGACATGGAGTTTGTCAAAGCCTCTGGAATTAGTGTAACACTTCCCTGAGAAACTCTCAGGTTCATCGTTTGTTTTCTGACTATCACCACAGAAGACCACAGAAGGTACTGAACCAACCTATGTTTGTTATGTTTGTGTTTTTCACAGTCCTGTGTAGAGTTTGGTGTCTAGGTATTAGCAGACTTAGGTCTGTTAAGGCTATTTCCTTGACTTATAGATGGCTGTCCTCGAATGGCACTCTGGGTACTCACATCCCTGACATCTCATCTTTATCTCCTAAGAGAATCACCCATGCTAGATCAGGACTTCATCTTCAGAACCTTAAGGTCATTGGCTCTTTCTAGGTCATAACTTTAGAAAGTTGCATTGCTGTTTAGCCTCCAACCCACAACACCTTTTTCTCCTGGGGGCAGGGCAAATGGTGGTCATTACATGCATAACATGTGATTGCAGCTCTCTAGATTTCATCCGCTTAGTAGTTTATAACCCCATTATCTCAATAGCTTTCTTGGTAAAGGTAGAGGAAATTTGTACTATGGTTTGGGAGTCCAGTGCTGATTTAAATGCTCCCCAACTACATTGCAGGAGAGAAACTCTCTTTTCAATTGGAAATCTGGCAGATATTCTTATTCTAGAAAATTATAAACTTCTGTTTCAGTAGACACAGGCTACTCATATAAAAGGCAAGCACAAATAAAATTTAATGCTATTCAGTATATGTATTGAAGTCACATAATCCACTAACAGGTCTTAAATAATCTTGCTATTTTAGGGAAAAGTGAGAAGATAACACTTTTTTTTTGCTTTTTTTTTCCAGTGTAAAATCAGAGCTGGAGGTGACAGAGAAACTTAAAAGCTATGAGTAAAATATACACAGCTGCTTTGAGATAGTAAAGGTCTTGAGGTTGTATAGTTGTAATGGCTGGACCTTTTTCAAAACAATTTTCTCCAAAAAGTGCAATGAATTATTTACTCTCAAAGGGTGGACTCTCCAGTATCTCCATAAAGTTGTTATAGAAAAGGAGTAAGAAGGAGGGAAATTCCCTATGCTGACCTTCTCGTTATAGAACAGATAGTTTAATATTTACCAGCGCTACTCTAGGAACTCCTGGCTTATCTTTACGACCACACTGCTGAATGATTAAGTTCATGGACATATCTTTAGAAGAGTGAGAGTATACTTGGTGTTTTCTTTTTTGCTTTCTTTTTTGTTTGTTTTATGATGCAGTAATTAGAGATTGTTTATTCTGGGGCCATTTTATGTGACCATGGCCCAAGAACACAGAATCATTTTTTTTTCAATCCCATGTTCCATTGTGGAAGAAGTTTCATGAGTTGTAATAGTTTTACAGAACAAAGAGAGTCATAAATCAAGGGAAATCTAAACTACATCAGAGAGCCAGGCACAGGAAGAGTCTTATTGATTTTAGGAAGCAATCATGTGCTGTATTTGGGAAGTCAAATTTATGGAGAAAAATATTGTACGCTTAATTTCTGGCTGTGCCATTTGCTAAGTTATATACTATAGAGCAAATCATTTACCTTTATATAAACACACATATGTGGTATACAAATATATACAAAATTATATGCTAAGTTACCTATTTGGATCTCATAGATAAAAATGAGATTTGATGGAAGGCATATAACCAAGTGCCTAATATGTTGGTGGTGGGAAGGAAGAAAAATAGTGAGAATGGTAAATATAAAATACTTTGACTCTAAATCCTAAAATCTGAGCACTGAATAGCTGAGACTCCTGACAAGTTACTGAGTATCTTTTCTCCCCATCTTATTCATCAATAAAATAATGCTTCTGGTTATCTGCAGCTAAATGACAAATCATCCCAAAACTTGAGGTGGCAGAAATGATTATATACTTCTCAGTCCATAGGCTGCCTGCAGCTCATTTCATATGTGACTTCGGGTTGATACCAGCTGGGACAGCTCCTTTACTGGGGAGCGAATATGAGGATGGTACATGTGGCTGACAGTATTTTCTGAGCCCATAAAGTCAGAAGTGAAGATTTATATTCCCATTGAGAATGCATGACCCTGCTTCAGTCACTGAATTTCTTCACGGCCCCATTTTCTCATCTTGAAAGTAGAGAGAGGTGTTGTATTAGACTTACAGCCACTGGGCTACTTCTATCAACTCCCATATTGCTGCTTCTGTGAGGTTGTGCATCCCATGACCAGTGCTCTGTTATTCCCCTCAGATGCTACAAGGAGTCAGCATTGATTACACAGAGCACCTTTCCCTGATGGGAGCCGATTGATCGAAATACAACTATGTCAAACAACATTGTCTCAGAGCAACAGAAAATGAGGCTCAGGTTCATAGCCACACTAGGCAAACTAACACAGGACTGGGTGAGGAGAGTCAAGGCCAAACGATATTGACATTGGTCTGCAGACATCACCTGAATTCTTGTCAGGCCTGGAGGAGCAGGTACAGGTATATATAACATGTCAGTAACTATGCCTTGAAGGGTGAGACCCCAGGATTTCTGCTATGGATAGCAATACAGTGAAAATATAGATAGTACTTTTCCATTGAATTTCTTTATGCTTTAGTTTCCATCCTTTTATATTTCATCTGAATTCCTCTGCAATGAGATTCCGAGGAGAAAAAAAAAAAGTCTGTAAGTGAAGCTCTAATTGTGCTTTCAAGTCACTTTCTAAATGCTTTGTTTTTTTAATTTTATTTTTCTTGGATATTTTATGTATTTACATTTCAAATGTTAGCCCCTTTCCCCTCTCTCCCATACCTCCTCCACTCTTCCCCTGCTTCTGTGAAGATGCTATCCCTCCCTCCCACACACCTACTCACACCTTAACACCCTGGCATTCCCCAACATTGGGGAAAATGAACTTTCACAGGACCAAGGGCTTTTCCTCCTATTGATGCCAGATAATGTCATCCTCTGCTCTAAATGCTTCTTTAGAAGTGACATTCATAGTTTGTTTTCCTGATTTCATGGGAAAGGTAACTCCTGCACCAAGATTCCCTGGTGTCTCCCTTACCATTTCCTTTCTTTATTCTATTTGAGTATAGGTCTGCTCATTCTGCACTCTTTCACACCATTGATTGACTTTAACATGTCTTTTTATTTGTTAGAGTTTCAGTAGGGCATCCCACCGAAAAGAAGCTGTTCCTTTATGTAGCAGTCCCTGGTACTGAATGTGTGGCTTGTCAAAATTATCACAGTCTTAAGTCATGCAGGAAGCATTATGCTTAACTCATACAAAGTGACATGTTCTAATTTATCCTCTGGGAGTTTATCCTGAAATATCTACCTGAGGATTTCTCAGGTTGAATATTTATAGAGTAATTATGCATGGACAGTCATGATTCTGTCTCTTATGCATTGCTTCCTTAATGTTTTCATAATTGTTTGAGGTAGGCAATCTCCCCATACCAATAGTAATATAGAAAAGGATTTATATATCATATAAATATGATTCCACACTGTTTTATCTCAAGAATCCTGAGCACAATTACTACGCAAGACCATTTTTAAACCTAGACTAGCTTTGGATTACTAATACAGCTTCACACTTGATCTTAGCCAAAAGGCCGAGAAGCGATACTAATACAACTTCAAATGACTACATATGAAAACAGTTTTGTGAGGTCAGCACCAGTGCTAAGTGGTGGTTTGTGCCTGGTGTTACCAAAGAAGCCATAGCAATTAAATATTTTAATTATTATTTGGTATGTAGCTACTTTTATTTTGTTGACTTTTTTCCATCCTTAGGAAATGTTTCCATGTTCTATTTACACAATAAAAGGACATGGAGTCAGGTGGGACCTACTAAGGTCTTACCTCTGCCACTGTACTTTTCTGTATTGTGTCATAGCCAAGGTTGAAGCTGTGATTGTTAAAGCATTATGTCCTCTTTTAATACTGCGCTGTCTATTGCTGGCTAAAAACAAGCATGAGTAAGCAATTTGTTTATTTTAAGTCAATTATTTCATATGATACTTTGTTAATTATCTCTGCTGTTATTAAGGCAAGCCAAAAGCTTCTAATTTCCATGATGAAAATTTCTCTTAAGGACTCCTGATTTGATATAGGTGTTTTGATTTTTAAAGAAAACAAGTCCTTGGGCTGGAGAGATGGCTCAGTGGTTAAGAGCACTGACTGCTCTTCCAGAGGTCCTGAGTTCAATTCCCATCAACCACATGGTGGCTCACAACCATCTGTAATGGGATCTAATGCCCTCTTCTGGTGTGTCTGAAGACAGCAGCAGTGTACTCACATAAAATAAATAAATCAATCTTAAAAAAGAAAGAAAGAAAGAAAGAAAGAAAGAAAGAAAGAAAGAAAGAAAGAAAGTCTTTTAGTTACAATTCATTCAAGCAAGGACAATGTTTTAGAAGACTGCCTTCTAGCCATAAGGGTATTGGCAATTATTTTGGATATACAGATCACTAGAAATGTAAGCAATTAAAAAATTAAAGAGTATTTTGGGGTTGGGGATTTAGTTCAGTGGTAGAGCGTTTGCCTAGCAAGCGCAAGGCTCTGGGTTCAGTCCCCAGCTCCAAAAAAAAAAAAAAAGAAAAGAAAAGAAAAAATTAAAGAGTATTTTGAATAGCTTGCCCTTCCTATTTGACTGGATTCTTCTAAGATTTGTTCCTAAAAAAACCAGAATTTGAAAAGAGGCCAGGTATTGCAAAATATTATTTTAAAGTCCCAGAGGTATTATAATATACAAACAATACTTTATGGGAAATAACGTAAATTTTAGCTTTAGACAGGCATATAGGATACAAAAAAATTCAGGTCAGTCTGGGCCAAGGAACTGATTCCAAGCACTGAAAACACAAACAAACAATTGGAATAAGGAAGGGAATGTGCAAATGTGAGGCAGAGGTCACCAGGGCTGCATCTTTTGTATTTGGAGCAAGATGATGGATAAAATTTGAGGAAGATTACTTAAATAGAAATGAAAAGTATTTTAAAGTCACCATGACAACTTTCTAGATGTCCAACTATTTTCTTATCTCCTATGTCTCTGGATAGGCTGTGGTGAAGAACCACGGATATTTGTTTACATATATCTGATTCTGCTTTCTTGTGCATTAGTTCCTTGGGACTGCTGCAACTGTTTCTGCCAGTGAAGGATCATTTATCATCTGAGAGGAATGAAGGTCACATGTCTGAATTTAAAAGTATAGGCTGGGTATGCTTCCTCTAAAAACTCTAGGAAACACTATTCTCCAATTTTCCTCTAGCTTCTAGTTACATGATTATCAATTACTTGGTCTTGGATCTCCCCATCTTTTCATAACCAGTTACTAGGTTTAGAGTTCACCTGGACAATCCAGGATGATCACCACTTTGGAGCTTTCTTTTAATAGCATTGGCAAATGCTTCAGTTTTTTAAACCAATCACAGTGAGAGTAGCAGGTTCCGGAAGTCTTACTGGCAGTTAATGTCTGGGCCAGGTATTTCCAGGTTCTGGTTGTCTCGGTGACTAAGGAAACAAATGAACATGGAAATTGCTAATCAGCAAGGAAACTGCATTCAAAAGCAAAGCAATAGTCAAGCTCTGAAATATGGTGTCACTCTTGCAAGTCGGCCTTCAAGTCAGATCCCCAGTTATCACTTGGGGCTTTCTTTTATCAGATTCAAGAGGAAAAAGAGTTTGAATATTAAGGGACATAGAGGGAGTAGTGCTTGGCTTTGATTGACAGGCTTAGATTGTTAAAGCCTTTGCTCACTGTATATGATTCTTTCCATAATGAATTTGATTTTAATCATGAATACCCAATTATTTATCTGGTGAAAAGGAGTTTTGGTTTTCTTTAAAACTTACTCAAAAGCCTCAGTCTGCCCCATTGTACCCCAAATTACTTCACTGCAGATCACTCCATCTTCCTCAGTTGTAGGAACTGAGCTGTCTGGAACACATTTAATAAAAATGTGGTGTCATCCACAGGATGCTAAATGGAGTTACTCATTTGCATTCGCATTCACAAGCAGCCTAATGGCTGGCTGGAAGTGTGAGGAATCACTGGCATCTTATAGGTCACCAACAGGTTGCTAGGTATATTGCTCTGAGAAACATATAAATATAGTCCAAAACAAGTAAATTCTCAGATTGTAAAATTACTCCCTATGCTTGCCTGCATTTGAAATATGACATGCGCATACCTTCTGAGGGCCCGCAAATCAACTTCCTGAGACCTAACCAGCTCTTCCTTACATAAAAGCTTTGATTCAGTGAAACAATCTCTTTTTAAGTTCTATTGTACAGATGTCTCCCTCCCGCTAACTGCTTATCTTCTGTTAAAGTGATTGCTTGCGCACACCTTCCCCTGCGCCTTCTGATCAAAATAACAGGAAGTGGGTTTTACCTTTAAAAGCTTCTTGGTCTAAACACTTGAGACTGCACTTGTGTCCCCAAATACCTCAGTATAGTCCCAGCCAGATGGAATGAAGACTTGCAATTGGCTATAAATGTTGTCTAAGTGGTCATCTCTAGTGGGCCTCTCCATGACACTAGCTCATCCCCAAAATAATCCTGGATCAGTGGATGATGTTATAATGATAGGTTCTCAGTAGCATAATATGTAATACAAATAAAAACATATTACATAAAATTTCTATTACCAGGAAAGACGTTCTAAGGATAAATTGGTTGTTCAGAGAAATGTTCGCTTTCTCAGACCACTGGGGATATAGTGAATGTTTGTAATACACACAAATGTATTTGTGTTTGAGCAAACTGAATGAAAATATGCGTAGCCTGCTCCTAGACCCTAAGCAAATTGTACATGTGGCTTGAAGTGACACTAAACCATCTTTGTAAATCGTTCTGGAGTGGACACTGTCAAGCCCAAAAGGTACCTCAATTTCCTCTAAAATGGCAGCTCCACCGACTTCCTTCTAAATGACAGTCTTGGCTTAGCATGTGATGGACTACAGGATTGATGTCAAACACTTTGCGACTTCTGCAGGAACTTGTGATGGGAGTTTCTGTCTGCCAAGAAGAGCCACTTCCATATGTCCCTTTCTTCTGCCTCAGGCATATGGTTCACTATTGATGTGAACCTACATTTCCTACCAAAGCCAAGTTAGTCCCAATTCACATGTACATGTTATGTATCTCAAAGCTGGTAAATCTAGTACCTTGGACCTCTCACCTCCTCCTCTACCCTAAACTCCTAAGCTGCTCCTCCACATTGTTTTCTCTCCCATCAGCTACTCATCCTCCTTACAACCAATGACTTTCCCATGCCATACTCCCCTATTGCTGGCCATGTCCAGTCTACTTCTTGTTCTCTGTGCTCTAGATTCTTCTAATTGCCTCTGGATGTTCTCTTTTAACACACATTAAAAACCTTCCTACTAATCACAGAATCATCGTTTCAGTGACTTGTTTACTGTGCCCTAACTTACAGGCACTCTGCACCATCCACAGAAGATAAGTGGCTCACTTCATTTCCCTTTCATGGAAGAGAACTAATTTGGGTTGACCCAACAGGAAGTTGCATCTCTATTGTTCTCTTAACCGAACAACTTATTGACTTTCTTATGTATATATAGCTAGGAACTTCAGAGGCAGTTTCAAAAACTAATTCTAGTTTGGTCCACAAAGTTAAGTTTTCCAAAAATCAAATAATGAGGTTAACTATCAACACCAATTTGCTTCTGTGAAAACTGAAAATGTATAAATAAGCAAGCAAACTCCAAACTCCAAGATTAGCTCTTATGTACCATACCCTATGTCAACACACATCACATATGCGCGCGCGTGCACACACACACACACACACACACACACACACACACACACACACACACACTACATCTCTCATCACAAAGATTATAAGATATTTTATATTCTGGAGCCATTTTGCATGACCATAACCCAGGGAACTCAGACTTAGCTTACCCCAATTCCATGTTCCAACATGGAAGCAGTTCGTGAAATTTTTTAATTATATGGAACAGAGAAATCTATAAATCAGAGCAACTTTAAAATACACTGGCAAGGTGTGGGGGTGTTAGCATTGGGCAAGACTCATGGTAAGATGGAGACAAGCTTTCCTGTAGGAATAAGATATAATCTGATGACATTTTTAGCTTTTGGGCTGGTGGTAGCTAGTGGTCTACTAAGTTCATAGATTTCAAAAGGCTTTTATCTATTAGACACAGGTTATTAGTTCTGTCACAAAAGTGGGCAAGGAATGACTGTTCCCAGGGCTAAAGCTAGCCCAAGATGAGACAATTAGCCTCTGGACCTGGAACATTCCAATCTCTCCACAGTAGGCAGTTCTAATCAGTCAGTCAATCTATGCAGATGCAGCTTCTCTCCAGGAGCTCTGTGCACACACCAGAGAAGCAGGAAAAGAGTAGCAAACAACACGGGCACCGGGCACGTAATAGTGACACGTAAGCAGCTCCAAGGCCTAACAAATGCCCTTCATCTTGTCTTTATTTTTTAATCACCCAAGCCTGTTTTCAGCATGACAAATAATTGGCCAGAGAAGACAATCATGGCTAGAAGAACTTATCTCTACCTTAGCTAATTAGCTATTAGTTTTGTTTTGTTTTTAATTTCCTGGACTTCTTCCCCTTAATTCAGGACTAGCACCATCAAAATGCCTTCTTTGTTTCATAATCACCCTGTAAACTTCCTCTATTGTCCTCTTTAAAGACACAGCTAACTTACACAAACATTTTTTTATTCTACTGAAGGGATTAAGAAGCTTCATGTTAATGTGGGGAATTTCTGTCCCTTTTTATATTTAGGGGTTAAAAACTCTGAAGTCAACAACAAATGGTTCTTTGTCCCTCCTTGTCTGTCTGTCGGTCTGTCTCTGTCTCTGTCTCTGTCTCTGTCTCTCTCTCTCTCTCTCTCTCTCTGTCTCTGTCTCTCTCTCTCCATCCTCCAGTCTTATTCTTCTCTCTCCTCATCCTCTATGGCTCTCATTCTCCTGGCTTTCTCTACTCTGCTTCCAAATGAGAACCCAGCTGTCAGCACTGTGCCACAAAGGGAGAGGTGTCAAGGACGATCTGCTGGGAAAAGAACAAGGACCATTGATCATTGTTTTTCTGCGTTGTTTACCCGGAGTTTCAAGGCAAAAGGAAGTGCCTTTGTCATGCAGGAAGAATTGAAAAGACTGCAAGGTTCTGCCTTAGCAGGGACAACATATTAAGCTTATTAAGTTCTGAATATTTAGCCTGCCAAAATAATTCCATCTATTTCATCCTTACTGCCTCAGTGAAAAATGTACATATTTATACCCCAAAACATACATCCACAGTTTCCATACAGTGAATATGGGAGAAGCAATATATTACCACTGCAGCTCTACAGTGAAGCCAAACAAGAGACAAACAAAACACTCAGGCACAGCAATTTTAGTCTTATAACTGCTCACTTTGGAGACAAAAGAGAACAAAAGCAAAGAACACTCAAATTACGATTTGCAAAATAGCCATGAATTTTTAGCATACAGAAGCGACACAAGTTGTTCTCTAAAAGCACTGGATAAGCTTTTAAAGTTATGGATCTGCAACACAAACAAATTTAAACCTAAGAAGCTATCCTGTTGCCATGACAATATGATCCACCAGTTCCCTGTCAGGATGAATCATGGGCTCCCAGAATACTGTCACACCATTGTGTATCAGGCTCGGAGATAATGACATGCTGCTCTTAAGTCTTATTGCTTAGACCTTTTCTTTTAGCCTTTAATTTAGATAACTCTTAGGCAAATAGTGGGATAGAGTTTAAAGTATATGTCTTTCAAAGTAAGTTCCTATATAACATTGACAATACCTATGAACTCACCAACAGAATTTACAAGATAGAGAGAGAACAGACCTATTGTTCAAAATTAAGAAAATATCACTTGTCAGACCACTGGGTTTAAATAATTTCATAGACAAGAGAACCATTTACTAATCTGAATTTTTTATCAGGATGTACTTTTTAATTCATCTTACTTCAATGGCCACAAATATGCTCTGCAAAAACAAACAAACAAACAAACAAACAAACAAACAAAGAAGGGATAAGCCTTGACTTGTCACAGAAACTCTTTGAAGAAACTCTTTGAAGCCAGAACCAAAGAGGGTAAGAAGTTTCTTTCTGTTTCAGGGAGAGCGGTTGAGGGCAGAGGTCTATTATCAACAGTTGGAGCTTCCTTCCTTCCCATTTGCAGGGGTCCCCTGCTAATCCTCACCTTATGACTCAGAGAAGAGAAAACGAACCTGAGTCACCATTAACTTATTGGCTCAGTAATATTTCACAAGATGTTTCTTTAGGAGAGGAAAACAAACAAACAGGGACAAAAAACAGCAACCCAGAAACATAAAGTTCGGCCTAATAATAAAGGCAAAGATGAGGAAAGTTATCGCCGTGGACTCTATAGTCCTGGAATGTAAGAGACTCTGAAGTCGTCGGTCTGGAACAGGTCCAGGCCCAGTACAACTCCATCGAAGTCACAATTGTAAGAAATTTCTAGGCGATGGGGAAAGCAAAGGAGAAGCAAATACAAGGAAAGAACGTGGGGAAGGGCATAGAGTTTTGGGCTTCAGCTTCTATTTTGGGAAATCCCACGGAGTCTGTGTGCAGTGTGAGGTACATCTGAGGAAACAGCATGATAGCAGTTTGCTGGAATGTGGAGTTTGTGCTTGGTTCCATAAAGTAAAGGAAGCCATCAAAAATCCCCAGCCTTGGAAAAGTGTCTCAGAAGGATTGCTCTAACAATCCCAATGAAGGATTCATTGGCTTGAATTGGGAATGAGGAATTTACAAAGCTATTAAAACAGTGCAGGTAAAAGAAACGATGTGACCACGTCGTCAGGGAGACCCAGGAAAATACAGACTTTGGAGGATCTCGTAAATCTTGTGCAAGTTGGGTATGCAAGCCAAACAAATAAGGCTTCTGATATACCTACATGCTGTCTGAACTTTCCCCGACCAGGAAAATAATTTGTGAGACAGCGATGGAGAGATGATAAAATTAGTATATTTTATTGGAAATCACCAACCCTCAATTAACCTCACAAGAACTAGAATGAGAAAACTGCAAGACGAAAGGATGCTTAGGGATGCACTGAAAGGCAAAT
Source organism: Rattus norvegicus (assembly GCF_021556685.1). Taxonomy (NCBI): domain Eukaryota; kingdom Metazoa; phylum Chordata; class Mammalia; order Rodentia; family Muridae; genus Rattus; species Rattus norvegicus. The sequence goes on from NC_141540.1 coordinate 54,641,333, forward strand.
ACTAGAGAAATAGAAGAAATAAGAACAACCTGGAGACCATTCTTTTGACTAAAGCACTTCGGAAAAATAAAGTTCATCACACTGAAATGTTCTTAACTGATGGTTCTAAGGTGATAGGTGCCCTTATTACTACAGAGAGTTTTCCTACAATATAGAACAGCTTATGGTTTTCCCTTACACAATGAATAAGCATCCTTTGATCCTCACAACATATCCCTGTACTCTCTGAGATTAAGAAAGAGAACACCAAGGGCCAGAGCAAATTCCCTACTATTATCAGATGCTAACCCCCTTTGATTTTTCCCCCCTTAGGAGATGTAATCTTGTAAGCAGATTATGCCTGACCCACGGTTTTAGATTCATTAAAACATACAAAATTATTTCAACAATTAAGACCCTTCTACAGTATCTTGAGTATAAATATCTAAATAAGTCGTACAGACAGCTAAAAGTCCTAGATTTTATTATAAAACTTTTTTACCATGAATTTATGGAACTAAAATATGATAACTAGAGAAAAGAAACACAAAACATAATAGAGCAAAATCTCATCATGACTTAATGTAGAAAATACTCTAACTCATATCAGAGAGCCAGTGTAATTTTGTTTTACTTGACTACGCGTAGATTCAGTGTAATTATTATTTATTGTTTGTTGCAAGTATAAAAGCAGAGCATTCTATTTTTAAGCTGACTAAATACTGTTGCGATATTTTCTAATTTACAGCTCTGGAAAATAAAATGAGAAGAGTAAAGGCAAAAACGTCTAAAGATTTCTCTTAAAATTCTAAAATGAAACAAATCTCTTCATAGACACAGAAGGGTGACAGTTGAACACTTAAGAATCTGGTAATGAACTTGAAATGGTAATGTAAAAAGACACTGGAAATATCAGATTAAGGACTTCATCTGGGGACTATAGAAACAAATGTTTCTCCATCCAGATAGGTCATCAAGGGAAAAACCAAAGTATGGTTCCCTCACTGTCATCTGTATCAGCAAAAACATTGCATTTCATGCTCTTCTTGATTCTTGATGTTTCATTTTATTTTAAAATCTACGCACTGGATGTGTAGCTCTTTCTAACATTTAAAGATAAAGAAACAGAAGCTCAGATGAATGTTCAACCAGTTTTCGAAGGGAAAATGCAGAAAACCAGGGTATAAGTTCCACTTTCTGTCTCTAAACCCTGTTTAAGATCTCCCATTCTACTTTGATACATCATTCTGTAAGCTTTTACTAACACAGTCATGATGAAGTATTATGAAGCATGCTTTAGTTAGATAGCTGAATCAAAACAGTCAAGTGCAGTGGCACAAATTAGTAATCTTAACACTTGGTAGGCAAGAAGATCATGAGTTCAAGACCAGCCTGGACTACATAATGAGTTATGGTCTTACATTTAATATTTATGTACATATGCATACACCCCCACATACACAAACATACCATAATGAGGTATTTGTTGTCTCACCATGATGACATGTTGAAATTCCTTATATGTAGAGACAGGCAAATTTCCCCTTTTTTCTTCCCTGAATATGAGCATGTTCACAAATAAACAAGGTGTGTTTTAGCTTGTTTTAGCCCAATGTGTTACTGTGGGACTCAGAGACTTTGAATTTTAATTATATGTGATTTCATAACTCTGTCTCATGGCAAATCATTTTAATAAACACTTCAAAAAAGCCTCATTTCTCTATGCATAATACAAGTATCAAAAACAATGACCTTTCCCATATTCACACATTATTTATTTTTGTAAGGATAATGAATTCCTTTGCCTCTCAGTCTATTTTTTGTTTTGTGAAATATTAATCCTCTGCTATTCAGAGTCCTTTACAAGGGACATTTTTAAAGCCCTCTTTGCTATAACCAAAAATATAAACAGAATTCTCAGATAATAATTATGGACTTCCTAAGCTTATTAAGCAGTTTTTTTCAAGTTGGCTAGCTTAAAGTACGTCTGCGGACAGGCAAACAAAGGAAAGAAACAAATCACAAAGGCTTTCTCCCTAGGATATTCTGAAGGGTTGATATGACTTTCTAACTGTAGCTGGCTCTATTGGAGTCCATAGATATGTGTATGGTAATATCAATATTAGGCATCCAGGAAAGATAATTAATATATTGATTATATTAAGTTCCATAGGTATTTGTAGGGTAAATATAGTCTTCCTTCTCTTGAAACTGTGCTAAAATATTCTTAAATACAACTTAAGGGATAAAGGACTCGTTCTGGCATGATTCAAGGACATTCTGCATCCTGGCAGCAAAGATGAAGGGATCCACAGAGGTGATCACACCCCATCTCTAGCCAGCGATGAGCGGATGCTCACTGCTCCGTCCCCTTCCTCCCACCCTCCCCCCCCTTGCTTTGATCACTCCAAATTGCCCTTTGTCTGACCTTTGAACATCTTGACAATACTGCCAATGCCCAAAGGTGAGATACAGTTTGCTAAGTATACTGGATAAGGTATTTTACTCTCTACATCTTGACTCCTTCCCTCCAAATGTGGACATAACAAAATGGAATATCCCACGGTATCACTGGCAAAGTTGAATAACACATCAGTTATAATGCTTGCCTTGAATACGCGGGGCTGTGTTAGATACCCCCAGCTCTACAAAAAGGTTTTTAAGAATTCTCATTAAAATAACCTCATTTACAGATGAAATAAAATAAGCATTCAGTGAATAAATTAAAACATATTTACTAGCATCATCCATTTTACATGTCTGATTAGGTTGCAATATTGAGCGTTAAGATTGGAAGGGTTCCACAATGAACTGAAAAATATTTCAGATCAATACTGGCTTAAGCAGCCTTTTATATATGAGGTTATATTTCTAAAAGGTCACTTTTGAAGCATTTGGAACATAATCCCTATACAAAGCAGACTGTGTTTCAGGTAATTAGGCAAACAGAAATAATACTGTAAGTATTTGACATTACTATATATGCCTATTACAATAGACGTTGTAGCACACGCTATCCATGCCCAGTTATTCAAAAGGAACTACTAGAAAAGGGGGCATGGCTTCTGCTATCATGTATTTGACACAGCTTGAGGGATATGGTGAAAATATACACATTTATTATATATTTTAGGTATACCTATATGTCTAGAAACCATCACCTACAAAGGACAAAAATAACACTGGAAATAATGACCAATGTTCCCCTTTTAAGTTTCCTTTTAGCTGCCTGCTCAGCGCTGCTCTTCCTTCACACAGCACCCCCTGGGCATGCTATGCAGTGGGAAGTGAGGCACACGAAAGGTCAGTAACCATGAATTCATAAAAGCCCACTAACCATCTTAGGAAATCAAACATCTTAAGAAATGTATGGGTAAATAACATGCTTCAGAAATGTAGGTTGAGCAGAATAAGCATACCCTAGAATTTTGAAGACCAAACAAAAACCCAGAAAGCTGCCTGGGAGATAAAAATGAAATGTGCTTTTCGCCAGAGACCTGTGCTGACCAGACAAAATGACAGTCACTTAGTGAAGGCCTGTACACCTAAGGCAGCACATGAGCCATCTGCACTCACTCCACAGGGATGTGTGAGAGCTGCCAGAATTTAGCCACAAAACAAATAAAAGGGGCTAGAGTCCAAATTATTAGCTCATTTGTGTTGTGTGCTTATAATGAAAGCACAGATTGAAAATCACATTTTTTTTTATAAAACAATTGTATTTTCCATACCAATTAACAACCTAGGTTTACAGCTACACAGCAAAGCTCTATCTCATTACTACATAATACGTGTGTCTCTAACTGTGTGTCATTAAACTATGCATTTAATTTCTAGTAAACTCTGTGTGTGCATCTATGTAATTCTTCCTTCAGGAAACTACCAATGTTTGAAGGGCTGGTTTATTTATTTTTATATGAAAATGAATTTCTAGAAGCTGGTGGATATTATGTTTCAAAATAAAAAAAAACCTCTGTACTTGGGCAGGAGAGATGGTTTCGTGGGCAACCGAAAGCAGGAGAACCTGAACTCAGATCCTCAGAAGCCATATGAAAACTGAAGTGTGGCTGTGTCCATTCACAGAGGGTATAGACAGGGTAACACAGTGAGGATTATTTAATATTTACTGCCAGGCTAGACAGTGTGCTCCATCCTCAGTCAAAGACCCTGAATCAGATGACTAAGACAGAGCACAATAAAGGACTCCTAGAATCTTCCTTTGGTCTCTACAGAGAACAATACAGAAGGCCGTACCCACACACACACACACACACACACACACACACACACACACACACACACACACACACACAGAGCGGTAGCTGATTCATGTACATTTATAAGGTGACAGGATCATAAGTGTATTCTGAAGGACATTACTTCTAAAACTCCATTGCAGATAACTTGGGGAGCACAGCTGGAAGGCCATTAAAACCCCAAAAGGCAAAGTGTGCTGTTTTCTAAACTAGCTTGGTGGCCCTGGGAACAAAGTGGATGACATAGATGAGATCACCAGGTGCGAATGGGAACAACTGGGCAACATTCCTGTTTTGGAAGCCGAGGTCATATGGAACTCTGGAATAATTCCTATTCCTAGCCAAGTGCTTAGGGATATGAAGTAAAGATCGGCTGTCAGTGATAATGTGGAACTAGTTAAAACAGCTTCCCTGGAAACTTAAGCATTCAAGGAGCTCATCCATTTAAATCGACCACACTTAAATATTCTGTCTAGGCAAAGCACAAAACACATCCATTAAGACTTTTCAAATATGCTTTTTATGCTCAAAACCACATTACTAGCACTGCTGAAATACCTATTTTCAAAATTATACCACTGAAAACAATGATCTATTACAATGGATGACACCTAAAAAAATCCATGTGCTACTGCCTGTCCTTTAGAAAAGATCATATAAAAAATAAAATCACACACATGCACAACACACACACACACACACACACACACAAACCATGTACACACACACACACACACACACAAACCATGTACACACACATATGCATATATAGACACAAACACACACATCAAATCTTTTTTAGAATATCAACTGACCCCTCATACTTAAAAAAAACTATAAAATTTTATAACCATCCCATTTGTCATCGCATTTGATGCTTTATTTTATAGAGCAGGTGCTAGAATCTATGGAGAATTAGAAAGTTTATTCTTTTATGATCTCTTTTAAAATTTAAGATTTTTATCTATTTTTACTGTAAGCTTTAAGGGAAAACAGTCTATATCTGAAAGAACTTCCTTAGAAAATAAGTTTCTATCATATAGTTTAATATAATCTCAGTATCTATAACTATGCAATGGAGTGGAAATTGTTTTTGTTATTCCTGTATTTTTAATTAAAACATCAAGAAACCCAATAGAGCGAACCGAATAGCATTAGTCACACATTAAGCCAGAAGCAATCAAACGTGTGCAGAAAGAAGGACATGAAAGAAAAGTATTGCCATCCCCCAAAATGGTGGTATAAAATAATTAGCAAATCTAAGTGATAAGAATGAGGGGCAGTTTTACTTTCGGAAGGCTGAACATCTTGCTAAAGACCTGGACAGGAGTTGATGGAGTTGAGTCATGAACTATAGTGGCAAACAAGAATGGAGATTTAAAAAGCAAACAAAGAAAGTTGTAATTAATGAGTAGAGACAAGTCCTGTGGAGGAAAAGGGAGAAAATCACCCTGGGAGTCTTTCTGGCTATATCTGCTAGGAGTCTGTCAGCCTTTCCTGTCTTTTTTCCTATCACCATTTCTAAAGGCATGTAGCTGCTCAGCTTCCTTGTATATTATCAGAAATCTCTTTTATAGATGGTGATATCATCATTGCATTACTGAGTTAGGTCTACTTTGTAAAAGCAGAGTTGGAAAGAGGACAACAGAAAATAGCCCAAAGCCTGCTGTAATACAGGCAACTTGGAGGACAATGACGAGTCTGATTCTACATGCTGCCAAAAGCAGAGGGTCCAGGCATGTGGGATCCAAGAGTTCAGACTTCTGTGCCTTCCCCCTTAATTGGAGATGATGACACTAAAGGGCTCCTTTTCACTCACATCTGTCTCTGTATATATTCCTGTGGAGACTGCAGTCAACCCGAAATCCCACCTTTGCAGTACTTTGCATAACTAGCCTTCACTGTTCAGTTTTTCACAGTTACAGGTTGTATCCATGGACACGCCTACGGAAGAGGATGGTACTGTGTAACCTAGTCAGATGGAGAATTTATGACAATAGTAGGAGAAAGACTAGACTAAACATTACAAGTTAGTGATGGGCAGTAAACAAGAACTTGTTTCCAAGAGCCATAGAGAGGGATGAAGAAAACAAAAGTAACCCACAGTATAGAATGCTAGAGCTAAAACCCCGGATCCCTTTGTAGCAGTGTCTATCCAAGAACAATACTCCAACTTCCAGGTCATGGTCTAGTGTGCAGAAGCCCTGTCTAGAAGACGTTTCCTGGTTTTTCCATGTCAAGCTTCCCTTTTCTATTACTGTCTCCCATTCAATATTTTTTCTTTGCAACCTAAAAGAATAGAATACGAAAAGACCACCTAGGTCTATAAAGGAAAGAGAGAGGAGACTCAACAATTCATATAAAAGTTGAGCATCAATATCTTTTTGTCCGCTTGCTATCCTCCATTCCAAGATCAGGCACTACTGCTGGGATAGGTCACTGACGGAACACCCTGCTGTGCTGGTGGCTGGCTGCCCACAGTTCCAAGGATGTGTTGTCCTTGAGCATACATAGTGGGCTTTGGGTCTGTGCTGTTTTCTTCACAACCAGCTCACTTTTGCTGTCCCAGCGGTGAAGACATGCTGCAGTTGAGATGAACAAGGATCTGCCTGAGGTGTTACTAAGGAGCAACAAGGTGCTCCCTTCCCTCTGAGAGGAGCTATAAACTGAGAGACTCCCTCTTCTCTGACCCTTAAGATGTCACTGATAATCAGTAGAGGACTGAGAGTCAAACTTGCAATGTACTGAGTCGCCTTGTTTGAGCAGCAGTACCTTATTGACCAGTACAGCCAGCCATACAATAGACGCCCACCACATGAATGGGTTCAAGTGGGCAGGGTTACTATTTTGAGCTTCATTGTCATTCTTATCCTTTCTGGGCTGTGATAAGGTGGCTGCAGCTCTTCGCTGAAGAATTTAGGTGTTGTCTTAGTTACTTGTCTATTGCTGTACTAATCCGCCATGACCAAGATAACTATAGAAGAGTTTATCAGTTTACATTTCACAGGGTGAGTCCTTGACCATTCCGACAGGGAGCATGGCCAAAGGAAGAGAGAAATGTCACCAGAGCAGTAGCTGAGATCTTGGATGTGTGTGATTAATAGGAAATAGGGATGCAGAGACAGAGACAGGGAGAACTAACTGAGAATGGGTATAATTTTGAAACCTGGAAGATTACCACCAATGATACAGCTCCTCCAACAAGGCCATACCCCCTAACTCTTTCCAAACAATTCTAGAAACTGTGGGCCAAACATTATCATAGCCTATGAACTCCGGGAATTTAGTGAACTCCGGGAATGGAGTAGAGTAGGTCACATACTGGGTAAACTTCGTTTTGTCGGTGTGTGTCCTATGGTACTATTCATATGTATTTGCTTACTCTGTTCTGCTCCTTACTTACCAAACGTCTACTTATCACTTCTCTCCTGTTCATATTGAGGCCATTCCTTAAGAGAAATTAAGAAGGCCAATTATCCTTGCCATAAATTATTTCAATTTTAAATATTTAGTTAATGTTACTACCAATTTCTCCCTGTCCTAAAGATGAAAGCAAGTGTTTTCTTTCTAGTCTTTCCCTAATCTGTAACCCAAGGAAGGGACTTCCTGTCTGGATTTGGAAGTTAAGAATGGGAGACTTTCCCATTTGGCTGACATGCTTCTATACAGTGGTTCTCAACCTTCCTAGTGCTGCGACCCTTTAGTATTGTTCCTCAGGTTGTGGTACCACCCCAACCATAAAATTATTTCATTGTTACTTCACAATGGTAATCTGCCTACTGTTATGAATTGTAAGGTATATATCCAATATTTCCAATGGTCTTAGGCTACTCCTGTGAAAGGGTCTTTGAGTCCCCAAAGGGGTCAAAACCCATTGGTTGAGAACCACGGTTGTAAGGCTTTTAAATACACATACTTTACCACCTGAGAAATAATCTGTAATGAAGAACCATCTCAAATACTAATGGTAAAGTGTTCTGATTACTACCACTTTGAATAAGTTTTTGTATTTGGTCAGTTCCAAGACACAGAAAATTTTCAGAATGTCCATAAAAATTTTTAGTTTCCCTAAGAATACCTTTCATTAATATGATACTCTTTTCTAGTTAGGGAACCAATAGTGGTATATTTATCATCAACTAAAGCCCAAAGTTGACTCAAGTTCCTTCTGCTTTTTCTTAAGGATCATTCTCTGTTCTGGAATCCATAGTCCATGTAACTGCCATGTCTCTTCAGGTCCCTCTTTGCTCCAACAGATTTTTAGACTTTGTCTTTAATGATCTTGGTGACTTTGAAGAATTCTGACAAGGATTTTTTTTTCCTCCAATGTGACTGGTCCGATGTGGATGTGTGTTTTCATGAGATTGCCCTTATAGTTTTGGAAAAAAAAGACTGAAAGAGGTAACCAGAGTCCTTTGTTTTTAAAGATGAATCCTATCCTCTTATCTCAAAGCTACAGATCCTCAGCTAAACTTAATTAGGCTGAAATGTTATTTTTCCTTCCTCTTTCTAGTTCAGTTTGGAAGGATATTGTTAGCAATTTCTCTAGGCTCTATCCAACTGTTACCTAGCAGCAGCCAGGTAAGAGCCGAGATCAGGTATAAGAAGGGCAGCTCATCTCTCCCTCTCCCCTCTCTTCCTCTATCTTCTTCATTTACTCTGTGACCCTTCCCCCCAATCTGTCTCTTCCCCATGTGCCCCTGGCTGGTCTCTTCCCTTCCCTCTTCCTCTCTCCTCTCTTTCTGTCCTTCTCTGCCCCCCTTTTTCGGTGTCTACCCATTTCCAAGTCCCAGCTCTGCTCCTTGGCTCCCTTCCCCCAGTAAACTTCCTTTTCTACTAGGTCTGTTTAGTATAGGCTGATTCCTCAGATGAAACATCCACCATTTTATAAAACAGATGTCATGATTGGCACTCACAGGCCTGAGACCTTTCACTTGCTTCGTATCTTTGAGGGCCCAGCATCCACATACATTATTTTTTTAATAATAAAGAATTTGTTCACCCCTCTCCATTTATTCATCTATTCATTTATGTCAATAGACTTTCAGATATAAATGTTATTATTTTGGGTATAAAGAAGTCTCATACTTGATCAAATGGACCTACTAATGACATTTGGGAGCTCTTAAGGTTGGTTCAGGAATCACTGTGGCATGCCTCTAATCCACTGTGTGTCTGTCATGCTGCCCTTGAAATCACAACATGCTCCCGACTTCTCCCAGTTTCTGGTACAGTTCACTCAAAGAGCTCTAGTGAGTAAGATCTTCACACTACTCATGTTCTTTGTCATTACTTTGGTAATATCAATATACCTTTTAATCAATGATAACAAGGATTTATAAATGTGAGCTTTGAGGGAAAAAAATCTGCAATCTTTACTATGCTGGCATTTTCTGTTGACAATGAAATTTAATGTGTAGCCAAGTGCCTGGCTTGGAACCAAAGGCTGTAACTACCCTTAGAGCTATCTTCTAAGGATAGACATGTACCATCCAACTTTGCCTACTGAGAAAAGAAATCACAGAGAACTGTAAGCCTGTGGTCAGGTCACACTGATGAAAGAGACCTAGAGTTGAGTCTCATTTCTTTTTATTTACACACAGACTGCTATATCTTTGCCCTGAGAATAAAATATTCACCTGTAGTTTATTTATTAAGGTTGAATCTTACAAAGCATCTGAAAAAGCTGGTTTATCTTCCTTTCCTGAAGGTAGGCATTTATGTTAGCAGCGTTTGTAGGAAAGGCAAGTGTGGTGTTTTAACACCCCTGTGGTGCACATGGCAGATGTCACTGATAAGGTTCAGTACCCTGCCAATGAGTCGCCATGATCCTGGGAAGCTCCTTTATCATGGCTTCAGAAGCTTTTGTTAACAAGCCAATGTTGCCATCTCTTTGGAGAAATGTTTGGCAGCATCATCCTAAACCAAATGAACATATGTATATGTCAGATTAAATAGTCCTATTAGGGCAAGGGATGATAGCCAAATCCCATTTAAAGGATATAGGATGACTGGAGGAGTCAGTTTGAAAAGAGAGAGCTCTCAGGTTGGGCATGAAGCTCTTGGAACACTTGTCAACAAATCTGAAATCCTTTGTTCAATCCTCTATAAACAGAATGGCAGTCCATGCCTGCACCAAGGGGGAGGTAGAGAGGCAGGATTGAGGAATTAAGGTCATCTTCAGTTAACACATGAGTTAGAGGCCTGCCTGGGCTATATGAGACCTATCTTTTTTAGAAAAAAAGAATCAATAAAGCATAATCGAACAGACAAATCACACAGAGATACTTCAGATCAAGCATGCCATGAACATGATCCCTTGGATTAGAAGTTGGTGATTCAGACATTTATTTTTGCCTCTCTGCAACCCCAGAGTTCTGAGACTGGAAGGTCAAAGGTATGATTTTCCTCAATTTTATTTATATCTCCCATTTCTAGCCTTTGGTCTTGATGTAATAGGCAGTCTTCGGTGATATATTTCACCAGGTCAGTAAAAGCATTTTCTCACTTAAAATGGGAATGGTACAGACTTCACCTTTGACAGCCAAAAGACTGCTCCTGAGAATTGGCTGAGGAATCCACAGAACAGAGTTTAGTGTTTCTTTCTTAAACTAGATTCCCAAGAAGAGAATAAAATGTCCTGGCATGAAGGCCATGTGCCAAGGCATTACATAAAGAAATAGTCTTCTCTCTAACATTTGCCTTGGACAAACAAAGATTTGTTGCTGTTAATCTATATTAAAATAGGACACCAGGAGTTAGGGGGGAAAGCTGTAGTTTACTGAAATTTCAGAAAAATGATTGCCTTACTGCTGAAAGGTTCTAGGTGTGAAGAAATATAAACTACACTAAACTCAAAATTAAACAGCTTCAAAGAAGCCTTAGTGTGGGTCTATGGAAGAAGGGGACTCTGTCCTTTTTGTTCCTTTATAAAATTGTATTTATCATAGGCCAAAAGTCAGAAGAATGTTGTGTCCATGGATAACCAAGTTCAAGCAAAAGAATTGTAACTGCATAGACATCTAACAAAGTGATACCACAACCAGACTTAACAATTCATTTCTTACCTAAGAAATCAGAGACCTTGCATATTTAACTCATAACGTTCTATCTCTAAATTTCCCTACCAGCATGCTTCACCTCAACTGTGTATATACTTAAACAACTGATCTCTGATGAACAATGTTGATGTAAGTTAATTTCTTTAGGGACAAAAATACAAAGCAATTATCCCAAAGTTAATAAAAATATAGAAAAGCAAAAAATAAAATCTTATCCTCAGACAACATAACCAATTATTTGCTAACCTTTTTCCACGGTAATTACCAATAGTACTTATATATTTTATGATATTAGATGAATCTAATTAATAACGTAGATTCTTGGGCTAGGAAGATGGTTTAGTGAGTACGAGAATTTACTGTGAAAGCAAAAGGACCTGGGTTCAAGTCTGAGTCACTGCATAAAGTAAGAAAGGATTGTGTGTGCCTATAATCATAATGTCGGGAATTAGACACATGAGGAATACAGAACCTCACTAGTCAGCCAACTTAGGCAAAATGGAAAGACTTTGGGTTTACTGAGAAATCTTGTTTCAAAAAAGTAGAAATGATAGCAGTAGAAATGAGATAGAAAAAATGTCGAGAGAGGAAGACTTCAGATACCTTCTTCTGTCCTCTACCTGCATGTACATGGATGTACACCCATACTACATACACATATACATACATATGCATACATGTACATACTACATACACTACATACACATATGTACACATACCACACACAGAGACACACTAAATTAAAGATTAACAAAAAGTGAGTGCTTAGAACTTGATAAATGGCTCAGTCACCCAAAAGAACATGAGATGATCCAAAAGATCCCAGGATCCCCACTATTCATGTGACAATTGTCCTCTGTAATCTCACCAATGTGAAGACAGGAACAGAGAATATTTGGAGTTGCTGTCCAGACATTCTAGCCAATTAGAGCTCTAGATTTAGAGAGACGAAGCCTCATAAAGCAAGTTGGAGAGCATCTGAGGGAGATGCCTATCCTTGATATCTGTCTGGGCTTCACCTCCATATATGCCTACACACATACAAGAGCATAGTCAAATACATGCATGCAAATACAAAATAGGTAAATTCTCTAATTAAAACAATACAGGTATCCTTACATATTTACAATTAACATCCAACATATTTATAATAGTTTGATATTCTCTAGGATTATTATATATGACATCATTAATTTGTTATTAACGAACAGACGCTATTTTCTACTTTTGTTATTATAAAATTTTCAAAATATTCAGTGTATGTCATTTTTGTGTATGGCTGATAACTCTTATAATAAATTGTTAAAGTAGAAATACTAAAAACAATTTTATATATTTTAAGTATATATTTCAACAAATCATTGCATTGGAAAAGTGCCTATAGATGTTCTAGGACAATTTATTAGGTTGCAACTTCCTCAAACTCAGACAGCTGCTCCATATTCTCAAACAGATAGTAGCAAGGGTGCAGTCAACACACAATAAATATTAGTTGGAGAAATTGATATTGATTGCAGAGAATTTGAAGGATTTAATTTCCATGCAATTAACTGCATATTTAAAAATCAACGTCAGGCCTAGACATGTATGCAGCACAGCAGTTAAGAACATGTATTGCTCTTTCAGAGGACAAAAGTTAGGATCCCAGCACCTGTGACAGGGGTTTCAACTCACCACCATTATGGGCACTACTCTGGTTGACCTTGGGTCAAACAGTAGTTAATATTTTTGAGTCTCCAAGTTTTTATTTGTAGGATGGGGATTGTTAAACACACACACACACACACACACACACACACACACACATACACATTTTGTTTGCCTGTCAGAACTATTATAAGGTTTAAATAATATAATGGGAGCCAAAAGCTCTGTTTACACAATAAAATTGTCTACAAATAAAAGGGATTAACAATTGAAGACAGGTTTAATGTTGTGAAATACGTTACATTCAACTTGCATTAACCAGAAAAGGTTTCTGCACACAGCACCAATCTCTAGGCTTAGAGGCTAGGTAGCAGAGGGTGCAAAAGAATAATGGTTTTATAAGATGGGAAAGTGGCATGCATTCTCACTTTTATCTGTCATACTTAGCTGAACAGTGCTTCCTATTGATTTGTGGCATCAAAGCCAGTTCATTTTTCTTAGGCATGGCATGTGCTATTATCTCTTGAAAGCTCAGAAATTTAAAAGCAACAACATTTAAAAGAAACCTCAGTAGCATAAATATTGATTAAAAAACAAACTTGGTTCATTAAAAACACTGCTGGGATTTGAAACACTTAGAAGCAATCTTTTCCTTTCTTCAGTATTTAAAAACTATAGTGATTTATAGATCTGCTTAATACCAAAAAGGAGTTCCTGGTTCTTTAAATGTGCTTGGCATTAAAAAAAAGTAAGAGGTGTCCTCCCTTCCCTTACTCTGCTTGATCCTTACACAGAAATAGTATGTTTTGCTTAAAATGTTGATGCCAGTTTATATCCTCTGTAAGTGTGTAACATCTCTGCTATCATAAAGCCTTTCATCTAACGTGCCCTATACTTCTGTATCATTCTAAAACGTCTTAGTCTTCTTCAGAAAAGGAACAAGGTCACAGAACCACTGGAGGTCATCCTGAGCAGGCAGAAGTGGCTGTGCCTTTAGATATCCCAGAGAGGAAAATAACCCATGCCCCTGTCAGAAGGAAATGTATGTCTACACCTCCAACTACTGCGTCGTGTTCTCCTTCTTGCCAGGTTTCTCTCTTGGTGCCTAGAGGGAGGAATGGTGACTCACAGGATGACCCAGACCTTGTACCCTTCTAGAAGGGCATTCAGCTCAGCTAGCAGCTTCCTGTAAACAGAGTAGACTTAAAGACGCTGTGTATTGTAAAAGTTTTTTAAATGTGTTTAAATCTTTCCACAATTCTGTAGTGGATTTATGTCCTTAGCTTTCTATATTTTTTTAAAATACTGGTTTGGGACATTCAGTGGCCCTACTCCAGCATCAGCATAGATCCATCACAGAGTAATTCATGGCTATGTGTTAATTATACCAGTACTTGCTTGGTTCCTATATTTAAACATTTTTTAAAATTTTTTAATTAAATTATAAGATAGTAAAAAGGTAACAGTTATGTGCCCAGCCCTAAACTAAATATGTATACTACCCCAACTAAAGCTGAAAGACATTCACAGAGGAGGGAACAGAAGAGACTGAGGATGGAAATCTTAAAGTCCACCTTCTGAGCATGACACAGGCATTGTTATGACCTCACAGCAGCTGCCGTGGCTTACCCCTGTCAGTGCCAGACTGAGTCTGTGAACTGTGAAACATGGACAGGGGAGGGGTTCATGGGGTCCTACTGCTCTCCCTGCTAAACCATTAGAGCTGCTGATGTATTCCAAAGGGTGGTTCTTTGTCATTGTGTTTAGTTGTATTTCCACTGGTGGTGAGCCCACCAGGCTGCAAAGGATGGCTCCAGACCCACAGTCAAACAAATGCTCCTGCTAAACTCAGCAATTCATAAAACAAAACAAAAAGGCATACTGGTAGGAAGGGAGAGGATTAAAGAAGGTGAGGAGTGACCGTCATTGGAATGGATTATATATGTGTGTGGAATTGTCGACAAACAAAATTAGTAAAATGCAGCGTGGAGTTTTTAATTTACAGCACTGCATAAATTCAAGCAAATTAAATTGTAACACAACCAAAATGGTGAATTTTGACTTGGATAATGCTGGCTGCCATAAAAGTATTTATTTATTTTTTTTTATTTTAAATGGTGGGATGGTAGAAAATGTTAACAAAATAAAAAAACGTAACCCTATAATGTGCTTGCCTCTGGATGATCAGAAGACTTGGAATTCATTGAAAATGGAGTTATTTTCTCAGTGCTTTGTGACGCTAAGCATGTACCGTCTGAAAGACCTCACCCCAACCCAGTGACACTTGGCATCCTGAAACAGCTGTATTGTGTGTGTCCATGGTGCACTGCGTGAGCTGGTCAGCTTCCAGTTTTTAGGCATCTACTTAAAAGCATAACCCGTAATAAGCACTTTGCCATGCAGACAAAATACAAAGTGAATTGTCTCATTTTCATCAGAGTTAAATGATTATGTGTATATGTTTATATAATTACATACATACATGCATATATACATACATACATATATACATATGTAGCTATAGTCTGAATAGACATAATCCAGAATGAGACTCCCCAAAACTTTCGATGCAGTCACAGTGTCCAAGAATTCCTATACTTACATGTTGTCTATAAATCACCAGACTATGTTAATCTGGACGAGTAGACCCTGAAATTTCCTGTGCTTTCACATGATGTCAGTGCCTCTAGTTAGTGGCTGTTCCTTGAGTAGCCAGAGCTCACTCATTGGTTAGGCAACTGATGCTGTCTCTGGACCTACTCACTTAACCCCATCTGCCCCATTCCCTAGTTACAGAAGTGTGGACACATAATTCAAGCTCTCAAATCCTACATTATTTTTGGCATTTGTTAGGCAATATAAGAAGGAGGGATGTGTGTTACTGTCTTGTTATAGAGAACACAAAAGTTACTTAATATATATTAACCATATTGGAAATTACCTTGCACTTTGATAAAAAGGAAGATGACTGGAATTATGAGCAAAACAATATTTCATTTTGTATAACTTCAGCTGCTAACTGTTCTTTTCCCCATGCCCAACATTATCTATTTTCCAATAGTATATTTCTGTTTGAACTTCCCTCATTAGCATGTAGAAGCCCCTGGAGAGCAAGTATCATGACTACTTTACCGTATGTTCTAGGTAGGGTAATGTGAGTTGGCATTAGGATGTTTGCTACGATGATTGGCATAGTGGTGCCAACTACTTGCTGAATTAATAAAACTTGAAAATTTTGTCCTCTCCTAATTCATATAAACTTCCCCTTGGTATAAAAATAGGATTAGCTAGTCAGCATTCAGGAAACATTGCAGGCCTACAACATTGAAGAATTTATGTAACTGGCCATAGTTAGCATTATTCGTAGTTATTCACAACCAGGCTTCAAATGAGCTTTTGGTGTTACGTGAGTCCTTTTGTTACTTGTGTGCTTAACTACACAGTAAACATGTCTGAATGTGCTTCAAAATACAGAGATTTTCTATCAGCATGTAGCTTTTAGTTTCTGACCTGGTATATATTTTGTTATGTCTGATAGCTCCTTAAATATAACTAAATTGAAAAAAAATCTCATTTATCAGATGATATACACAAGTGTTCTCTTTCTTTGCTCATATCTTGATTTTACATTTCCTGGGATATATTGAGAAATATCTTTGTGCTCCTGGTAGGTAGGGAGTACTTAGAAGGATAAAGAATTCTGTACAAGTCCAGTTGGTAAACAAATGGGCTTACTGGGAGTTAGTTGCAAGAGCATGGACAAATCCCAACTTATCACAATACTCTGGCAGCCACATTGTCTAAAAGGCCCACCCCCTTGTATCGCCAAAGGACCTGATTCCAAATGAACATTTATCTATTTTCTAGTGAAAACTGGGTATTCTAGGGAAAAGGGTTTCATGGGACTGTTCTGAAAGCCTCGTGATGTCTTCAGATCCTCCCTTTTCACTCCACAGAGGTCTGTTAATGGTCCCTATCTTGGGCGGGACAGTCTCCTCTGAGTGATCACTACTGTTTTCCTTCAAAAGAACAATAGCTCTGTCCCTTAGTTCTCTTAGTCATAAATATTGTTATTTAAAAGAAATAAGAATTTACCTAAAATTCTCCTGAATTACCTGATAACCGATAGCATGGCATTTTCCTTTTGAATTATAAAACATGTGTGTTTGAAAAGTATCACTTTTTACATGATTTTCATATATTGAGAAAGCAAGAGCCTTTTCCATTTGATGACCACACTGAGACGGCAACACAGGAGACAGTCCAGAAACGCTGATGTAACACATAGAAACAGATTGAGAAATTGTCATCTTTTCTGGAGAAATGATACCACTAAGAATGTATAAGATCTGTTGGATACTCATGTTGACTGTCTTATATAAATACTCCTTGAAAGGTTTTATTGTGAAGACAAAAGAAGGTTGCCTTAATTCTGGCTATAATGAGCTAGTTTCTATGGAACCACACATGCACACATGTATGTATGTATGTATGAATGTATCTATGTATAGTAATTTTGTGCAAAGACAAACATATATCCAAAATCTCAAATATAGAGGGGTAGTGTGACAGTTGGTACATCCTTTGCCCTGTGGTGTCTGCTAGCTCGTTAGTGCTAGATGAACTGCTAAAGAAAAGTTACCAGTTTCAAGGAGCAACAGAGGAAGGAAACTGTCGTGAGAGCCTATGTAAGAGGCAGAGCATGGCAAGATCTCCAAATTCTCAACTGAGATGCTTGAAAGTCCAGGGCACCAGAAGATCTATGGGAATAATACTCATGGTGACAGGATCTAAACTTAAAATGTCTGGAGACTGGAGTGATGGCTCAGCAGTCAAGAGCATTGACTGCTCTGCTTTTCTAGACATCCTGAGTTCAGTTCTCATCAACCACATGGTGGTTTACAACCATTTATAATGAATTTTCCATCCTCTTCTGATGTGCAGGCTCACATGCAGATAAAGCATTTATCCATAAAATACACAAATGAGAAAAGTCAACCTACTATAGGTAAAATCATTGGTACTAACTCTTCTCAGAGGCAAAACAAAGCCCCCACTGCAGAATGACATCTTCAGTAACTCAATTTGTGTATCTGATATCCTCTATATGGTATTTAACATTCAATTGAAAATCACTTGACATACTGGCATACAAGACCATGTAGGAAGAATTGAATTAGTTGTGTGTTGTGTGGTGTGTGTGTGTGTGTGTGTGTGTGTGTGTGTGTGTATGTATGTGTATGAACTCTGAAAGATAATTTAATGACTAACCTAAAAGATCTGCCTGTGTTTGCAATAATGAATCAAATGTTAATGGATTAATCAACTACTTTCTGATAGAATCTAAGGTCTGACTTAGAACCTATATTAGGCATTGGTAAACAGCCAAGAAGTTCTAGCTAGGCAGGTCATAAGCCATTTGTAAGAACTCATTATTATTTTGCTCAATGGACATAATATTTGAATGACTCCTGATGACTTATTTTATAGATATAGATTAATTCAACGCTTATCATGAATTCAGCAGTGGAAAGAAACCGTTGGCAGCTATACATCTTATATCTGACATGGGATTAGTATTCAGACTATAATTAAAACAAAACAAAAAAGAAAGAAAGAAGAGGAAGAATTAGACACAAACAACAACCAATTTTAAAAATAGGCTACAGATCTTCACAGACTCTCTCAGAAGAAAATATAAAAATGATTAAGGAAAAACTCAGACAGTGTGACCAAGGCAACTCTTTTTTTTTTTTTATAAACTTGAGTATTTCTTATATACATTTCGAGTGCTATTCCCTTTCCCGGTTTCCGGGCAAACATCCTCCTCCCCCCTCCCCTTCCCTATGGCTGTTCCCCTCCCAACCCTCCCCCCATTACCGCCCTCCCCGCAACAGTCTAGTTCACTGTGGGTTCAGTCTTAGCAGGACCCAGGGCTTCCCCTTCCACTGGTGCTCTTACTAGGATATTCATTGCTATCTATGAGGTCAGAGTCCAGGGTCAGTCCATGTATAGACTTTAGGTATTGGCTTAGTCCCTGGAAGCTCTGGTTGCTTGGCATTGTTGTACATATGGGGGTCTCGAGCCCCTTCAAGCTCTTCCAGTTCTTTCTCTGATTCCTTCAGCGGGGGTCCTATTCTCAGTTCAGTGGTTTGCTGCTGGCATTCGCCTCTGTATTTGCTGTATTCTGGCTGTGTCTCTCAGGAGCGATCTACATCCGGCTCCTATCGGTCTGCACTTCTTTGCTTCATCCATCTTGTTTAATTGGGTGGCTGTATATATATGGGCTACATGTGGGGCAGGCTCTGAATGGGTGTTCCTTCAGTCTCTGTTTTAATCTTTGCCTCTCTCTTCCCTGCCAAGGATATTCTTGTTCCCCTTTTAAAGAAGGAGTGAAGCATTCACATTTTGATGATCTGTCTTGAGTTTCATTTGTTCTAGGCATCTAGGGTAATTCAAGCATTTGGGCTAATAGCCACGTATCAATGAGTGTATACCATGTATGTCTTTCTGTGATTGGGTTAGCTCACTCAGGATGATATTTTCCAGTTCCAACCACTTGCCTACGAATTTCATAAAGTGATTGTTTTTGATAGCTGAGTAATATTCCACTGTGTAGATATACCACATTTTCTGTATCCATTCCTCTGTTGAAGGGCATCTGGGTTCTTTCCAGCTTCTGGCTATTATAAATAAGGCTGCGATGAACATAGTGGAGCACGTGTCTTTTTTTATATGTTGGGGCATCTTTTGGGTATATGCCCAAGAGAGGTATAGCTGGATCCTCAGGTAGTTCAATATCCAATTTTCTGAGGAACCTCCAGACTGATTTCCAGAATGGTTGTACCAGTCTGCAATCCCACCAACAATGGAGGAGTGTTCCTCTTTCTCTGCATCATCGCCAGCATCTGCTGTCACCTGAGTTTTTGATCTTAGCCATTCTCACTGGTGTGAGGAGAAATCTCAGGGTTGTTTTGATTTGCATTTCCCTTATGACTAAAGATGTTGAACATTTCCTTAGGTGTTTCTCAGCCATTAGGCATTCCTCAGCTGTGAATTCTTTGTTTAGCTCTGAGCCCCATTTTTTACTAGGGTTATTTGTCTCCCTGCGGTCTAACTTCTTGAGTTCTTTGTATATTTTGGATATAAGGCCTCTATCTGTTATAGGATTGGTAAAGATCTTTTCCCAATCTGTTGGTTGCCGTTTTGTCCTAACCACAGTGTCCTTTGCCTTACAGAAGCTTTGCAGTTTTATGAGATCCCATTTGTCGATTCTTGATCTTAGAGCATAAGCCATTGGTGTTTTTTTCAGGAAATTTTTTCCAGTGCCCATGTGTTCCAGATGCTTCCCTAGTTTTTCTTCTATTAGTTTGACTGTGTCTGGTTTGATGTGGAGGTCCTTGATCCACTTGGACTTAAGCTTTGTACAGGGTGATAAGCATGGATCAATCTGCATTCTTCTACATGTTGACCTCCAGTTGAACCAGCACCATTTGCTGAAAATGCTATCTTTTTTCCATTGGATGGTTTTGGCTCCTTTGTCAAAAATCAAGTGACCATAGGTGTGTGGGTTCATTTCTGGGTCTTCAATTCTATTTCATTGGTCTATCTGTCTGTCTCTGAACCAATACCATGCAGTTTTTATCACTATTGCTCTGTAATACTGCTTGAGTTCAGGGATAGTGATTCCCCGTGAAGTCCTTTTATTGTTGAGGATAGTTTTAGCTATCCTGGGTTTTTTGTTTTTCCAGATGAATTTGCAAATTGTTCTGTCTAACTCTTTGAAGAATTGGATTGGTATTTTGATGGGGATTGCATTGAATCTGTAGATTGCTTTTGGTAAAATGGCCATTTTTACTATATTAATCCTGCCAATCCATGAGCATGGGAGATCTTTCCATCTTCTGAGGTCTTCTTCAATTTCTTTCCTCAGTGTCTTGAAGTTCTTATTGTACAGATCTTTTACTTGCTTGGTTAAAGTCACACCGAGGTACTTTATATTATTTGGGTCTATTATGAAGGGTGTCGTTTCCCTAATTTCTTTCTCGGCTTGTTTCTCTTTTGTGTAGAGGAAGGCTACTGATTTATTTGAGTTAATTTTGTACCCAGCCACTTTGCTGAAGTTGTTTATCAGCTTTAGTAGTTCTCTGGTGGAACTTTTGGGATCACTTAAATAAACTATCATATCATCTGCAAATAGTGATATTTTGACTTCTTCTTTTCCGATCTGTATCCCTTTGACCTCCTTTTATTGTCTGATTGCTCTGGCTAGAACTTCAAGAAGTATATTGAATAAGTAGGGAGAGAGTGGGCAGCCTTGTCTAGTCCCTGATTTTAGTGGGATTGCTTCAAGTTTCTCTCCATTTAGTTTAATGTTAGCAACTGGTTTGCTGTATATGGCTTTTACTATGTTTAGGTATGGGCCTTGAATTCCTATTCTTTCCAGGACTTTTATCATGAAGGGGTGTTGAATTTTGTCAAATGCTTTCTCAGCATCTAATGAAATGATCATGTGGTTTTGTTCTTTCAGTTTGTTTATATAATGGATCACGTTGATGGTTTTCCATATATTAAACCATCCCTGCATGCCTGGGATGAAGCCTACTTGATCATGGTGGATGATTGTTTTGATGTGCTCTTGGATTCGGGTTGCCAGAATTTTATTGAGTATTTTTGCGTCGATATTCATAAGGGAAATTGGTCTGAAGTTCTCTTTCTTTGTTCGGTCTTTGTGTGGTTTAGGTATAAGAGTAATTGTGGCTTCATAGAAGGAATTCGGTAGTGCTCCATCTGTTTCAATTTTGTGGAATAGTTTGGATAATATTGGTATGAGGTCTTCTATGAAGGTTTGATAGAATTCTGCACTAAACCCGTCTGGACCTGGGCTCTTTTTGGTTGGGAGACCTTTAATGACTGCTTCTATTTCCTTAGGAGTTATGGGGTTGTTTAACTGGTTTATCTGTTCCTGATTTAACTTCGGTACCTGGTATCTGTCTAGGAAATTGTCCATTTCCTGTAGATTTTCAAGTTTTGTTGAATATAGGCTTTTATAGTAAAATCTGATGATTTTTTGAATTTCCTCTGAATCTGTAGTTATGTCTCTCTTTTCATTTCTGATTTTGTTAATTTGGACACACTCTCTGTGTCCTCTCGTTAGTCTGGCTAAGGGTTTATCTATCTTGTTGATTTTCTCAAAGAACCAACTTTTGGTTCTGTTGATTCTTTCTATGGTCCTTTTTGTTTCTACTTGGTTGATTTCAGCTCTGAGTTTGATTATTTCCTGCCTTCTACTACTCCTGGCTGTATTTGCTTCTTTTTGTTCTAGAGCTTTTAGGTGTGCTGTCAAACTGCTGACATATGCTCTTTCCTTTTTCTTTCTGCAGGCACTCAGTACTATGAGTTTTCCTCTTAGCACAGCTTTCATTGTGTCCCATAAGTTTGGGTATGTTGTACCTTCATTTTCATTAAATTCTAAAAAGTTTTTAATTTCTTTCTTTATTTCTTCCTTGACCAGGTTATCATTGAGTAGAGCATTGTTCAATTTCCACGTATATGTGGGCATTCTTCCCTTATTGTTATTGAAGACCAGTTTTAGGCCGTGGTGGTCTGATAGCATGCATGGGATTATTGCTATCTTTCTGTACCTGTTGAGGCCCGTTTTTTGACCAATTATATGGTCAATTTTGGAGAAAGTACCATGAGGAGCTGAGAAGAAGGTATATCCTTTTGCTTTAGGATAGAATGTTCTATAAATATCCGTTAAGTCCATTTGGCTCATGACTTCTCTTAGTCTGTCTACGTCTCTGTTTAATTTCTGTTTCCATGATCTGTCCACTGATGAGAGTGGGGTGTTGAAATCTCCCACTATTATTGTGTGAGGTGTAATGTGTGTTTTTAGCTTTAGTAAGGTTTCTTTTACATATGTAGGTGCCCTTGTATTTGGGGAATAGATATTTAGGATTGAGAGTTCATCTTGGTGGATTTTTCCTTTGATGAATATGAAGTGTCCTTCCTTATCTTTTTTGATGACTTTTAGTTGAAAATTGATTTTATTTGATATTAGAATGGCTACCCCAGCTTGCTTCTTCCAACCATTTGCTTGGAAAGTTGTTTTCCAGCCTTTCACTCTGAGGTAGTGTCTGTCTTTGTCTCTGAGGTGTGTTTCCTGTAGGCAGCAGAATTCAGGGTCCTTGTTGCGTATCCAGTTTGTTAATCTATGTCTTTTTATTGGGGAGTTGAGGCCATTGATGTTGAGAGATATTAAGGAATAGTGATTATTGCTTCCTGTTATATTCATATTTGGATGTGAGGTTATATTTGTGTGCTTCTCCTCTCTTTGTTTTGTTGCCAAGATGATTAGTTTCTTGCTTCTTCTAGGGTATAGCTTGCCTCCTTATGTTGGGCTTTACCATTTATTATCCTTTGTAGTGCTGGATTTGTAGAAAGATATTGTGTAAATTTGGTTTTGTCATGGAATATCTTGGTTTCTCCATCTATGTTAATTGAGAGTTTTGCAGGATACAGTACCCTGGGCTGGCATTTGTGTTCTCTTAGGGTCTGTATGACATCAGTCCAGGATCTTCTAAAGATATATTTCTTTACTTACATTTCAAATGTTATTCCCTTTCCCAGTTTCCTGTCCATAAGCCCCCATTGGCTCCCCCTCACCCATACAAGGCAACTCTTATTAGGACATTTAATTGGATCAGGCTTAAAGGTTCAGTGTTTCAGTCCAGTATTATCAAGGCAGGAACATGACAGCATCCAGGCAGGGCATTGCATAGGAGGAACTGAGAGTTCCACATCTTCATCTGAAGGTTGCTAGCAGAATACTGACTTCCAGGAAGCTAGGATGAGGGTCTTAAAACACATACCACAGTGACATACTTCTTCTAACAGGGCCACACCTGGAACTTTTATCCATGTGATGTATATGTTAACTTGAAGGCTTACTGGTGAATAAGCTCACCCTTTCTAGTTCTTTTTCAACTATGGCTGGCTGATTCAACTTAACTGTTCTAGATCAAACTACTCTCCAAGTTCACTGATTCAATTTGGCTTCTCTCAGCTCCTCATTGAATTGCTCTGCCTGCCCTCAAACTAACTCTGGCAAATTTGTTCTAATTTTGTGGCTCCTTCTTATTCTCTGACTTCTACTGCCTCTTCTGACATGTACTGAATCCCACAAACTCAGGAATGGACTCAACTGCCATAAACTACACTCTGCACTGACTCCCAAATAGCCTAACTCCCAACTCACTGATGAACTACCTGAACTCCTTCACTCTTCCTGCACCGCCCCTTGTTCAGATCTGGTTGTACTTTGTATTGTAGTGCTAAGTGCCAGCCACCAAGACCTGGAGTCTGCATGTAGACCTGAGTGACAGCTATGTGACCTTGCCCCGAAGTTATTTCTGATTGGTAAATAAAGATGCCAATATCTAGTGACTGAACAGAAGAGACATAGTTGGGGTTTAAGATTCCCAGGCTTGGGGTCAAAGGAGAACCACAAGGAGGAGCAGATGGAGGAGGAAAGAGAAGCTGCCATGAGTTAGGTGAGCCATGAAAATATGGCCCTGAGGGCTGGCCAATTGGAGTTTCAAGCAACAACCAAGATGAAACATAGTAATTATTCAGGGTAATTAATAGGAAAGTAGATTCTAATAGCATATCGAGCTGATATCAGCCTGGCGCTAGTGCTGATTAAGGTTTATTGTAAATATAAAACTTGTGTGTCTTTTATCCAGAAACTGAATGATCGAGGCATGGTAGAAACCCTGGGTTAGGATTACATTTTTTTACAAGAGTTCTTAAATACCTTTTCTCCTGAGAGTTAGGCATATCCTATCTCTGACTCAATCTGTCAAAATTTTCTCAGACTTGTCATTTTGTCTGCCCCTCGATTATACATCATTGTTTTAGATTAAAGGTGTGTGGTAACAGCGTGTGTATATTCCAGCCAGATCACAAAGATAAGGTCTCTGGATGAGATCAGTGAAGCCCTGTTGCTGGATTAAAATTCCTCTCCAAATACCAAATCCTGGAGAAACTTTTGGTTTGACCCCCAGCATTGCATGAACCAGGCATTGCAGACCCTGTCTATAATCCCAACAGGAAAATTAGGAAACCAAGGTTATCTCTGGCTATATAGGGAGTTATAAGGGAGCCGGTGCTAGAATGGACTAGGAAAAAAATACAATAAAAGGAAAACATCAAAATGAACTATTCTTCTTTGTAAATTATCTTTTTCAAAAAATGTAGTAGAGTAGTATACACTTAATTAATATATTCACCTAAGAAAACAACCCTAAAATGCACTCTTATGCAGAGCCTATTTTTAATCATTGCTTTTTTCTTTTATTGGATTTTTTTATTTATATTTTAAATGTTATTCCATTTCTTGGTTTCTCCTCCAGAAACCCGTTATTCCATTCCTTTACCCCTGCTTCTTTGAGGGTGCTCCCTCACCCACCCACCCACTACCTCCCACCTCCCCACCCTGCCATTCCCCTACACTGAGACATGGAGACTTGACAGGAACAAAGGCTTCTCCTCCCATTGATGCCAGACAAGGCCATCCTTTGCTACATATGTGGATGGAGCGATGGCTCCATCTTGGGATGGTGGTTTAGTCTCTGGGAGCTCTAGAGGGTCTGGCTGGTTAATAGTACTAATAGTATGGGATTGCAAACGCTTTCAGCTACTTCAGCCTTTTCTTTAACTCCTCCACCGGGGACCCTGTTCTCAGTTCAGTGGTTGGCTGTGAGCATCTGTCTCTGTATTTGTCATGCTCTGGCAGTCTCTCAGTAGACAGTTATATCAGGCTCCTGTCAGCACACATTTCTTGGCATCCACAATATTGACTGGGGTTGGTGGCTGTCTATGAGATGGATCCCCAGGTGGGGCAATCTCTGGATGATGGCCTTTCCTTCAGTTCTGCCCCAATCTTTGTTTCCATTATTTCCTCCTGTGAGTATTTTTGTTCCCCCTTCTAAGAAGGTTTGAAGCATCCATACTTTGATCTTTCTTCTTCTTGAGCTTCATATGGTTTGTGAATTGTATCTTCAGTAGTCCAAGCTTTTGGGCTAATATCCACTTATCAGTGAGTGCATACCATGTGTGTTCTTTTTTGACAGGGTTACTTCACTCAGGATAATATTTTCTAGTTCCATCCACTTGCCTAAGAACTTCATGAAGTCATTGCTTTTGATAGCTGAGTAGTATTCCATTGTGTAGATGTACCACATTTTATGTATCCATTCCTCTATTAAAGAGCCTGTCTCTTTGTTGTATGTTGTAGCAACTTTTGGGTATATGCCCAAAAGTGGTACAGCTGGGTCCTATGTTCAATTCTCTGAGGAACTGCCAGACTGATTTCCAGACTGGTTGTATTAGCTTGCAATCCCACTAATTAAATCCAAACAGAGTATATTTGACTTCAGTTAGATATATTTTAAGGCATTTAATTTATCAAATATATAACAGGGATCAAATGCTAAACAAAATTTGCATCTAAATGAATGTTTTTGTTAATATGCAGTCAGATAATATTTATAAGCTAAGTTTAAAATATTAAGAATCGAACCAATATTTTAAATCAACTACAAATTTTATAAATGAAAGTTGACCTTGCCAACTTTTTTATTCAGCTAATTAAAGTTAAATGTTCTTGTGCTTCTGCAAATGCCATATTGGAGGCCAATGAACACTCACTTAAGCAACACAAACTTTAGAAGCTGGTGAGTTTTTAATCATAATTAGAATTCAGAATACAGCGAGATAACTTGCAACAAAAGTAATTAATTATGATGAGGTTCTTATTGTTTCCTCTCTTGAGAAATAAGTTTTCTTGTACAATTGATCACCAGCTAATCTTTAGTAGATAAGACACAACCTATTAAAATGCCACAGTAGTAAAGATAAAAGAACACGCTCAACAAGAGAAATTTACCCATTTTACCAATGAATACGGACCAGCTATTTTCAATGGTATCTTTGTTGATATATTTAAATTTCAAATTTTGCGTAACACATGGTTTTTCTTTGTCTCCTCACTGAGACTTGAACATGAGCCAAGTATGTGAGAGGCAAACGTTGAGGGACTACTTGAGCCTACAGAATGCTTGTCATAGTTTAGATGAACTGCACAGCGGAAGATGGGTCACCTGCACTTACCTCAGCTTTTGGTAGAACTTGTACACATTTTAGGTGCTCTTCATGAAGATTTTACATTAACAGTCTCTCTGTCCCTGTCATTCATGTGAGGTATTAAATCATTCACCATGTACATTTTAACTTACAATATTTTAGTTTTCGTCCCTCAAGGGCATGTGGTTGTCACACCATTTTTTTTCCACAGAAAAGCGAATTTAGGATTATCTAATACAGCTTGTTAATATTATGGTAGAAATTACTGACATAGAGGTAATGTACATTACCCCCACGTCCTTCACCTCAAGTGCAGTCAGCCAAATTATGTATTTATTAATTTTGTTAAGCTGGCCTCATGAGTCAATAGATTGAATAGAGTCTCTGTTAATTAAGTTTGCTGATGAAATGACTAGAAGCTTTGAGAATAGCTTTAGAATTAAAAATGAGTTTAACCAGCTGGAGAGAATTTATGCATTGGATAAGTATCAGAAGAGATGACCTCTGTGGTCTTTTTGAACTCTGAAATTGTATGAAACACTGAGAAATCAATACAACAAGTGCTTATATAAAATAAATTCAACAAAAAGTTAGGTATTAAGATACTTACTAAAATATATGCTTATGATCAAACTTAAAAAGAAATGTTATAGTGGTAGGTTCTGCTAGAGACAGGGTCTGACTACATGTTGCCAGAGAAGGCAGATTTGAGTAGGACTCAGAGATAATTTTTTTTCTAGCCCCTTTCTCTAAAGAGGAATTTTATGGTATCATTGGGTGTTAAAGACTTCCCTTCTCTACTCTCCCATCAACCAGCAATACAACATTTTCTTATAGCTAATGATGCTCCAATAGCTAAATTAATTTTAACCAGCAGACTGTAACTGGCAGTCATACATTGATTTCAGACCTTCCCCATAAATCTGTCCTCAAAGAATTCTCCATTGTATTTCTTTACCTGGGCAAGGTAAAGAATGCTTTAATGCTTTGTAGCAGAAATGTACTCATTGGAAATAGTTATGTGCAAATGGCTATGATTTCCTTAATGGGAATTTTTAAATAGTCAAAGCCAGAATAAGCATTTCAGGGGAAAAAAAAGGATGTAAAATATCCAATATGGATATGTGAAAGGGTGTTCGACAACTTTAGTTATTAAGAAAATGAAAGATGAAACTTTAATGTAAGACCATTCGTTACTTTTTAGAATGATTAGAGCTTTAAACATTGCCAAGTACTGTGAGAGTGTGAATCAACTGAAATTCTTAGTCTGACATTAACAGTATGATTTGAGAGAGGATGGTAGAAGAGAGCCGATTTTCTAAAGAAAATCATGTACATTCTCTATGCTCTAGCAACTCCACTGGAGATTATTTCCCAACACAAGAACATTATGTTTCCGAGTGTTCGGGCAAGAATACTCTAAACAAACCTATTGTTAGTAAATGAAGTAGAAACATAAAATCTCCATGTAGTAAAATAAGTGTATCGCAATATCCATGCTAGAACCACGAACAGTAACTGGAATAAACTCCTTTATTTTAGGCCAAATTATAACATTGAACAAGGCATCTCCCCTAAAAGACCATCAACGTATTTAATGAATCTCTGAGAAGTAGAGAAAGCCAACAGGGGTAGGAAAAAAAAGAAGAATATTTATCATCAATGTGTGCCATGGGACAGAAGATAGCAGCATCATTACTTATAGAGAACGGAGGAAAGGTTCTGGGATACTGGGGTTGATATGTATTTTCATTTAAGTTATAATTATAATACAAGGATTTTGGATTTGTTTATATTTACAAAAGTCACCATAGTTTGGTGAACAAATATGTATCCATGGATTAGGAATGTAGCTCAGTTGGTCATTAGTGACTGGCATACATTAATCCCTGGGTTCAGTCCCTAGCATGTCATAATACCAGACATGGTGATACATGCTGGATATCATGGAATTCTGGAGAAAGAGGCCATCCTCATCTGTGTGTGGTTAGTTTAAGGAAAGCCTAGGCAAAAGGAGACTCTTGTACACACCACACACACACACACACACACACACACACACACACACACACACACACACACACGGTAGAAATAACACGGTAGAAATGCTGTACAATTCCATTCCTTAGATTCAGTAGTTGAGAGCAATCATGTCCAGAGACAGATTGGGAGATTAAATGACCTTTCCGGATCACTTTCTGCCCTTTGATCCTGTATTATTTCCTACAGAGTGTTGGGCTGTTTTTTCCTGGTAAACTCCCCTTCGTCTTTCTCCTTCTTTGCTACTGAGTAGTTCAGGACTGGATTTAATACTCTAGAGGTCTTCTCACAAGAGCAATTTAAGTAGAAAGTCTGTCACCTCCTTAATAGGTAATATGATAGAGTTGTATCCAGTGGGAAATCTTGGTGGGTTTGTTTTTTTCCTTTCTTTCTTTTTCTTTTTTTGTGGTTCAGCTACAGTTGGATGGATAAAGCAAGGTCGCATACAATTCCCTCTCTGCTCTCACCTCTGGATATTTTAACATCATTTCTTCACAAGTTTCCCTTCATCTTGCATGCTTTGCACTGGATTTATTTTTTCCCCAGGAGGTACTAAATTGACTTTCCCTTTTGTCAACTTCATGATTTTTTTAAGCACTCTCAGTCTAAGCACATGGGCTTCAGAGTGCAGGTGATTTTAACATTTTTTTAAAATTACCAATCGAATTACTAATAAATTAACAATTTATTAGCTGACCAAACAGGTTATTTTTTTCATTTCAATACATATAATTATTAAGTGGGTATGGTAAAAATGGCAGTAAAAAATGAGAATTGATTCAAATGATTGGAGACTTTAGATTTTACTCTAAATTTTCATTGATGGGAATTTCATGTTTGCTACTACGACAACATGTCTTTATTTGACTGAGTTTTGAATATTATGAAATAAACAATTTCATATTAAATAATACTGTAAAGTGAGTCAAATTATGACTTGATACAATTTGACTAGTAAAACTGTGATACTGCTCTCTTTTATTTTGTCAAATAGGCTATATGTGTTTTGATTCAAGCATTTTGAGTGTCTCTGGAAGCACGATACTGGCTTGCTTATTCTCAGCACAGACTGCACAAAGGCATTTTATGTGGAGGTTTCACTGGCTCTGAAAAGCCCATTATTTCTGTAAGTTCCTGGAGCAAAACATTTACTCTGGAGAAATAAGCTCACAGATTTGAAGACATCGCCATTAATTGACACTGTAACATTTGTTCCCAGACTTTTAAGGCTCTCCAAAGGCTGTGGATTTAGGCCACCCATTCAAACTTTATGTCACTGAATGGTTCAGGGCAACTAGAGATAACAACGTTCCATGGGGTCTGTACATCTGTGTATGTAACAATCTCAAAATTCAGCAAATGGAATCTCAGTGTGAAGCCAGAATAAATTTTTCCCCACAAACTTATTATAGTCATGGGTTACTCTAGCTTAAAAATTGATTTTATACTAGCAAGGAAAAATCTAACTTCACAAAGTTGTCAATCATTTGAAAAATACAACTATTTCTATGCATTGAGGCTTAGATATCTGGATATAAAGCTTATTCCTTTACAATTCATAGAAAATTTACATGTCATTCAAATGCTACCCGAATGTCATGATAAAGTTGAAAACAATTTATAGGCATACCAATCGAAAATTATTTATTGAGGCCAAAAATATTTTTTAAATACAGAGGTAATCAATCATAAGTGAACCCATTTAATAGAATAGCCGATAAAGAGAATAATATCATGTACTAACCAGGATTGACTTTGTTTCAAAGATACATGATGTTCAATGCCAAAGATAAAATTCCTAAATACTATACACATACACTAAAAAGCAAATGAGCAAGATTCATTCATTCATTCAATGATTAAGCATTTCACTTCAATCACCCGAAAGTCTACACATGATTAACTTTTATTCATCATGAGATTTTTTTTCTGTTTTTCAGTATCATATGACCCAATTTTTTAGTTATAATAGAGTAGCTATCCTCATCTTTCTAAACACTAGGAACTCCAAGTATTTAATATCACAGATTATTTTTGTCCTTGCTATTGAAAAGCACTGACTTGGGTGCTTAAAAATAATCACATTCATTTAAAGAAGTTTTTATATACTATTACATAACCAGGCCAGGACCCTGCTGTCAAATGCCCATCAAACAGTTGCTATGGAAGTTCAAGAACAGTCTTGCTCATTTCCTGTATTCACGGTACCAGTGTCTTAGAGTTCTCCTCTTTGAAGCTATCTCTAACCTATGAAGGCAGCCTGCAAGATCGCTGCCAACTTCTTGCTTCCTGGTCTGCACATTCTTATGTTCCTTCCCTTGAGTGCAGGAAAGACCTAGGGAATCACTTCTAACAAGTAGAACACACAAATAGATGTTTCTAATACCAACCTCTAAAACGGCCTTCAGTCTCTGCCCTGGAATCTCATTCTTTCCTGCTCACGATCTCATTTGCCTAGAGGAAGCCATTGCTACATCCTGAAACTCCCTGTGGAAAGAACCATGTGGTGAGTAAAACCAGGAAGCTATCTGGTCAACAAAGGACAGAGAACCAAATACCGCTACCTGAAATGGTGGGTAATTTTACTTCCAGGCAGACGTAAATAACCAGATGGCTGTGAGGATGATCACTGAGTTTCTTAGAAAACTCATAAAATTTCAATGTGGTGCCTGATGGTTCTAAAGCAGTTTTCTCTAATAAGCGAATTATTTTAGGATAACGTGACAGTGTATTATCCATGAGTAAATGCCTTGACAGTGATAGTCTGATTTCTTCGGGGATAGAAAACATGATCTTTATTATGCACCAGTGTTTCATGTGATCCCTCTGTAGCTAGAGGAAGACATGGGGATTTGTGCATGTGTCTGTTTCAATTGTCCCATCTTAGCAGGCATTCTTGAGTATCAAGGGCATACTCTATCTGTATTCTCCTTTTCTTGAGAAACTCCCCCATTGGTTCCCATTGTACATGTAGTTTTAATTGTTTAATATGAATGACATATGTACCTGTGGTGGTTTGAATAGGAATGGCTCCTTAGAGTCATGTCTTTCAATGCTTGGCCTGTAGGAAATTGCACTTTTAGGAGGTATGGACTTGTTGGGGGAAGCATCACCATGGAGATGGGCTCTGACTATTCATATCCTCAAGCTACACTCAGTGTGGCTTACAGCCACTTTTGCAGTCTGTGGATCAAGATTAGAACTCTCAGTTTCTTCTCTAGCACCATATCTGCCTGCAGGTTGCCATACTTTCTGCCTTGAGGACAATGCACTGAACCTCTGAAACTGTAAGCCAGCCCCAGTTAAATGCTTTCCTTTATACCAATTGCTGTGTTCATGATGTACTCTTCACAGCAGTAGAAATCCTAAGAAAGTTTCTATTACCCAAACTGGGGTTAAATTTCATTATTCTTGTTATCATTCTAGATCCTAAAACCTAATATAATTATCCTAACTCAAAGCTGGATAAACGATGACAGGAATTTTCACTTAGAGCAACAGTTCTCAACCTGTGGGTCCACTCTCCCTTGGGATAGCATATCAGATATTTACATTGTGATTCATAACAGTAACAGAATTATACTTATGTCATAGCAATAACATAATTTTATGATTGGAGATCACCCCAATGTGAGACACTGTAGGATCATAGCATTAGAAAGGTTGAGAATCACTGGCTTAGAGTCTTCCATTCAGAGTTATAAAGTTATATTTAAAGATAGTAGATTTTTAGCTTTTAAAAACTCTTAATCCACTTCCCAAAGAGAGTTTACTATTTGAATTTGGCACAATAAAAAGAATTCATTATTCCTAAACCTAATAGAGAAGACTTTCTAATGTCACAATAATCAACTAAGGAGAAATGGTACACAATTACCATGCAAGGAAAAAACACTGATCCCCAAGAATGAGACTAGCTTAAAATAAAAGTCAAGGACTCCAGATTTGATGATTAGCTTTCAAATGTCAATCTGATAAAATCTAGAATCACCTGAGAAGAGAGTCTTAATCAAGGAATTGTCTACACTGGGTGGTCTATAAGCCATGTTTAGGAGTGATTACTTTTGTTAATTGATGTGGAATGACTATGTCCACAATGGGTGGCACCATTTCCTAGGCAAGGGGTCTTGAATTTTGAAAGAAAAGAGAAAGCAAGCAGGCCTGCTTGCATTTATTTCTCTCTGCTCTTAACTGTGGGTATAATGTAACTAGCTGCCTCAAGATCTTGCCACTGTTACTTCTCCACTAGGATGCACTGTATCCTGGAATTGCAAGCCAAATGAACCTGTTTGCTCTTAGCTGCTAAATATCCAGGGATTTTATCACAGCGCCAGAAGTGAAAGTAGACTAGTAGCTAAAAATGAGTCCCACATCATTGTTCCTGTAAGGGAAATGAGAAGCTAAGAGTCATTACAGAAAGGAAACTACAACTACAGAAAAAGAGTGGTCTGTATCAAAGAATACAGGGTCCCTATCTGACATTCATTTTTTGAAATGAAATGATTTCTTTATTTTTATTTTATGTGCATTGGTGTTTTGCCTTGGAACTGGAGCTACAATCCATTGTGAGCTGCCATGTGGATGCTGAGAATTGAACCCAGGCCCTCTGGAAGATCAGCCAGTGCTCATTAACCACTGAGCCCTCTCTAGTCCCCTGTCATTCACTTTTTGCATTTCAGAAATCACCCCTTGTCGATTGAATTCAAACAAAATTGCACTATCAAAGGAGCTAAAAGGAGGAGAAAAGATAGTAATAAATTACAAGGATTTTTTAAAGAAATATCAGTGAATATCCACAAATTATTTTCTTCTTCAGTACATATTTCCTGGCATCTACTTTGTGGCATTCATCATTTATGCACAAAGAATAAAATAAGGTAGATATATAGGCGGATTTTTTTCCAGTCAAAGAAATGTAATTATAAATAAAATACTAACAATTTAAGTGAAATTGTTTGTATGAGAACATAAAAGAATGTTTAATCTGAATACAAAGTGGAGAAGGAGTCTCCAAGAGGAGTGAGCTCTAAGCTTAAAATTGGAAGGTGAATGAAATTTAGCTGGAGAAATGTTGTAAGAGAAAGAAAATCACTGGCATTTCAATGTCGTCTCTAAAATTCGACCACTCTGAACAATTTAGATGGGGAAAATTGAGAACTCCTGCAGATGTTAATTTTACACTTTGATGATGTCTTTTATGAAAAGTAGAAAAATTGTTCACTCTCCAAATCCTGAAGCTAGGCTCTTACAGGGGGCGATAAAATTCACTCAGGCAGACTTAGCCACACAGTACTTTGCTTTTGTTTTGCTTATTTTCTTCTTGTGGACTGTATAGGATCTCCCAATAAATTATAATTCTGCTTCTGTCAGCCAGAGTAGGTTTCTCTTACTTACAACCAAATCTCCTGACAACTCAGGTTGTAAATATTTAAGCAGAAAAGATTTAGATAGAAATGTACATTTTATAACAACTGACAGGGCTACTGATGTAATAATGAATGGGAGAGTGGTTGTTATTCTAGTATCGGGGGACTGAGATCTGTGAGATGAAGATTATCCTCACTGGAGAATATAACAGCCTTCCTGTTTCTAATGGTAGTGCCTGGCAAGTCTATGGCTTCAACAAATTAATCAGAACATGGTCAAAAGAATGGCACATGGTGAACAATGCCTTGAGTACCAGAGAGTGGCTCCAGAACAAAAAGGTAGAGAGCCTTGGGTGACGTTTGTTCCCTGGATTATTGAACATGATTTTGTGCCTCCTGGGATAAACATTATAAGGCCAGTTTGTTCTTGTTAGATGCTAGAACATAGGTATAGAACCCAGTATGGTCAGTGTACCGTGAACCCGGATATGGCCTTCTGTCTTGCTTTCATTCATGCTTTCCTAGATGTGATCTATGTAGTACTTGCCAGGCAGATGTGTTTGACTTAGTCTATCTTGAGAACGTTCTGGGAAGGGGCTGCTCTGTTAAGATTTACTATGTGCTTACTGGCACTTATTTACTTGGTTTTTTTTTTTTTCTGAACTCAATCTACTTTAGAAGGTTCATGTATAAAACTACACTGAAACTAAAGCAAGATTGTCTACATTAGACCGTGGTCCACCCTGTTCTTTTAGATCCTCATATTTCGGGTATAGCAGACAAGATCTATATAGGTCGTCTGAAAAGTTGACAGCATATTGAAGCAGAATTTGCAGATACCATATCTGTACTGGGAGTAAGAATAGAAGAAAATGGTGATTGTTTTGTTCATGTGTTAATCCTGAGATTCAAGATAAAAATATCGATTCTACCATTTTGAGCCGAATTTAAAGCCAGCATTATTAAATATTAAATAATGACTGAAAAATGGACTTGGGTCAGGACCACTGCCTTGAATGTCTCAGCTGAAAAGGCCTCTAACCATTTGCTGTAGGGCTTTTACAAGGGCAAACCAATAGGCTGCCCCGCTTTCCCATGAGGCTTTGTTTTTTCCAAGAACTACAACTCCCAGAATTCCAGGAAGCTACCAGCTTTCTTGGGTAGGTGGGGCTTGGAGGTTAATTTGGAGAAATATACATTCCCATGGAATTTCTATACTGGCCAGCTTCTGATTATACGTTTGTTACATAACCAGTCATATGTGAACTCTACCACAAAAAAGTACAGGAAGAAGTAAAGAATAAACTTAAAAGACATACAGGAAAGGAGCCAATGGAAATACAACAAACAGGAATTAAATATGGAAAAACCTGCCTCCAGTGTGTTAAAAAAAAAAAAATTTCTGATCTATCCCTCTGAAAGTTCAGTGTCAGATTCGACTTAATCTAAGTTTAGACTTAATCTCACTGCATCCAAGGTGAAATTTTTCTCTTTTAGGGTGTTTTCTCTCACTAAAAGGATATGAATGAGGTATTTGGGGATGACGAATCTGGACTTAAAACTGTGAGAGAAAATGAGGTCACCTCTTTTTCTGTGTCTCCTAATAGAAATTATAGCCTTTGGGAAACCTCTCCCCTTTGAGCATTATAACACAGTGTTATGTCTTCATTCCTGAAAAAAAAATTGTGACTGTAAGAATTGCATGGATGAGGGGATTGGGGATTTGGCTCAGTGGTAGCGCTTGCCTAGCAAGCACAGGTCCTGGGTTTGGTCTCCAGCTCCAAAAAAAGAAAAAAAAAAAAAAAAAGAATTGCATGGATGTGCAACCACTCTGGAAATCAGTCTGGAAGTTCCTCAGAAGATAGGACATAGTACTACATGAGGACCCAACTATACCATTTCTGGGCATATACCCAAATGATACTCCAACATATAATAGGAACACATGTTCCGCCATGTTCATAGTAGCCTTATTTATAATAGCCAGAAGCTGGAAAGAACTCAGATGTCTTTCAACAGAGGAATGGATACAGAAAATGTGGTATATTTATACAATGGAGTACTACTCAGCTATTAAAAACAATGACTTCGTGAACTTCATAGGCAAATGGAGGAACTAGAAAATATCCTGGGTGACGTAACCCAATCACAAAAAAACACACATGGTATGTACTCACTGATAAGTGAATATTAGCCCCAAATCTGGAATTACTCAAGATACAATCCACAGATAACAAGAATCTCAAGAAGAAGGAAGACCAAGGGCAGATGCTTCAGACCTTCTTAGAAGGGGAAGCCAAAATAATCATAGGAAGAGATATGGAGACAAAGTTTGAAGCAGAGACTGAAGGAATGGCCGTTCAGAGCCTGCCCCACCTGGGGATCCAACCCATTTATATACAGCCACCAAACCCTGACATTATTGCAGATGCCAAGAAGTACATGCTGACAGGAGCCTGATATAGCTGTCTCTTGATAGGCTTTGCCAGAGCATGACAAATACAGAGGCAGATTCTTACAGCCAACCATCAAAATGAAAATAGGGTCCCCATTGGAGGAGTTAGAGAAAGGATTGAAGGAGCTCAAGGGTTTTGCAACCTCATAAGAGCAACAATACCAACCAACCAGAGCTCCCAGGGACTAAATCATCATCCAGAGAGTACACATGGACAGACCCGTGGCTCCAGCTGCATATGTAGCACAGAATGGCATTGTTGGGCACCAAAGGGAAGAGAACCACTCGGTCCTGCGAAGGCTGGACACCCCAGTGTAGGGGAATGTCATGGCGGGGAGGTAGGAAGGGGTGGGTGGTTGGGTGGGGGGAAGGGGATAACATTTAAAATGTAAAAAATAAATCCAATAAACAAAAAGAAAGAATTACATGAATGACAGACAACTCAAGCCCTGAATCCTCTAGAAGAGGAAGAAGAAAAACAAACATAATAAAGAAAAATTTTGTATATAATACCAGTAAAAAGTAGTTTGGTACTAACAATTTCAAAATCTTTTGAAGCCTAGAAAATTAATTAGAACTATTGTCTTTACCCAAATTATTTAATCTGATGTACACTTTATGGATCTAGCATATCACATATAAGAATATTCAACCCAGGGGTTGGGGATTTAGCTCAGTGGTAGAGTGCTTGCCTAGGAAGCGCAAGGCCCTGGGTTCAATCCCCAGCTCTGAAAAAAAGAACCAAAAAAAAAAAAAAAAGAATATTCAACCCAATATCTCTTAAACAAAATGATTATATCTTCAAAACATCACATGAAATAATCTAGTTAGCTGCTCAATAGAAATTGTTGATCTATTAAATTAATAGATTATATAACAAAGATACAATACAACAATCATTTGAGAAACAGTACTTTTTAAATTTATTTTTAAAAATTTTTTCCATCTTTATTAAATTGGGTATGTCTTATTTACATTTCAAACGTTATTCCCTTGCCCGGTTTCCAGGCCAACATCCCCTAGTCCCTCCCCCTCTCCTTCTATATTGGTGTTCTCCTCCCCATCCTCACCCCATTACCGCCATCTCCCCAACAATCTTGTTCACTGGGGGTCCAGCCTCGGCAGAACCAAGGGCTTCCCCTTCCACTAGTGCCCTACTAGGCTATTCATTGCTACCTATGCAGTTGGAGCCCAGGGTCAGTCTATGTATAGTCTTTGGGTAGTGGCTTAGTCCCTGGAAGCTCTGGTTCATTGGCATTGTTGTTCATATGGGGTCTCAAGCCCCTTCAGCTCTTTCAGTCCTTTCTCTAATTCCTTCAAAGGGGTCCCGTTCTCAGTTCAGTGGTTTGCTGCTGGCATTTGCCTATGTATTTGCCATATTCTGGCTGTGTCTCTCAGGAGAGATCTACATCCGGTTCCTGTCAGTCTGCACTTCTTTGCTTCATCCATCTTATCTAGTTTGATGGCTGTATATGTGTGGGCCACATGTGGGACAGGCTCTGAATGGGCATTCCTTTAGTCTCTGTTCTAAACTTTGCCTCCCTTTCCCCTCCTAAGGGTATTCTTGTTCCCCTTTTAAAGAAGAAGTGAAGCATTCACATTTTGGTCATCCTTGAGGAGATACATTACTTCTACTTATAAACGTAGTCCCTAGAAGTCAAAGATATTTGTCTGATTTAATGCTGTCAACAATATAGGAAATTATTATTAATTGTAAAACATATGATCATTCTCTATAATATAAAAATTAAACAAGTATAAGCAAGTATTTATATAACATTTTATTATTAATAATTTTAATAAATGCAATTTTCTGTAAGATTTTCAAAAATCTATCAAATGTTGTTAAGAGTACACATGTTATAAAAAGGATAATATGGGTCCAAATCATGTTTGCAATATTAATATCGATCAATTTTATATAATGGCTATACTAATATTTGTTCAATATTTTTTACTATTACAAGCTGCATTATTTTGACTTTTTGAAAACAAAAACAAATAAACCAATAAAAACTGTGCTTTTGCAGAAAGAAACATGTTTGACTGTGAATCAATGAAATTAAAATTTCCACTAAGTGTGGAAAGCCGCAATAACATTCGCCACCACAAGATGGTGCTGGCTTCCACTGCGCCCCACGTGGAAAGCCCGGATAGCATTCGCCATTACAAGATGGCGCTGGCTTCCGCCGCGCCAGCCCGACTTCCTTTCAGGAAGCTAGCTGTGTGCGCATGTGCAAGAGTGTGTTCATGCCAGGTCTTTGCCCACCCCGGGGCGTGCCTATGAGATCATGGGTAAGCGACCAATCAGGTGTGGGCGCGCCGTGCTAGGGTTTTATAAACAGCGCCTTTCTGGGCCCCGCTCTCTCTCCTCTTCAAGATGCAATAAACGCTTTGCTGCAGAAGGATCCTGGTGTCTGCACGTGTTCTTGCTGGCGGGACGATAGCGCGGGACAACTAAGGTTATGTCATAGCAAAAGCTTCTCATAAATCTTTAATGTTTGAGCAGAAGTATCCTGTCAATTTAAAAGTATTTTTCACTTAAGATCAGAGAATACTAAAATCTACTTTAAAGTAAATAAAGAGACCTTCCCAGGAATAAAACTGCCCAGGATACACAAGAATTATGAAAATAATTTTCTGTCTTCTTTTCTCTGACATCATGATATGTATTTATATCAAGATCTTTGTGATAAAATTGTACTTGGTAACTTCCTTTGCATTCCTCAAAGCAATTTTATGTTGGGAGCGATGCCCTTAAAAACCCTCCATTATTGATGCTAATAGTGTAGTTAGAGTTAAGTATGATGACGTGGTTCATGGAAAATCTCCAGCCAGTTGCAGAAAACTAATACAAATCTGGTGGTCAGGATGAATAATGATATGACAAAGTTGTGACCTTGCTGAGAAATACATCTGATGTCAGTTTGCCCAATGTGATGACCTGTAGCCTCTCTGAGAAACCAACATCCTGTAGACATCAGCTGACCACAAGAGAGCTGTGTCCTTGACCTGTGTAAATGTTTCCCACTTCCTCCCTCTCTCTGTTACCCCTGTTATGGTATAAATTCAGTCTTGGGAAAAAAATAAAATTGTCGGCTTGATCAGACTCTTGTCTTGGCGTCCTTCACGTCTCTTGCCCCCCATTCTCTTCCAGGTACCCTCTGCACCCTCGTTGACTGTCCTGCAGGACAGGACAACTGTTCAGAGCA
The DNA here is from genome assembly GCF_021556685.1 of Rattus norvegicus. NCBI lineage: Eukaryota > Metazoa > Chordata > Mammalia > Rodentia > Muridae > Rattus > Rattus norvegicus. The sequence goes on from NC_141540.1 coordinate 54,681,497, forward strand.
ATTTTATGGAGCCAGAGCCAACATGGCTTACAGAGTATAAAGCATGAAGGCCAGTTTGGGAAAAACTGTTTTTGTTTTCTTTTGCTTTTTTTTTTTTTTTTTTTTTTTTTTGGATTTTTAACATACCCATTTAAACATTTCTATTCTGTTTTTGAATGCTATTTATTTATTTATTTATTTTTGCTAAGGCTCATATATATTTTTTCTGTCCCGAGTCAGTATCAACACCCCTTAGATTATCCAAACAGTTGGATTACTTTTTCCAAAATTACTAAAGTGTTTCTTTCTCATGGCAAATACTGTTTGATATGTATTGTATGATATGTATGTTTGATATGTATGATATGTATGAAATGTTGTTTGTGAACAATAATAAGCCCCCACCCCCACCCCAAACCAAAGAATGACTCTTGAGACCTTAAGACCAACCAGCAGGGGGGATTTGAATTTGGTGTTTATCCTCTTCAAGCTGGAATTTAGGAAAGATCTCCTAGGTAAGCCTGGTACCTACACATAACATGACAACCAACTAGGGATCCTAAATATGTTCCTGCTGAAATATTTACCACTATACATTCAATTATGAAGAATCTGCATGATTCAAGTGCCATTTGAGTTTCATTGTATCTTAATTGACTTCTCAGTGGATTAAAATGGCATATAATTTCTTTTTACATGATGATTTAAGGTATGATATAAACCATGTTTAGAATTGTGAGAACTTTGTAAGTGAACTTGCACATCCTGTGAGTCAAACTACTTTCCAATGAGGAAGCAATTCCATACTCTAACCAATGCTGGGAAGTAGTTAAAGCAGCTTCTCCTTAATCCCTCCTAGATGCTTACAAACTTTGGTCAATAATCCATATGATTTGGTCAATATCCAGGATCAAGTTTCTCTAGTCTCCTCACTCTTCCACAACAGAGACACCATAGTGTCTTATAAAAACAAACCTGAACATATTTGAAAGATTTTTATCAGATCCCCTGGAGCTCAAATGAGTGTTGGAAAATAAGTCCTGTTAACTGCCAACCCATCTCTCCGACCCTAATAGTCAGGTTTCCTCTTGTAGCTACCTTCAACTTGTTGGGAAAACATGTGCAATAATTTAACCTAAATAGTTTCCCAAAATCAACATTAAACTTTTATTTGTTATATAGCAGAAGACGACCTTGTACTTCTGTTCATCTAGCTTCTCCTCCTTCCTGAGTGCTGGGACCACAGACATGTGCCTTACTGCCATGTTTTATGAGTTTCAGAGTATTTGATCAGAGCTTCATGGTAGGCAAGGGCTCTACCACCTGAGTTACATACCTGGCTGTAATTTATAACTTTTAAATGAATGTAAAATTCCACTTGTACTTTGTGTGTGCATGTTTTGGGAATCAGAGGTCTAAGCGTATGTGATATATAAAATATAAGTGTGTGTGGGGGTTTGGTAGGGGTGTGTGTTGGGAAGCAGAGGTCTAAGTGTGTGTGATGTATGTAAATATGAGTGCCTATGTTGGGGTAGGGGCAAGTGGAAGCCAGAAACTGACGTCAAGCATCTTTCTCAATTCATTGCTGACGTAATTTAAGACAGGGTGTCTCACTAAGCCTGAAGCTCACTGATTTAGGTAGACTGTCTTATTAGAAATAAAGGGACCTGTATGTCTCTACTCACAAGCACCCATCACCACAACCTGAACTCTAGGATTAGAAGTGAGTTTTGCTGTGCTTTGCTGTTTGCGTGGGTTCTCCGCTGGAACTGATCTCATGCATGTGTGGTGGGCACTCTACCAATAAAGTCTTCATCTCCCCAACCCAGTACTTGGCTTAATATTATTTTTCTCCTATTTGCTCATCTTTGGTTGCTTGTATTTTCATTGGTTTATTTTTATGAGCATAAAGAAGTGGGTGATTATTAATTATTTTCAGCTTTCTAATTCCTAGATATCTCCTTTCATGTTCAATACTATTTACCTTCTAGCTACTCTGACTATTGGCCTTTGGGTTTATTTTTATAGCAACAAGCCAGATTATTGCCTCTGGAGATAATACGTAATTGTGAAAATACTTCACAGACATTAGCGATTTTAGTATATTTCTTTCACTGCTATTGCCTTTTTTTACTTTGGAGAACACTCGTTTTGGAGGATTTCCTTAGAATTTCTCACCCTGAAATATAATAAACACTGAAAGGACTTGTGTAGCTTTCGTTCAATTTTAACAGCATTTCAAAATATTACCACTGTGCTAATAACTACATGACAGGAATTAATTAAAACTAAACAGGGATATTTTTCTGAAAGTCTTTTGTAAGTTAATTGAATTATTCCAATTGCATTAGAGAGGTAAAATATTTAAAGAATGCTGCAGTGAAGCCTTTTACATGTACAGTAAAATCTTCCTTTATTCACCAATAATTTATCTGCTGGGTTTTGTGTTGCTCTAGGCAGAAATCTGCAAAGATACTAACACTCTCACTAGTGAGTTATATAAGTTTCACCTAGGATTTCAGCTAACAATTTGAATAGTTGTCATGGAAACTGGAAGAGAGACAAAGGGTGGCTCTGAAAAAAAAAAAAAAAAAACAGCCAAAAGTCTTGCAGTCAAGTATTCTAGTAAAAAAGATTTTTTATCTGGAAGCAATTTGCTGCTACAGTTTAGCTTTGCCCTAGGTGGTGCCAAGGTGACCTGAGGATTAAGTAATGCCTCCCCACTAGGAAACCCACCCACTCCTCTTGTTTCTTTAGCATTCTCACCTTACTTGGGAAGTTTTGAATATTGAAGTCTGTGGTCCCCTTCTGTGAGATCTTTTGTCCTTCTGGAATCACATGAAAAAATAGCTCCAGAAACTGGAAGTTCTCATTTATGGGACAGAACTATGGAGCATCGATTCCCCAGAACTGCAGACTCCCTGGTACCTAATGAGAATGTGTGGGCAAAGAGCAGGCTATATAGTCATCACCGCTACAGAGAGAATTTCCTATAAGGGAAATCAAGAGAAGCTTACACTGACAGCTTTAGTTCAGGGTTTTCACCTGAATATACCTGTCCTGACAAAACTTCGAAACAAGTGGTTTTTAATCCACTTTCTGAGGAGATGTTCCATGCTAAAAATTAATCTAAAGAAAGGAAACATTAACATTGTAGCATACATTAAAAAAAAAGCTGTCTTTCAAACACATTGAAAACAAAAGAGAATAATCGTCGCTATTATAAGCAATGAGAAGTCTACGAGAACAGAGAAGGACCTTATAATTAGTAAGTTAATTATTCGTAAGTACGTGGGTCCTTCCAAAACGTATAAGTGAACCTGAAACATCTTTTATTACATCTAATTCTTTTAGAATGCTCTATAGCAATGCGTGTTATGTAATTCATTTTCTGTAGCATGGTATTTAATCATGGAACTCATAAGGAAGTATCCTAGCAGAAACCATAAAAAGAAATTCTAAATCAAGAAAACTCCAAGTGTCTAATTCTAAGTTCTCTTGTCAGTATGTTCTTCTGCTTTTACATAAAGACAACAAAAATAATTGGAAGGACAAGGATTGAGGATTTAACCAATGGCCATAATGCTTGCCTATCGAGCGTAAAACCCCAAGTACTACCACCAGCATTACCTGAGCCTAGGACTCTGAAGCTTCTGTGATCTCAGCCCAGAAGAAATGGAAGCAGGAGCCTGAGTAGAAGGGTCACTTAAGACCCCTCTCCAAAGAAAAAAAACAACAAAAGAGACAACAATCAGAAAGAAATGTAAGAAGAAACTACCAGTCAAGCCTTCAAATAAAACTGTCAAACATCAGAAAAATATCTGTTATTATGTGAAAGGCATTCAATTCAAGACAATTTCCTGGTATTTATAAATAATTTCCATCTAAAAGAAAACATGTATTTCTTGTAAGATTTCTACAAAGAGAACAGGTTTTTTTTTTTTTTTTTTTCTTTTTTTTTTATTTATTTTTTTTTTTCATTAACTTGAGTATTTCTTATATACATTTCGAGTGTTATTCCCTTTCCCGGTTTCCGGGCAAACATCCCCCTCCCCCCTCCCCTTCCTTATGGGTGTTCCCCTCCCAACCCTCCCCCCATTGCCGCCCTCCCCCAATAGACTAGTTCACTGTGGGTTCAGTCTTAGCAGGACCCAGGGCTTCCCCTTCCACTGGTGCTCTTACTAGGATATTCATTGCTACCTATGGGGTCAGAGTCCAGGGTCAGTCCATGTATAGTCTTTAGGTAGTGGCTTAGTCCCTGGAAGCTCTGGTTGCTTGGCATTGTTGTACTTTTGGGGTCTCGAGCCCCTTCAAGCTCTTCCAGTTCTTTCTCTGATTCCTTCAATAGGGGACCTATTCTCAGTTCAGTGGTTTGCTGCTGGCATTCGCCTCTATATTTGCTGTATTCTGGCTGTGTCTCTCAGGAGCGATCTACATCCGGCTCCTGTCGGTCTGCACTTCTTTGCTTCATCCATCTTGTTTAATTGGGTGGCTGTATATGTATGGGCCACATGTGGGGCAGGCTCTGAATGGGTGTTCCTTCAGTCTCTGTTTTAATCTTTGCCTCTCCCTTCCCTGCCAAGGGTATTCTTTTTCCTCATTTAAAGAAGGAGTGAAGCATTCACATTTTGATCATCCGTCTCGAGTTTCGTTTGTTCTAGGGATCTAGGGTAATTCAAGCATTTGGGCTAATAGCCACTTATCAATGAGTGCATACCATGTATGTCTTTCTGTGATTGGGTTAGCTCACTCAGGATGATATTTTCCAGTTCCAACCATTTGCCTACGAATTTCATAAACTCGTTGTTTTTGATAGCTGAGTAATATTCCATTGTGTAGATGTACCACATTTTCTGTATCCATTCCTCTGTTGAAGGGCATCTGGGTTCTTTCCAGCTTCTGGCTATTATAAATAAGGCTGCGATGAACATAGTGGAGCACGTGTCTCTTTTATATGTTGAGGCATCTTTTGGGTATATGCCCAAGAGAGGTATAGCTGGATCATCAGGCAGTTCAATGTCCAATTTTCTGAGGAACCTCCAGACTGATTTCCAGAATGGTTTTACCAGTCTGCAATCCCACCAACAATGGAGGAGTGTTCCTCTTCCTCCACATCCTCGCCAGCATCTGCTGTCACCTGAGTTTTTGATCTTAGCCAATCGCACTGGTGTGAGGTGAAATCTCAGGGTTGTTTTGATTTGCATTTCCCTTATGACTAAAGATGTTGAACATTTCTTTAGGTGTTTCTCAGCCATTCGGCATTCCTCAGCTGTGAATTCTTTGTTTAGCTCTGAACCCCATTTTTTAATAGGGTTATTTGTTTCCCTGCGGTCTAACTTCTTGAGTTCTTTGTATATTTTGGAAATAAGGCCTCTATCTGTTGTAGGATTGGTAAAGATCTTTTCCCAATCTGTTGGTTGCCGTTTTGTCCTAACCACAGTGTCCTTTGCCTTACAGAAGCTTTGCAGTTTTATGAGATCCCAGAGAACAGGTTTTTAAAATTGTTTTTTTTTTTTTTTTAAATGCTCGGCTATTACATGGATTGCATTACCATACAATTCTGTCCTCTGTTTGTAGCCACGATTGGGAACAGTAAGCAGTCTGCAAAAACAAGTCATGTTCCTTTATGGCACAATGAGTTCAGAGAGGAGGAAGAGAGGGGAGAGGAAGTGGAGGCAGCTTTAAACCCTAGAAGGATTGTGTTGTAATTGTGGGTGCACACTTAATATTAAGAATGAAGTAATTATTCTGCCAATTTCCCTAAGTCCTTGCAATGTTGTTCAGAGGGGAAACTACTATACATTTTGATGCTATTATAATCCCCTCAAACTCTGTTCTTCTTTTGTAACTTGAAATGAGACAATCTGCATTGCATTCTGTCAGAGATCACCAAGGTTTCAGAATTGATTTTCTTCAAAGCAGGCTATCTATCACGCTAACCTGGCTATGGTGACAAATGCGTTGGGTCTCTGGCCCTGGGCTCACTACCTTCAGTTGAGCTCGGCCTCACTGTCATTTTTTTGGGGTTGTCTACTGACTGGTTGACTCACGCCATCCTGGGCATTTAACACTCAATGCTTATTGATCTGTAAAGGACACCAGGCTAGGGCGAGTCAGTCATTGCCCTGCTAACTTTGTGGGTAATACTTTCCATTTTTTCTCTTTACCATCTGCAGTTCTGTTTCTTTCCACCTCAGGAAATCCTCTGGTAAAACTGGTGGTCCAGATCTTTTTTCTTTTAGTGTATTATCACAACGTTCTCATATATTTTTTATCCATTCATTTCAGATTATTACAAACATTATGATTCACGGTAAGCTGTCAGACCTTGCACACTAGAGCTCTATTTCAGCACCACCACACCAGCCTTGTAGAATAGAAACAACCTGATGAATATGTACAATTTGAGAACTGAGAACAAGCTGACATCCTAAAGCCTGTGGGAGCGAACCAGGAACACTCAATATGCAAAGAAGAGATACGTTTTACAATAACACCACTGCTATTTTATGCAAACACAGATGAGAAAAGCAAGATCCTAAATGGATTTGGAACCAAAGAATCCAGGAAAGTAAGAAATCTGGGGGGAGGGTAATGAGTCCTGGTTTAATGCTAGCACAGTAATTTCTATGCCTTTCATCTAAATTGCATTTCCAGCAAACCCTTCTTCCTTACAAATTTACAATTCCAACTGCTTCTTGAGATTATGGTGGATACCAAGTATGAAGAATTGAAAGCTGTCCTCAGTTTTCAGTAAGCTTAGCTTGAGCAACAATTTGTAGCTTGGTTCTATGAGTCAGATAATTTCCTCTCCTTCTGAACACAGGCTTTCTCCATTCTCCCGTTCAATCAGAAAATTACTAAGTAATGAAATTGTACTTATTGTCCGAATTATACACTTGTAGCCTTCTATAAGTACATTATGATGTCATGTAATTCAGCAACATATTTTACTTCTTTTGTATTGCCTTTGATGACTTTTGAAACATTTCAACTCCCCTGTCTTATTATAATTTACATTTCAAGAACAAATTATTTTCATGTTCAAAATTCGATTCACATACTAATGTTAAGATGTCTTTTTCTTCTTTCTAATTTCTCCTCCATGTGCACCAAGCACATAGAGATATATGATAATGTTTCCTGGGACATACATATTTGTATCATGGACTGTCACAATGTTCAACATTTTGGTAGAATTTATAAGAACTTGGTATGGTCATTAACTATTCAAAGACCTTCAGTTAAAAGTCATTAAAATAATGGTGATTCCCAGGCCCTTGAAAAAAAGTTCTATATCCTCCAAGAACTGGGAAATACTGTTTTAAAATTACTACTATAACTATTTTCTAAAAACAAGATTTGTTAATGCAGATGAATTCTTCAATGTTTGTACTGTGAATAAATGTTTCCTCATAACACTTGAGGCTTTTTTTTTCTTTTTCTACAGTTGCAGTCCCATTGTGAGGGACTTCAATTTCTCATTTCTGTGTTAACAGTATCATGAGCCTGACAGTGACTCTGCTTGACCCAGTTAGGGACAGTCTGGGTATTTGGGCTTTCCCAAACAAACGACTGCTGTCTAATTCAGAACAGCTGAAAAAGCTGAAAATACCAGGTGAGCCTGTGCTTTTAAACCTGTGTGTTCTTCTCATGGTCATGGCTTTAATGCCACGAAAGAAGAGGGCTTTAAGGCACATAACCTGAGCTTAAATGTATCATAAAGGTATTAGATTATCCCTGCAGTTATTTTGAGAAATGGAATACTGGGATCAAGTTTTGAAAGCTCTAGATTTTTTTTTTTTTTTTTTTTGGCTCTGAGGCACTGTTATTTTCCTTTATTTTATCCACTCTTTTCTTTTTTTGTTTTTTCCACTGCCTTGATAAAAAAGATTGCCTGCACTGATAAGTGGACGTTAGCCAAAAAGCAGCTCAGAATACCCACGATACAACTGACAGACCATATGAAACTGAAGAGTAAAGAAGATCACAACACAGTGAGGATGCTACAGTCCTACCCAGAAGGGGGAAGAAAATAATCTCTGGGAAGTAGAGGGAGAAAGGGAAGTAGGAGGGAGGGGAGATGGGTCTGTTTAGATGGGAGGAGATGGGGAAGAAATACAGAGGGTTACAAATTTGAGAAGTTGGGTTTCCAGTCGGGGTAGCCACTGGAAAGTTCCAGTTCCCAGAGACCCAAAAGGCTCCCAGGATCCAACAAGGAGGACATTAACCAAAATACCCAACAAAGGGGAGATAGAACCTGTAGAGATCATATTCATGGATAGGCAAAGCCCCCAGGTTGAGGGATAGGGCCACCCACCCACTTTAAAAATATTAATCCAGAATTCCCCCTGTCAAAAGGAAATGCAGGGACAAAGAATAGCAGAGATTGAAGGAAAGGCCATCCAGAGACTACACCACCTAGGGATCCATCCCATCTGCAGACACCAAACCCAGACACTACTGATGATCAAAGAGGTGCTTACTGACAGGAGACTGGTGTAGCTGTCTCCTGAGAAGCTCTGCCAGAGCCTGACCAACCATTGGAATGAGCACTGGGGACTCCAAAGGAAAAGTTAGGGTAAGGACTGTACAAGCTGAACACCTTTGCAACCCTATAGGAAGAGTAATAATATCAACCAACCAGATCTCCCAAAGCTCCCAGGGACTAAATCACCAATCAAAGAATACACACACAGGGAGGGGAATTCATGGCTCTAGCTGGATCTAGTGCCGTATCGAGCATCACTGGGGAGACCCTTGGTCCTGTGGAGGCTTGATGACCCAGGGTATGGGAATGCTAGGATGCTGAAGCAGGAGTGGATTGGTGGGTGGGGAAGCACCCTCGTAGAAGCAGGGGGAGACAGGAGGGGATTTGTAGAGGGGAAACTGGGAAGGAGGATAACATCTAAAATATAAATAAATAAAGTAACCAATACAAATGGAAAAAAATGTAAGTCTTGAAAATGCAAGTGTAGCAGTGCTCTTACCCAAAAAGAAAGAAGGAGGCCAAAAGGTATATATATATATGAAACACATATGTGTTTAAGACACTGAAGGAATGAGTGGATGGCCCTATCCTCCAACTGGGGGCGTGCCTATCTACTGGAGGTGGTCTCTACAGGTTCTATAACTCCCCTCTGTCACATATTTCAGCCAAAAAGACAGGGACAAAAAATGGAATAGAGACTAAAGAAAAGGCCATTCAGTGACCTCCCCACCTAGGGATCCATCCTATCTCTAGACCCTGAACCCAGACACTATTGCTGATGCCATGAAGCACTTGCTGACAGGAGCCTGGAATGGCTGTTTTCTGAGAGGTTCCATCATCACCTGACCAATACAGATGCAGATAATCACAGCCAACCATCGACTGAGCCTGGGAAACCGCAATGGAAGAGCTAGAGGAAGGACTAAAGGAGCTGACGGTGACTGCAACCCCATAGGAAGAACAATATCAACTAACTGGACCACCCAGAGCTCCCAGAGGCTAAACTACCAACCGAAGAGTATACATGGAGGGATCCAGGACTTCAGATACATATGTAGCAGAAGATGGCCTCATCTGACATCAATGGGAAGGGATTCCCTTGGGGTCCTATGGAAGTTTGATGCCCCAGTATGGAGGGAAGCTAGAGTGGTGAGGCAGGAGTGGGTGAGTGGAGGAGCACCCTCATAGAGACAAAGAGGAGGAGGGAGAGGGGGATGGGATAGGGATTGTGGAGGGGTAACCTGGAAAGGCAATATCATTTGAAATGTAAACGAATAAAATGCTTAATGAAAAAAAAAGGAAATATCAATGAGGGAAAAAAAGACACTGAGGGAAAGGAATGCAGTGCCATTCCTCCTCTTCCTTTCATTTCCATTCAGCACAATGTAGACTTTTATAAGGGGTTGAATTTTCTTTGCGCATTTAAGAAACTAATATTCTGGCCTTCCTAGTTACAGATAGTTGCTTTTTATTGTTGCTTTGGGATTTGCTTTGTTCTCTTTGGGTTTGTTATTGTTTTTTACTAGAGACCACTTCTTGCTGTGGGGTTTGGAGTATCCTGGAACTCACTAAGAAGCTAGACTGTCTTGACCCTTGACCTTCCTTCCTTTCCTCTCAAAGTTAGGGTCAGACACATACTTTTACCTCGCATTTGAGAATCCTCACTTCCATATCCACTGTTAATTTAGAAGCAAATCTTACATTCCATCTTTTGTAAAGTGGCCTGAACCCATGTTCACACAGCAACCACACTCAGCATGTATCCTATGTATTCTACATGGATAAGCATGTATGGAACCCTGAAAATTAATCTACAAAGTTAAGTCCACTATAAAATTTGTCATAAAACTTTGGAAGGAATTGTTTCATATTTGACCTCAGACTTATTTTATAAAACTGTTTTTTTAAATTTTTCTTCCTTTTTGGCTATATATCATATCTATTTTTTCTCAAAGTTTCTAATCCATCTTTCTTTCTTCAATCCAACTATCTTTTTTTTTCTCCATTTCTCATTTTCTTTCCTGTGCTGAATGCTTTCCCATGTCTTCAAAAAAAAAATCCTACTTAGCTTTAAAAACCCAATGTAAGCCTTTTCTTTTCTCCATGCTCTTTCTCAATTATGGGCCAGAAAGAATAAAATTCTCTATCTGCTGGCACTTGGCATTGTATCAATTCTATTCTATTTAGTATAGCTTTCAGAGCAGAGTTTTTCAATTTTTTTAATTATGCATAGCCTGTAGAAAGGAGGACAAGAATAGGAGAAGGGGGAAGATGTCCTGTATGCTATACTCTTCATCCTGAGGAAAGGGAATGTACAATCCTAGGAAAGAAAAGCTAGGGAAAGCATGGAGACCCAGCTCTGCTTCCCAAAGCAGATAATAGTTACACATATTGATCAGAAGGGGGAGTGATGCTCGCCTGAATTTCTTTGAAAGACATCTATTCTGTATGTTTTTCAAATTGCTATGTCTCAAGATGCATACTGCCTCTGACTATGAACATAAGCTCTGTGTATATTCATCTTGTAATGGTAAGGACTCTGATTTTGAAAATAGGCCTTGTACAGTATGTTGTGCCATCTGCCTATGATAGGATGACCATGGCTTTTGAAGCCAACTCCATGTATATGCCCTTAAAGACAGACAGCGGCTACAATACAAGTAAGAGGCTGTCTCAGATGGATATATAAATGATCAACAGATGAATACTAGTATTTGCTAAATAGAAATGTGTACATTTTTGAGTACCTGAATTTTATCCTAAAAGAAATAATGAGAAACTTGATTATAGCTATATATCTGAAATGTATTTCTAAGTCAGTTCGTTAATAGTACAATCACTGCTTATGGCCCTTAACTCTGCAACTCTTTCTAAAAATTCCTGATAGTCAGCCTGGCAAGATATGCCTACAAATGAAACATAGTCATGGTTGTTACAGGGGCAAGCAACCACTTTAGAATTGCTCCTAAGGCCCATTCTACAGAAAAGCATCCATGTCTGGTATTTTATATCTAACCAACATCATGTGGCCCTAAGGGATAATCTACAACCATTATTATGCCAAGTACATTCTATATACTTGGGATTAGTGCTTCTCTAAAGCATCTAAAGAGAAGCATCTTTGTGCACTGGGTGCTAAATAACTTGAGAATTGAAAATTGGTCAAACAAAATGAGTGACTGTGCAACACTCAGTTCTAAATAACCCTCTTGCCCGAGGTTAAGAGACCATGATGGAAGAGAATATGGACAGATGCTAAGAGCCACACACTGAAGGAAACTGCGTCTAAACAAGGTCTCCTGGTCTGACACGTTCAATCCACACATGCACTCACAGCAGCTATGGCTGCCCACATGAGACTTGCAGAAAATCAAGCCAATCAACATCCCACTATGAATCAGGGAGGGGATCACAAGGAAGAGCTATTGACAGTTGATGCCTGCTGAGGGAGAAAGGCTATATCATCAGGAGTGTGACTCCCTGGTAGGGTTGTTCACGACTCAATAAATAGTCCTATATTAGTGTTCATTGAGCAGCATTAATTGGACTCTGTGATCCATTTAAAAAAGAGTAGAGAGAATAAAGTTGGGAGGAGATGTGGGCAAATGTTTGGAAGAAGTTGGGGAAATTGGGTGAATGGCAATTACTAAAATACATTTTCGGGAAAAAATTTCTAAAGAATACTATGACTGTCATATTAATTTTTTAAATGGAAAAAGAAAAATAATTAAAATCCATTGTTAAATGTGTGATAAAAGAAGGAACATGAAGGAAGGGCTTTATAACTTGCTTGATTACTTCAGGCTTCTCTTCTAGGCATTACGAAGAGTCTTCACACTTAGAAACTTAAGTGACTTAAAATAAAATAAAACAAGAATCCAAAGCAATCAGTATTCTTTCATTCTGTCGCCTCACCTGGCAACTGAAAAACCGAATACGTGTGGCAAATTTCTATTTCAGTCTTTCTAAAGTGAAGACACCCTTAGCCTCAAAGACCAGAATATGAATACCATCCTTACCTTTTCCATCTGCAAAGCTCAAACTCAAGAACTGTGCCATCAAATTAAAAACAACAACAACAAAAACCCAAAATGAAACACAAAGCCCTCACAACTTTTTAAATAAATTTTATGATTTTGTGTTGAGCTTCCTGCATAACTGTCTTCAGTCACAAGCATCCTCATGCACACACCTGAAAGTCTCAACACACTGAAGAGAGCAAGTTCTCTGCAGACATGATCAGTTTCAAGGCTGCTCTCAGTGAAAGCTAGCTCAGGAAAATTCTTTGCATTCTATCTGTCTAAAAAGAACCTGTTTCTAAAATAAAGACCATGAGTCATACCAAAGAACCTAGAAGACTGAATTCATTGGCAAAGCAAAATGCAAGTGAAAGTCTCATTGTCCTTTTATAAAAGGACTTTCAAACCTTCCCCATTGGTTCTTTTAAAAGTTTAAATGCACTCCATAGTTTCCCTCTATGACAAATAGAAGATGATTTCTGGGAAGCAGATTACACCAACATTATGCTGCTGCAATGCAGTTTAATTATTACTAAGAAAAACTTTCTCTGCACACAACCCAGAATTCTGCAGAATTTTAATTTAGATTTTAGACTCACATATGCTACAATATTGAACATTTCCATTTTTCTTCTCCGTGAATTTGACATTTATATTTGCATTCAGTGGAGGAGAACTAAAACTTAGGCTGTCAGGCCAGTGTGGGAATGGTAGATAGGCTTACTCATTATTACTGACACCCAACAGTGAGAGGGAAACTCCACATTACGGGTTAATCCATCTCCTTCAGCTGTGATCTCACCAGCTAATCACATTCTTCACAAGTTATAAAAAGGACAGGGCCTGTTCCGTGGAAGAAGTGCTAAAATTTTCTGAATCTAAAAATGTCGAAGAAGAGAGGCAATCTAGTTGCTATCGTGTAGGACTTCATGAACACCAGATTGAACTGAAGTGTTACCTCTGTGTGCAAATCATTCCCCATTTCCATTCAAGGGTTGGAGTCCTGGCCTTTGAGGAAAGGATAGTTTGGCAGTATCTGAGAAAAACCTGGCTTACTATGTGATCTCTTATATATACAAAATTCCCAAAGGCGGATTTGAGGCCTGAGTCTATGTCTTTATTGTACCTGCATAGTCTATATTCAATGTGATCTTTACTTGGCTTTACACACAAGTTCCTTCTTGTAGTTTAGCAGAATACAATACCTACATCAGCATAGAGGCATATGAGTCCCAAATGTGATATGTTTGTGTTCTATTTCTTTTTTTGTCCCTAAAATGATCTTTCTAAAGCCTATCTGGCTAAAGTAGTTCCGTTCCTCTGAGGACTTCATCTGACCATCTCTGTCATTTGCTCTATCTTTCTCTTTAAAAGAACCATAAGCTACTTGACTGCTCACTCCATACAGGATGAATATTGAAAAATCTGGGGAAAATTGCTCAGAATTTGGTTGAACCTTGTCCTTCAGATTAGCTTGGAAAAAAACCCTCAGTAAGACACTGGTATGACATATTCTCTCAATTATCCATTTCTAAATACAAGCTAGAATGAATTATTTTCCATTGTAGGACTAAAGCTAAGAATAGAATGAAAATTTACTTGCAAGAGGTTAGGGGAGTTGTTTTGTTTTATGATGGAGACTTTAGTGTGGCAGCATCTAACACTATTAATGTTTTACTTCTCCTAATTGGCAAACAATGACCACAACGGGGGAATCTGGCCACTTGTTCTCAGTTGACTTGGGATTGATTACTTGCAATAATCAATTGCAAGTAACTCAGTTGGGGTAATGGTTCAGTGGAAAGACCTAGGGCCACAGCCTGATATCTAGACTCCATACCCCTAAACCCACATAAAGAGAGTAAAGAGTGACACATCCACAATACCAGTTCTGAGAAGGCAGAGGCAGGGTCTCTGAAGCAGGGTCCAAGCAGTCTAGAGATCCATGGGTTCCAAGTTCAGTCTCAGGCTCTGTCTCAAAATATATAGTGGAAGAAAGTTATGGCACTGTGGGCCTTTAGAGCTGTTCTTACACAATGACACCTCACTGCTCCATGAGGTTTGAGAGGTCTTCAATATCTTAAACAGTCTCTCTGGTCCTTAAGATCTTGAGAATCACTATTATCTAAGTGATTCTTTCATTCAAATACAGCTGGCAGCCCAGGAATGCAACAATCTCACATGTACTTATGTCTTCCTTTTCTTTTTCTAGTCTGCTCCTGGCTGCTTTCCCTCTTCTCTGTGACTTCTGCTTTCTCCGTTCATGTCAATTTCTATGGTTTGCTACAGATGTGCCTGACTTACAATATCATTAGCTTTTGGGCTGACCAGGGTATTGTTGCAGACTGTTAAATGTCCTGTTTCTGTGATTTGGCTCTCATCCTGTCCCAACGTGGTATACTAAACAGTTCACTTCCCGAAGCTATAGGTCTTTCCCTTTGCTCATGCTGATCTATCATGCTTTGATACATCAACATATATTTGATGATCGCTTTATTTGGTTGAGAAATACAGATGTGTGAGATGCAACTCACACACACTTAATTAGCACTGTTGCTTTTTTCTTTCATTGTCATCCTGTTGGGCTGTAGGGAACTAATCCCCGGGTAGGAAAGCACAGTCTGAAACGTAGGAGAGCTGGGCCTGGTTTGGGGATCCCTGGGCCTGCAATGAGGCCAGAGCCCCAGGGTTCTCAGGCTCTTGGACATCCAGGCTCTTCTGGGAATCACAGAAGAACAGAGAATGGAAGCAGGGCAGCAGGATGGGGGGAAAAGGGGCGCTCCAGCTTGTTGCAACAGTGATTGTCCTTGACTTGATAGCAGCAGGCTTGGTAGCAGTTGTGGCTATGAGCCCAGAGAGGTGAAGGTCTTCTCCATGACTCCCCACCATGGATCTCGATGCAAACAGGTTCCAAACAGAAAATCGAGGTGCAAAACCATAACTCACTTCTCAGGGTGAGTCTGAGACTAAATGTCTTTTGTAGTGAGGAGTATCTGCGAAGGGCAGCTTATTGGCCATGTCCTCTGAACCTCTAGGTACCTCATTTGAATGAAAAACTCTAATTTGAGCCTACTTGATTGTAGTCATGTCTTTTTTTCTTATTATCTTGATCTGAGATGTTAGGGATGCCTCATCTACATGTAGAAGAGCTCGGGGCACTGCCCTTATGTCATTGATGCCCACAAATCTCTGTAGAGGAAAAGAGAAAGCAAGACAGAGATACACACACACACACACACACACACACACACACACACACACAAAGAGAGGGGGAGGGAGAGAGAGAGAGAGAGAGACAGACAGACAGACAGACAGACAGAGAGACAGACAGACAGAGTGAGTTACATTAAAGACCAAGTAAACTTTTAGCTAGGAAGTGTAAGTTGAGTCATCTGTCAGAACTGTGTTTCCTTTCCTTATTCAGAATATCTCTCTTTCCCTTTAATAATGTGTGTACCTTCCCATTCACAAAGACCTTTAACTATTCTGTCCCTTTTCCATGACCACAGAAAATGGTTCACAGATACAGTTGTAGTCCATGCCATATCAATCAAAAGTCTTCCCCAAATTTGACTCAACTGGGGGTGGAGCATTGAGTTCCTCTTCAGAAAATTCTCCTGTGATATAAATCATCATTCTTAGCATGAGGATAAAGTCTGTCATACAAGTGAATAGAGGTGATCAGAAATGAGGAAAGAGCAGTAGGATGTTGAAAGTTCTGATTTCAACCACACCAAGGTGGTTTTTCCTTGAGCACCAAGAACTGACAAAAGGGTGAGCTGTAGCAGTATTATTAAAAGAAAAACCCAAACCAGACAAAAACCCTTCTTTATTGTTTACACTTGTTCAAGTTATGTTTCTGTCACTTGTCAACTAAAAAGTAACAACAGAACGTCCTCCAGTCTGAGAAATAGTGGGCACCTTGGCTCCTGATCACTCCTTCCTAATGCATGGCATTTCATTAACTGAGTTCTCAGGTGAAGCTTTCAGCAGGGCAACTTCACTTTACCCCATGCAACAGAGACCAATCCTTTATCCTCCAAGTGCTCTCTGACTACTTCCTTTGACCTAAGAGGTAAAAGATTTTGTCATCATATTTCCCCCTTTCATATGTTTTTCTTGTCATCACTTAAAAGTTCCCTTAAAATTTCTGTTCAGACTTTTGTACAAAGCTGTGCCTCTAATTTCCATCACTCATTGACTCCAAGATCCCATTTTTACAGGAATCTACTTAAAATACCTTGTTGTGTAGCTTCAGATGAGGGTTACTTTTTAAAGTAGCAACGAAATGACACCTAATGGCGTTCTTCTATACTCATAGATCAGTGCCACCCTCAACCATCTTCAAAGAAGCTTCCTCCTGCAGCAGATGGGAACAAATGTGGAGGCCCACAGCCAGACAATTTGTAGAGAATGAGAGATCTTGGAACATTCAGTCCCAATCGGGATAGTTCCATCAAATCCCTCCCCAACAGTATTAGGGAATGCTGCAGAAGCAGATGTTGGAAGAGTGGAAGAGACCGAGGGAATGGAGGACACTAAGGAAAAGAGGCCTTCTGAACACATCTGAATTTCAGGCAGTACGTCAGCACACATAGGGCCTGCATGAGTCTGAACCAGAGAGGGCACCAGTACTGCAAGAATCAAACACAAGCCCTCATTGCTAACTCAGAAGCTATCTCCACATGATAACCACAAAACCAAACAACAAAATGTTTCTTTAAGGGAGTCCCACTAGGAAAACAAACCATTCTAACACTCTCAACCATCTCAAGGGCTATGTCCAGTAGTAGACGGCCAACACAAACTGAACTCAATAGCATCTTTAGAGGAGGTTCTCTGTGTCACATTTTGATTCAGGGCATTTTATCTTCTTCTTTTGATCATACAAGTCTTTTACATATACATTATGGTTACCAGTTGTATGTCTTTCTGGGATCCCTGTGTGTGAGAGCATGGGTATCTCTATATCTAAAATGAGCCAATTTTCAGCTTGACATTCAAGGCTATTTTTGTGTCCCGTGCCAATGGTTGCTACCTAACTTTCAGTGTTTTTTACTTCTCTTTTGAAATCTCATAGTTGTCTGTATAATATTCCCTATTCCCACAGCCATGTTCCTTTCTCCTCAGCTTTCATTTTGCTAGAATGCTTTCCCTATTTTCATCTTCTTTTGCTAAGCTCTGTCAAACTCAAGTACTGTTTTCCCTTTGGAGGGTGCCTTTGCCTGGAGGCTAGCTAAACTAATCATGAGAAATTGAAACTAAATGGGAAGAGGAAGGGCAAAGCAGCCTGATAAACATGTAAATCAATTTACTATGGAAAACAGTAGAAGGGGTGTACATGGGAGATAGACGTTGTGGGTGGTGCCAGTTAATCATAGGAGAAAACACTCCTATTCACAGAGATGATGCTCAACCCACATGCAAATGTGTGTCATTGTGCCCATTCCAAGTAATATGAAATGCATATTTCAGGGAAAAATAATAAGATGGTTTACATATTCAGTGGGCTTTTCTAAAACATTACAACATTCGAAGGCTATGTGGCAGAGCAAGAGTTACAATTACAAGGACCTACTGTAACTACACCTAGAGAACAAAGATTCCTCAACAGGGAAGATTAGTGAAGAATATCCAAGGAATCCTAAAGTAAAGAAAGAAATGAACAGAAAAAGGGGATTGGGAATGCAGCCTGTTTATTAGAGTGACTGCCTAGCATGCATTAGAGCCCAGATGTGGTGACACATGTCTGTAAACACAGAACCCAGGCAGTAGAGACCAGAAGATTAGCAAGCAGTTCAAGGTTCAAGATCATCCTTTCTTCTCAACTAGTTCTAGGCCAACCTAGTTATTAGGAGGCCCTATTGCCAAATGAAGGGAGCAAAGCAGGGAGGGAGATGAGAGGGAGGGAGGGAGGGAAAAAATCAATCCACAATTTAACAATAAGAACTTGGGTCTTACGATCAATGTTTGCCTTTAGGATGATGCTGAAGACTAATACTAGAATTCAATCTATCAAATGGACAAGAGAGATGGATATAGTGGATATTATCTATAAACCAAGCATTCCTTGAGACAGAATCAGCAAGATTGTAGTAAGTTAAAATCAGCCTGGGCATATCTATCTGAACCAAGGAGAGAGACCCTCTCAAAACAGTACCGGCAACAGTAACAAAGGAAGAGGGATTATTAGCTCAAAAGAAAAAGATACCAAAACAGAAAATATAGTAAAAAATTTATTTGACTCAAAGCTGCATGTCTGACAGTGTCTATATAAGCGGCCTTAAAAACGTATAATACTCTGGACAATTGTAACAGGCTAAGAGCAGGTGTGCATTCTTGGATGACAAAGCATTTCATTTAGATAACAAATTAGGCTGCCAGAGGACCTGCCTATTGCTCCTGAGATCCAATCCCCCCACTCTCATCCCCAGCTCTGTAGCAGGAAACTTACTGTAGTCTCCCTTTCCTCTCTGAACCCATCCCCAAAGGATCACACAGACCTTCTCCCCCAACTTCCCTTCCCCCAACCTCATGCCCACATTTTAGCATCCATCAGGCATCTACTGTGAACACACCAGCTAAACAGGTCAGTAAAACAGGTAACACCCAGCCATTACAATAGCTGAAAATCCAAATAGGAAAATGAAATCCAAGAGCAAAACACCCGATCAACAAAGACAAACTAAGAAATCAGTACCTTGCTCTATAATCATCTATAACCCAGATGCATAGACACCAATATAAAACACAATCAAGTCAACAACAGGCCCCCACATATTCCAACATAACTGAAGCACAAGAAAAAGACCTTGAAACCAACTGTACGAAGATGATAGGGTGTCCTCAAAGAGGAAATGAAAAAGAAAAACTGAAAGAAAGCCAGAAAAACACAAACACACACACACAAAAAAAACCCTGAAAACATTCTGAAATTTTTAATAAATTTTAAATGAAAAATTTAGGAATTTCATCAGGAAGTATAGACAATCCTTACTAAGTGAATACAAGAAAAGGAAGTAGAAAAATGCACTAAAGATATAATAGAAGAAATGGATACATCAGTCAAAGAAAATATTATCTAAAAACAATCTTGACACAGAATATCCAAGAAATGTGGGCAACTGTGCAAAGACCAAACTTAAGAATGTTAGGAATAGAGGAAGAATAATCCTAACTCAAAGGTCTAGAAAACATTTTCAAAAAATCAGAGAATAAAATTTTCCTAACTTAAAGAAGAAGATGCCTATTAAAGGTTCATGAAGCAAGTAGAATGAAGGAAAAATTAAAGTTACCTCACCACACAATAATCCAAACACTAAACACACCAAATAAAAGAATATTAGGAGATGCAAGGGAAAAAGATCAAGAAATATATAAATGCAGATGATGAGAATTATACCTGACTTCTCAATAGAGACTCGAAAGGACAGAAAGGCCTGGAGAGATGTGATGCACACTCAAAGAGACCATAGATGATGATACTCAGGAAAACTTTCAATTACCATAGATGGAGAAAATAAAAATTCCATGATAAAGCCAAATTTAACAATAACTATCTATAAATCCAGCCATACAAAAAGGTTTAGAAGAAAACTTCCAACAGAAACTAGAACAAAATAATATAGGAATCAATAATCATTGGCCACTGATATCTCTCAGTATCTATGGTCTAATTCACTAACAAAAAGATAGATTAAAGGAATGGATGTGAAATCAGGATCCATCAATTTGCTGTACCAAAGAAATCTCAACATCAAAAGAAGAAGGAAGACCAAAGCATGGATGCTCCAGTCCTTCTTAGAAGAGGGAACAAAATACTCATGGGAAGAAATACAGAGACAAAGTGTGGAGCAGAGACTGAAGGAAAGGCCATCCAGAGACTGCCCCACCTGGGGATCCATCCCACATGCAGCCACCAAACCCAGTCACTATTGCTGATGCCAAGAAGTGCCTGCTGACAGGAGCCTGATATAGCTGTCTCCTGAGAGGCTGTGCCAGAGTCTGACAAATACAGAGGTGGATGCTTGTAGCCAACCATTGGACTGAGCACAGTGGAGGAGTTAGAGAAAGGACTGGAGGAGCTGAAGGGATTTGCAATTTTGTGCTGAATAGAAATGGGTCAATACAGAAATAAATTAAGATTTTTCTAGAAGCCAATGAAAATGAATACATAGCATACCCAAACTTATGGGACACAATAAAAGCAGTGTAAAGAGGAAAGTTCATAGCACTTAGTGCTTACATTTTTAAAAAAATTGGAGAGATCTTATACCAGCAACTCAATAATACACCTGAACGCTCTAGAACAAAAAGAAGTAATCAGGCCCAAGAGGAGTAGATAGCAAGAAATAGTCAATCAGGGGCAGATAGCAATAATAAAGAAACAAAGAAACAATGACTCAAAGAGTTGGTTCTTTGAGGAAAACCAACAAAATAGAAAAACTCTTATTCAACGTAACTGAAAGCGGGGGAGAGAACATCCAAATTTTAAAAATTAGAAATAAAAAAAGGGATATAAGAACAAGATACCAGAAAATCCTGAGAATCATTAGGTCATACTTTAAAAAAAACCTGTCATCTGACAATTTGAAAAATCTAAAAGAAATAGGCAATTTTCATGATAGGTACTACTTACCAAAGTTAAGTCAGTTAGATAAACAATTTAAATAGAAGTATTAAATACACAGAAGCAATCATTAAAAGTCTCATTTAAAAAATAAGCAAAAAACAAACAAAAAAATCCAAAAACTCAGAGCCAGATGTTTTAGCATCGAATTCTACCAGACTTTCAAAAGGGAATTAACACCAATACCCTTCAATACATCTCAAATTGTTCTACAAAACTATAACAGAATAAACATATTGCCTGACTAATTTTAGGAGGTGGGATTTACTCTAATATCCAAATCACAAAGATTCAACAAACAGAATTACAGATCAATTTCTTTTACAAAACATTTACAGACAAAATCTTAGAATAAATCAAAGGATCATTTCACCATGATCAAGTTGGCTTCATCACAGAGATGCAGGGATGGTTCATTATAAGAAAATCAATAAATGTAAACTACCTTATAAGCTAGCTGAAAGAGAAAAGAACCAGATAAGCATCTCATTAGATGCAGAGAAAAGGACTTTGAAAAAAACCAACATCCCTTCATGATAAAAATCCTGGAGAGAGTAAAGATGCATGGGGCATACCTAGATATAGTAAGGGCAAATAATAGCAAGAATATTTATTACCAACAGCAAATTGAACGGAGAGAAACACAAAGCAATCCCACTAAAAGTAGGGACAAGACAAGGCTATCCAATCTCTCTGTGTCTATTTAATATAGTACTTGAAGTCTTAGCTAGATAAGACAACTGAAGAAGATGAAGGGGAAACAAAAATGGACAAAGTCAAATACCACTATTCGAAGATGGTATCATAGTATACATAAGTGACCCTAGTATTTCCACCAGGGAACTTGTATAGTTGATAACGACTTTTAGCAAATTAGCTGGATACATGACGAACTCAAAAATACCAGTAACTTTCCTATCTACAAAAGACAAATGAGTTGGGAAAGAAATCAGGGAAACAACACCTTTTACAAGAGTCTCAAATAATATAAAATGCCCTGGAAATCCAATGAAGGAAGTGAAAGATCTGTATGATAAAACCATTAAGACGGTGATAAAAAAAAAAAAAACTGAAGAAGATATCAGAAGATGGAAAGGTCTCCCACATTCATGAATTGGTAGAATTAACATAGAAAAATGCCCATCCTCCCAAAAGCAATTTACAGATACAATGCACTCCCCATCAAATTCCCTACACATTTTTTGCAGACTTTGAAAGGACAATTCTCAATTTCACAAAGAACAACAAAATTCTAAGGCTAACTAACTCAATTCTGAAAAATGCAATAACTGCTGGCGTTCTCTAGCAACAGCAATTTAAAAAAAGTCACAGTATTGGCATAAAAACAGAGCCATTTGGTTAATAGAATTGGACAGAAGACCCAGACATTAATCCACACACCTATGAACACCTGATTTTTGATTAAAAAAAATCCCAGAAATACATAATGGAAACAAGAAGAAAGCATCTTCAACACACTGTGCTGGTCAAGCTGAAAGCATGCCTGTAAAAGAATGCAAATAGATTTGCATCACCCTCCACAAAGTCATGTCCAAGTAGATCAAAGCCCTCAACATAAAACCAGATACACTGAACCTGAAAGAGAAAGTGGGGAATATGTTAGCATAGGAGGTGACTTTCTGAACACAACACCCAGAGCAGACTCACTAAGATCAGTGATTAGTAAATGGGACCTCAATAGACTGCAAGCTTCTTTAAGGCACAGGACACTGCCAATAGGATAAAGCAGCACTACACATAAAAGGAGATATTTTTTACCAACTCCACTTCGAATAAGTCTAAGATATATAAAGTACTCAAGAAACTATAAAAAAAAACCGGATAATCCAATTTAAAATGGGATACAGATCTAAATAAAGAATTCTCAATAAAGGAAACTCAAATAGTTGAGAAACACTTAAAGAAATTTTTAACATCTTTATCCAGCGGGGGAATGAAAATCAAAACTACTTTGAGATTTCATCTTATGCTAGTTAGAATGGCTAAGATACTAACACATGTGACAGCTCATGCTGGTGAGGGTGTGGAGCAAGGGAAACACTTCTCCTCTGGTAGTTTGAAAGCAAACTTGTACAGCTACTTTGGGAATCAATATGGTATTTCCTCAGAAAATTGTGAATTCATCTACCTCAAGACCCAGCTATACAACTTTTGGGCATATACCTAAAGGATGCTTCATCCTACCATGAAGACACTTTTTCAACCATGTTCATTGTGGCTTTATTCATAATAGTTAGAGACTGCAAATAGCTTAGCTGTCCCTCTACATAAAAATGGATAAGGAAATTATGGTGTATTTATACAATGATGTATTGCTCAAATGATTAAAAAAGTAAAAAATTTAGCTAGAATTTGCAGGAAAATTGATGGAACTAGAAAAAAATAATAACTACAGTGAGTAACTCAGACCCAGAAAGATATGTGTATGGTATGTATTCACTTATAAGCAGATAGGAGGTGGTAAGTGAATAACAAGCCTTAGACCCAGAGAGAAGTGCTCTGGGGGGATGCATGGATCTCCCTGTGAGGGACAAATAAAAGAGATTTTACATAAGGATTGCCAATAGGTGAGGACAGGATCAATTGGGGAGATCATGTTGGCCAGACTTGGGTGCATTCGGGGTTGTAGTGTGAAAAACTAGTACAGTGGAAAGGTCCTAGAATTTATGAAGGTGATCCTAATGAGGATTCCTAGTAATGGAGTAACAGGGAAACAGGGTTTTAGCTGAGCATCTCTAATTGCCAGATAAGGTTTCCAGGGCATGACTTGGTTGCATTTAATTGAATTGTTGACCTAGGGGGTCCTGTGGATATTCCCAAACAACCCAGGCTATTGCTAAGACAAAGAGTTCTCTGCAAACAGGCAGTGGTGTCCCACTGTTAAGAACAACACCCACACAACTCATTGAATATGGAGAAATCAAACTGGTGCCTACCTGGAACCCTCACTCTTATGATCTATTCTCTTTGGTACAGGAAGGTACTCTGCAGGCTACCTAAAGAGAAACATCAACTCCAGCCCAACTACAAAAATCTTTGACCTACCATCTGTCCTGCCTTCAAAATATGCAGGGCACTGGTGGCAGAGAACTCTTGGGAATAACCAGCCTATGTCTGGTTTGACTTACGACCCACCCCTAAGCAAGTGGACCCAAGAAGCAAGGCATCTGACAAAACAGACTTCAAACCACAATTAATCAGAAGGGATAGAGAAGAACACTACATAGTCAAAGGAAAAATCCAGCCAAGAAGATGTTGCAATTCTAAACATCTATGCCCAAAACACAGTGGCACTCAAGATTATAAAAGAACATTACTTAAAGTGCATAATTGCCCACACATAGAAATAGGGTGGATGACTTCAATACCATACTCTTGCCAATAGACAGCTAGCTGTCTTAGTCAGGGTTTTCATTGCTATGAAGAGACACCATTGACCAAGGCAAGTCTTATAAAGGACAACATTTAATTGGGGCTGGCCTACAGGTTTAGAGGTTCAGTCCATTATCATGAAGGCAGGAGGATGTCAGCATCCAGTCAGATGTGGTGCTGAAGGGACCCAAAGTTCTACATCTTGATATACAGGCAGAGAGGAGAAGACTGTCCCTAGCATGTCTCTGGGAGGAGGGTCTCAAAGCCCACCCCCACAGTGACACAAATCTCCAACAAGGCAACATCTCCTAACAGTGCTGCTCCTTGGGCCAAGCATATTCAAACAACCACAACAGCTGAACCAGACAAAAACTAAACAGAGAAAAGCTGTACCTAAATGACATCATAAACCAAATGGACCTAATATATTTGCAGATTATTTCATGCAAATACAAAGACTATACCTTCTTCTCAGAACCTCGTAGAACTTTCTCCAAAATTGACCACATACTTGAACACAAAGTGAGTCTCAGCAGATACAAAAATATAGAAATTACTCCCTACATCGTATCTGATCACCATAAATATACTGGATACCAACAATAGCAGAGATTGAAAGCATACAAACTCTGTTGAATGAAAAATGAGTCAGGACATAATTTAAGAAAGAAATTAAAAATTTTGTACGATTCAATGAAAATGAATTCATAACATACCCAAACATTAAAGAATTGGAGAGATCTCATACCGGTAATTTTACATCACTCCTAAAAGCTCTATAACAAAAATAAAGAACAACAGCCCAAAAAGTAGATGGAAAGAAGCGTTCAAACTTAGGTCTGAAATCGGCAAAATGGACAGACAACAACAACCAACAAATACTACAAAGAATTAATGATACAAAGAGTTGGTTCTTTAAGAAAACTAGAGATTGACAAACCATTAGCCAACTAACTAAAATGTGGAGAGGAAAGACAAATTACCAAAATTAGAGATGAAACGGGAGGTTTAACAAGAGGAACCAGAGAAATCCAGAGAATCACAGGGCATACTATTAAGATGAATATTTTTGGGGCTGGGGATTTAGCTCAGTGGTAGAGTGCTTACCTAGGAAGCACAAGGCCCTGGGTTCGGTCCCCAGCTCCGAAAAAAAGAACTAAAAAAAAAAAGATGAATATTTTTATATGTACCACCTACCAAAGTTAAGTCAAGATCAGATAAAGCAAGTGAAACAGACCTTTCACCCCTAGTAAAATAGAAACAATAATTAAGTCTTCCGACCAAAAATAAAAGCCCATAGCTAGATTGTGTGTGTGTGTGTGTGTGTGTGTGTGTGTGTGTGTGTGTGTGTATGGGGTGTGTGTGTGTGTATGTATGTATGGTGTGTGTATGTATGGTGTGTGTGTATGTATGGTGTGTGTGTGTGTATGGTGTGTGTGTGTGTATGGTGTGTGTGTGTATGGTGTGTGTGTATGTATGGTGTGTGTGTGTGTATGGTGTGTGTGTATGTATGGTGTGTGTGTGTATGTATGGTGTGTGTGTGTGTGTGTGGTGTGTGTGTATGTATGGTGTGTGTGTGTATGTATGGTGTGTGTGTGTGTATGGTGTGTGTATATGGTGTGTATGTGTGTATGGTGTATGTGTGTGTGTGTGTATGTATGGTGTGTGTGTGTGTGTGTGGTGTGTGTGTATGTATGGTGTGTGTGTGTATGTATGGTGTGTGTGTGTGTATGGTGTGTGTGTATATGGTGTGTATGTGTGTATGGTGTATGTGTGTGTGTATGGTGTGTGTGTGTGTGTGTGCGCGTATGGTGTGTGTGTGTGTGTATGGTGTGTGTGTGTATGGTGTGTGTGTATATGTGTGTGTATGGTGTGTGTGTATGTTTGTGTGTGTGTATGGTGTATGTGTGTGTGTGTATGGTGTGTGTGTGTATGTGTATGTGTGTGTGTGTATGTATGTATGTATGTAGATTCTTGCAGACTTTCAAAGAGTTAATGCCAATTTTACTCAAATTCCACAAAATAAAAGCATTGCACAATTATTTTTACAAGGCCACAACTCCTCTGATGCCCAAGCCACACTAAGACTCAAAAGCAAAAGAGAATTATAGGCCAACTTCTTTTAAGAATATAGATGCAAAACATCAATAAAATACTTGCAAATTGAATCTAAGAACCCATCAAAGAGATCATCCACCATAACCAAATAGGCTTCATCTCTTTCTATTAAAAAATGGTTCAACATAGGACAACCAAGAAATGTAATTCACCATAGAAGTGAACTGAAAAACAAACAAACAAACAAAAAACCCCAAAAAACAAACAAACAAACAAAAAACAAAAACGCATAAACATATCATTTTCTTCATTTTTTTGCCTTGGGCAAAATCCAACACCCCTTCATGATAAAAGCCCTGGAAAGACTAGGGATTACAAAGGGCATACCTCAAAGTAACAGAGGATATTTATCGCTAGCCCATAGCCAGCATCAACCTGAAAGACCCCAGCTTAGCAGCAGTAACGCCATTTTGCAAGGCTGTACTTAAGATGACTGGTTCAGGGAAAGGTTAGAACACTGAGTACACAGCGGCTGCCAAGCAGGATGTGTTTGGTTGAAGGCCTGGCAACAGGACGACTTCGGTTAGCCCCGGGAGAGGTCCCACACCCTGGTGGGGGGCCGAGTCAGCCGTTATGTTCCAAGAAGGTAGCTAAGAAACTTGCCCCCGGGCTGAACCCTTGGGGGGCCGAGTCAGTCGTTATGTTTCAGGAAGGTAGCTAGGAAACTTGCCCCCGGGCTGAACCCTTGCCACATTAGAATCCACCAATTATATCCCTGTAACCATGCATCTGCTTCTGTATGCTTGCTTCTGCTCCCCAAAATCCTATAAAAGCCCATCCTTGGTTCCGTGGGGTGCGCCAGTCCCCCGAGTGACTGAAGCGCCCGCAGGTGCCTGTGCCTGTGTATCCCGACAATAAACCAAATCCTCTTGCTGATTGCATCCTGTGGTGTCTCGGTCTGGTCTTTGGAGTTGGAGGGTCTCCATCCCGAGGGAAAGTTCTCCCTGAGAGCTTTTCAAACCTACAGAGAAAAACACAAAGCCCTTCTTCTAAAATAAGGAACAAGACAAGGTTGTTCACTCTCTCCACACCTATTCAATATAGAACTTAGTCATAGCTGGAACAATAATACAACAGGAGGAAATGAAAAGGTTGGTTATAAATAGGGAAGGAAGCAGACCACCCAGCTGGGACAGCCAGAAGAAAGGCATCTAAGCACCAGCCGTGCATGCACTACAATGGGTGAATGTACAATGGAGAGAGAGAACAGATGGGGTACGCCATGAAGACATGGAAGCGAAAGTGAAGTCAAGATGTTTCTAAACACATGAAGGGCTGTTCTTGCAGAACCAAAGCTGCAGGAGCTTGATGGCACAGGGCAACAACAGGATACCCAAGAGGAGTTCTAGTGAGGATACAGTATTGACAGTGTCAGCAGGAGCCAAAGGCCTTGAAACAGACCAATGACTCATTGCAATGAACATCTGCAAGTAAACTATGTGGACAAAAAGGTGTACAGCGTGACACACTGGGACACACTACCGCTTCCACAGTAAGATTTTCTTTAATTCTGTTTTTCTTTTATTTTTACTTATTCACTTTGCATCCTGCTCAGTGCCCTACCCCTAGTCACTCACTGCTACAACTCTTTCCACCATCCCCCTTCCGCTTGAGGAGTTAAGAGCTTATTTATCTTGTAGTTCCACAGGGTAGTCCATTCTAGGGTTAGAGAGTCCCTTGTCTGCTTTGCCCCAGGGCTTGGCTGCTTGGGAGGTAGGATGCACGAAGTTTGACAGTGCTTACCCCAGGCTGTCGCTGGGCAGGTGTCTGGCTGTAAGGAAGCCACAGGACACTACTCCAAGCGTGGGCAAGCACAGTCTGAGGTACGGTACAGCCAGAGCAGGCATAGAGGTCCCCAGGTCCACAAGGAGGCCGAGGCTGTCTAGTGCTTAGGCTCTTGGGCATCCAGGCACCGCTGGTAGCCCTGGAAGAGCAGAGAATGGAGTTGGGGCCCCTTGGGCTGGATCTAGGCCAGGGCTGAGAGGGAAAAGAGGAGAAGCTCTAGCTCCTTGGGCTTGGATTGGTGGTGGCTGTGGCTGGGAGCACAGAGAAGCCTTCTGCAGGAGATTAGACAGTGGCTCTATAGGGAAGGCCTTCTCTATGGCCCCCCACAGCAGATCCCAATGGAAAGAAACAGTCCATGATTTTAAGTGATTTATTGTCATTGCAGAAGGTGAATGAGTAAAACTTCTCAGGGAGGCCCTGAGATTAAATACTTTTTGCAGGGAGGAGTGTCTGGGAAGGAAAGTTCATTGGCTAAGCCTCCAGGCATTTAGGTACCTCATTATAATGGAAATCTGTCTTGCACCTACATGACCTGTGGTTATGTCCTCTACCTGTGGAGGGCCTTGGGGTGTTGCCCTTATGTGACTGATGGTCACAAATTTATGGAGGGCTGCAGCTAGTGACAGGAACCTGGTGCCTGGAAGTCGGGCAAAATGCCTACTATCTCCTCAGGGTCACTAGGGTTTCAAGCCTTAGCTCAACTTGGAACCAGGGTACCTTTCATGCCATAGTCCGTCATTGAAGGAAGGGAGGGTGGGAACTCAAACCAGGTAGGAGCCTGGAGCCATGATGAGAGGCCACGGAGGGATGCTTATTGGCATATTCTTCATAGCTTATTCAGCCTGCTATCTTATAACAGCTAGAATCATGAGACCAGGAGTGGTACAATCCACAATGACCTGACCCCTTGCCCATTAATCACTAAGAAATGCTCTACCGGCTTGCCTACAGCCTGATCAATCACAAGGCATTTTTCTCAATCAAGGTTCTCTTCTCTCAAATAACTATAGTTTGTGTCAAGTTGACATAAAACTATCCACCACAAAAGATAGCATGATTGCATGTCTAACTGGTCATAAAAATTCTACCGGGAAATTCCTATGACTGATAAACACTTTCAGCAATGTAAAAGGATACAAAATTAATACAGAAAAATCAGTAGCTTTCATACTTAAGAAATTGAAGAAGGTATCAGAGGTCGGGAAGATCTCTTATGCTCATGGATCAGTAGGATTAATATACTTCATACATCTATGACACCTGGTTTTTAATTTAAAAAAAGCCAGAAATACATGTGGGAAAGAAAAAAGCCTCTTCAACAAATTGCACTGGTCAAACTGGAATCCTGCATGTAGAAGAATCTGAATAGATCCATAATTATCACCCTGCACAAAACTCCAGACAGGTCAAAGATATAAATATGAGGCTAGACACACTGGGTTTGATAAAAGAGGTTGTGGGGAATGTCCTTGGACTCATTGACACGGGAAAAGACTTTCTGAACAGAACACCATTAGCTCAGACAATAAAAACAACAATAAGTAAATGGGACACACCACCTCAAATGAAGGAAAAAGAGGGACTGGCAGAATGCTATAGTTTTTAAACTTTCTCAGGCTCCTAGAGCAATGCCTGGAACATTAACTTGCTTTCTCTCACATTCCGCTTTGATCTTGTTTTCAAATTCACAGGAATTTTCAGAAGAGCTGACACAAAGCGATGCTTGGTTAGACTAAACAATGACAGAACATTACTTGTGCTTCTGAGAGTTCTCCGACATCTCTTATTACTCCCTCTAGTCTCAGGGAATGTCCCAGAAGAGGGGCCTAAAAAATATGAAGAGCCAGATGACCAGGAGGAGGGCTGTGAAATGCTATCTTCTGGGCAGGGCACAGACACTGCAATCAGGAACCACTGGATCTGGACCACTCTGGACCACTCAGGGGTCAGTCAAGCATAGGGGAAGCACTCATAATGCGTTCCCTAGGGCAGTGTGGGCTATTGATGGAGATGGAAAGGGAAGTCATTGTCTTCAGCTGGGTAACTCTTGGCAAGCCTGCCTTGTTCCAGTGGCTCTTTCCATCCCCATGCCTATGTATTCAGTCCTCATTCAACTCAGTGGGACACAAAATAAAGAATATGAACGTGGGACCTGGAAAGAGGAGAAGCAGGTTGACAGGAATGGGGAGGGGGACAAGGTAGAGGGTGCTGTGAGAATAATCAGAATGGATCCTATATAGGAATGAAATTATCGAAGACTAAATTTTATTTCAAAAGGTCTTTCCTCTGATTTCTCTACTTTTTTTAAATACTTTGGGTTATCTTGAAATAACCTACAAATACTCATAGTCACAGAAATATTGCTAAATATTTTTACAACAGCTCCAAGTATTAAAGAATGACATATATTGGTATGTATGTATGTATCTATGTATCTATATGTATGTATGTATGTATGCATGTAATATGAATGTCAGCATTTCTTGTGTTCTACCTCATTTGGCATGGTTTTGGTGGGGACAGACTGACATGGTTCCTCTCCCCAGGACATGGGCCTCCAAGAGTGTCAATGGCTGTCCTGGGCATAGGACTTGTTTGTATAATAATGTACATATTTTACAATACTCCTTTAAGGAATGTCCTTCCATTAATATTAATGAATCCATGATAATCAGAGACAGCATGAGTCTGGGAGGCAAAGGTGTGGCTGCTGTCTCCGCAAAATGGTAAATGCTGGGACCTTAGATCTCCGATTTCTTTTGCAATGTTAAAAGAAAACATGTGCTTGCTGTCTCTTAAGAATTAAGGGGCTGGGTTTCAGCAGATGCTGATTTTTAGGATAATCAAAAAGAAACTTGAAGTAAATGACTGGATTGATGTGTAAAATAAAAGACTGGGCTTGTGATCTGCAGGAGATGAGCTAGCTAGAGAGGTTTTTAGACTAGCAAGAGACAACTGCTCGGAGAACTGTCTCGAACAGAACACAGAAGAGCTGTCTAGAGATCTCCAGAGAAAGCAGATCAGAGAGAAAGAATGCAGAACAGAGAGAAGGCAGACTGGAAAGCTGTCTCCAGCAGAGCATAGGCTGCCAGCTTGGACCCATGGCTCGACTCCCAGTCATTTATTTTCTATGCTCCAAGACCCCCCTCCTTTCAGAACCCCTCTCCAAGCCGAGGCTGACTCTTGGAGCTTGGTGTC
The DNA here is from genome assembly GCF_021556685.1 of Rattus norvegicus. NCBI lineage: Eukaryota > Metazoa > Chordata > Mammalia > Rodentia > Muridae > Rattus > Rattus norvegicus. The sequence continues at coordinate 54,713,109 of NC_141540.1, forward strand.
ATGAAGTCTACCAGTGCTCTTAGGTAACTTTACCCAGAGGGGTAACATACCCACAGACTCACTGCTGGCTAAAACTCCCAAGTACATCTGAACTCATGCAGCCTGACTCTGTGGTCTACAATCCATTATGCACGGTTGCTTCTTTTGCACAGATCATTCCTCTGCAAGTTTTAACCAACATAAGATTCACCTAGAAGGATTACTCCACTGGCATTGCAGCCCAGGGTCCAAGAATCTATTTCTAAAGAACTGTCAGGTGATGCCTATCAAACTGGTCCTCAAATTTTTCATTTGAAGGGACTGTTTGAGGGAAGGGGAGGATAGTTTGAAAACAAATCTTCTGCTAATGAGCTTTAAAACAAGAGAGATTTTTTTTCAGGCCAGTGCGGTAAAAATGTCGTATTTCAGAACCCCAGTCTGGAATGGACCTTTCGAATCCATTGACTCTCTGAAACCCTTTTCTAAATCAATGCGGTTTAGCATCTCGAGACATGATTTATAGAATACTCAAAGTATTCTTCACCTGTCAAAAGGCAGGGAAAAAGGAGTGCACTCTGTGGAAGCTTTTCTTGCAAACACGCTACAGTGAAAAGGGACGGGTGGGTGGGCGGGTAGATAATGGCCCTGTGTACTCAGCAATCTGCCGGGTTTGAGGGCTGAACTCTGTCTACCATTAGCTTGCAGGTTAAGAAGCAAAGAGGGAACGTTTAAGGCAGGACGGCTTTCAGCTCTGTAAACAGGATGGCGTTTTCTATGAGTTTTTCTGCACAGTTTTGCTTAAAATGGGGAGGTTAATTGAAGCGAATGTACCACTCTTACCCCTAGAGAGAGGGTAGCAGGGAGCTGCGTCCGAGGAATCCGGAGCACAACATTAGGCAGGTTCTCTGGGGCCCAGCCTATCTGCAGAAAGACAGCTGCTTGAATTTAAGCTCCAATTAAAGATTTTTGCTGCATTTAGATGCTTTCTTCCACCAGAACCTTCTGGTTGTGTACTTAGAAAGTTAGTCAACTGCATATTCTGCATACAATGAAAAAAATACCTAGTCATGTATCACAGAAGTAGATATTGGACAAAGTATCTGTGAAATGAATTTTCAATAAAGGCTGGAAGGGAAACCTCCTTTCCAATTGCCAGCTGCTTGTGCTCCTAAATGGCTAACACCTCACCCCTCTGACAAAACATGAAAATGCAAAGGGTCGCACCTTAAAGATGTGCTTTTCCGGCACGCATTATCAATTTTATATAGCCATGTCTCAGCGCATAGAATTTCTTAGGAGTAAAAGGTTTCTTCATATTTCTGCTCTGTTTGTATTGGGAAAAACGAAACGGAGGGCAGTGAGCTGCCTTAGCAGTTAAAGATGCCAGCCCTGCAAGCTTGAGAACCCAAGTTAGATTCTCGGACCTCATTTATCTTTTTTTTTTTTTTTTTTTTTTTTGGTTCTTTTTTTTCGGAGCTGGGGACCGAACCCAGGGCCTTGCGCTTCCTAGGTAAGCGCTCTACCACTGAGCTAAATCCCCAGCCCCTGGACCTCATTTATCTTAGCATTTCTACAGCTATGATAAAACACCAGGCCAAAAGCAAGTTGGAGGGAAAAGAGTTTTTCTAGCTTACGTTTTCATACTGGTGTTCATCACTGAAGGAAATCAGGGCAGGAATCTGGAGGCAGAAGCTGGTGCAGAAACCATAAGGGATGGTGTTTGTTTGTTGGGTGGCTCAGCCTGTTCTAATACCTAGGACCACCAGTGCAGTGCCGGCAGGGCCCACAATGGGCTGGGCCCTCCCACATCAACCACTAACTACGAAAATGGTCCACAGGTTTGCTTGCACTTGATCTTAGAGAGGCATTTTCTCAGCATAGGTTTCCTCCTTTCACATGACTTGAGCTTGTGTCAAGTTTACATAAATCCATCCAGATCAACATGTACAGGGGGAAAGAGAGAAGCGATTCTGCAAAGGTGTCCTTGGACCCTCACAAGGGCAACATGGCACATGTGCCCACACACATAACAAAAACAACAATAATAGAAACAACAATTTAGAAAAAACCTGCCTTGGACAAGTCAGTAAAGATACAATCTCTAACAGTCAAATACAAAGCAAAAATGAGAGGGCTGTAAGAAAAAGGGCATATTAATACATGTCATTTGATGTGACAATTCTATGATTGGCATTTTGAAAAGTATTTCAACTTCTAGCCCATAGCACTATAAAAAAATACATTTCTAGTGCCTTTCCTGTTTTTTTTTTTAAGCATTAGTTTGGAGCTAGAGAGATGGCTCAGTGGTTGAGAGCACCAGCTACTCTTCCAGAGTACACAGGTTCAATTCCCAGCACCCACATGGCTGCTCACAACTGTCTACGATTCCAGTTACAGTGGATCCAGTCCACATTCTGGTCTCTGCAAGAACCATGAATATACATAATATAATGATGAACATGCAGACAAAACACATATACACATAGGTAAATAGATGACTGATAGATAGATTGCAGATGGAAGATGATAGATAGATAGATAGATAGATGCTAGATACATATATAGCTACATAGCTACATAGATGATGATAGACAGTTGATAGTTGATAAATATATACATAGATTTAGATAGTTAACAGTAAATAGATAGATACATACATAAATAAATGATAAGTATTTAAAACTTTGCTTTTGCTAGCTATTCATCATGAAGAAATATCTATTGTTTTGGTATCAAAATGTAGGCATCGAAAGTCTTCATAAACTGCTTTAATGAACTTTGATCAATGTTACGATAGCCCTTACAAGTAACCATCAGAGTGAGCACCGGGATCCCCAGTGGAGGAGTTAGAGAAAGGACTGAAGGAGCTGAAGGGGTCTGTAACCCCATAGGAAGAACAACAATATTAATCAACCAGACCACCTAGAGCTCCCAGGGACTAAAACCACCCACCAAAGCGTACATATGGAGCAACCCATGGCTCCAGTTGCATATGTAGCAGAGGATGGCCTTGTCTGGCATCAACAGAAGAAGAAGCCCTGGGTCCTGTAAAGGCTCATTCCCCAGTGTAAGGAAATGCTGGGGTGTTGAGATGGGAGTGGGTAGGTGGGAGGGGGAGCATTCTCATAGAAGCAAGGGGGGGTATGAGAGAGAGTGAAACATTGAAAAGGAATAATATTTGAAATGTAAAAACGTAAACTATCCAATTTAAAAAAAAAGAATATATAGCATTCAAACTCTAAAAAAAAAAAAGGATGTGTGTGTGTGTGTGTGTGTGTGTGTGTGTGTGTGTGTAGCCAAAAAACTCTCAGGCAAGGCTATTTTCTGCTTGATTCCTCATACAACTCAGAATTTTCCCAAGTGATTGCTTTCACAATCCAGCGGCAAGCCCTGGAGATACTGGATTCTACTAAGCTAAATCTGTTTTAATTTGTCCCCTGTTACTAAGCAGAGAAAGCACTGTTGGAAGGGGAGAGAAATGCCTACTTATATATTATTTGGGTTTGAAGAGCCCTGTAATATAGAGGCAGTTCAACCTCTATGGGGAACTTTAAGAAGCACTTTCTATAAAAACTTCAAAAGGTTTCAAGGTGGACTGTGAGGTCTGCTTTGCCCCTAGAAAAATGGTTCAATTCATAGAAAGGGGTAGAAAAAGGTCCAGTTGTTTATGCAGTAAATCTCAAAAGCCACTGCACGTATTTATGTGCCAGTGTGGTGACATTTTTTTGAACTTTGGTTTCTTTAAAAACATAGACACATTATAAGAGTTGTGTTTTTGCTTTGATCCCAGGTGTGGGAATGTGGGGCTGCTTCAGACTGTTTGCAGCTGACCATGATTTGCCACGTGCTCTGGTAGAGGCGTGGTTCTGCCAGCTGCAGAGTCTCTGTGACTGTGAGACATTTTGAATTCTGGCAGCTTTTCAGAGGGCTTAGAAAGGCCAGAGCTCCCGTTGGCAGGTTTGGTGATTGTCAGACATTCAGAGGCTGTTGGTTGTGGTTTGCTCGTAGTTGTGCTCGAAGAAGAAACAAAAGGAAAGAAACTAGATTCTCTCTCTCTCTCTTCTCTATCTTCCTTTCCTTCCTATCTCTTAACAGGGAGTGAAACAGCAGTGGGGGGGGGTGTAAAAGGTTGAAGAAAACGAGAAACCACAAAGTAGCAAAAACCGGTGACAACTACACTCCTGAGGGACAAATCATAAGCCCAAAGTACAATCGAATGAAGGTTCTTGATGTGCCAGGAAGGGAAAGATGGTCTGAGAAACTGACTTTTCATGGGAAGCTAAGTCAGTCTGGACCAGATAACGGAAGCAGGAAGAGAAAGACTTTTACTCAAGCCCAGCAAGAGTTGCCTGTGAACTAGAAAACCCTGGGGGAAGACGCAATAGAGCTAGCAGAGTGCTTGTGAGCAGGACAAAGCTAAGAAAGCCTGAAGCAGGAATGCTGGTCACGTGAGGCCCTGCAAGCAAATCTAAGGATTTCCTAATAGCCCTGTAAGAGTGACCGAGGGTTTGAAATGGCAGCATCACTGAGGACCTGTCTCTAAGAGACCCACTTCGGACTTTACAGAGGAATCCTTAAAGGGTAGGAGTAGAAACAGGGAGACATTCTTTTTCCTTGTCAGAGAAGTCTCTTTGCACATCAAAGCACCTGCAGTGGAGAGGTTAATTTACAGAGGAAAAACAAGGCAAAATTACATGATAAGAAGGAGCTATCAAGGGTTATTGCCAGATTGCTGGCGCCTAAATCCAGCAAGCTTCTTAATGAGAAAAAGAAAGAACATTTGTGGTTAAGATGCTGAAATAAGGGGCCAGACAACGTGGGCACCGTTGATGGACACAGAAACCCAGGACACTATTGACCACAGGAATACATCAGATTTTTCATTTTAAATTCCACCTTCGAGACCTTATCCCAAATATTGTACAATTCTAGATACTTCAAGGAATTCCTGTTTCCCATCTTAACAAGTCATAGGGGCAAATTTTACAGCCAAAGTGGCTCACAGGAGATCTACTGCAGTGAAAAATCGTATAACTCTGCTTGGACACTCGGCATTTTCCACAGGTTTAACGAATAAGAGCTAAGCTTTTGCCTGTACGCAGATCCTTGTTTGTGCACTGTGTTTTTTCCCCCTAAAAATTTAACACTTATTTCCTCCCAGCCACAGGACAAAATGCCAAGCGCTTGTCTCTGATCAGCTATTGATTGTATGCCATCTGTCACCTGGGACGCCCAGTCTCAGCGACGCAGCATCTCTTGGCTTACATTTTCCAAGGCGGCCACAGCTTCCAACGTGGGAGACGAGAACCTGAACCCGTTTGTTCTCTGTCTGTCACTGTGAGTTGTTTATGATCTTTATTGTTTACAATTTACATCTAAATGAATTCATCAAGTGTGGCAGACATTTCGGCAGATAGGTTGAACAGAAGGGTTTTAAACCCTTATTTTCTTCAATCAGGAGGTACTAATGGACATGACCATCAACTAAATGAACTGCTCAGTATGACATCAGTCCCTAAAGGCTTTCTTTACCTACTTCTCACAAAACTAGTCCTTACATTGCTTTTTTTTAAGGGGGGGTGGGAGAGATGGCAATAAGTAATCCACATGACTCTTTGGCTTGAACTGTGCTGTTTATGAAGACGTAGATTATGTCCACGGATATTCTTATGAGACATCCAGGTCAAAATACAAGGTTTCATCCATTTGATCATAAGAATCACAATCATATTTAGTTCTAAGAAGATGTAGCAATGAATGGATTGAACATCTATTATTATCTAATAAAATGCCATTTCCCCTTTTCCCAAACCTTTGACTTCTCTCTGCTTACCCAACTCACTTAATTCATGCATATTCTAATTATGTTCACTTTGTTTCCAAGGCCTTGAAATATATTCAGGCAAACTAAAAATGAAAAGGTGAGGTTGTGATTATAATAAGAACTATACTAATTCATCGGGTACTTAAATGGAAAATATATCACTGCATCTGACCGCAGCTCTGACAGGAAGTCGCCTTGAGAGCTGTGACACTTGGTCTCTTGTCAGGTCCTGGAATCTTGCATTTGTATTGGGCAACATGATGGTGTAAGAAGCTCTAAGCAGCAAAAACGAAAAGAGAAAGAGATTCCTGACTCTGGCCTCCCATGCTTTCATAGATTTGAAATCTCTTCAAACCAGAAGTTGTCAACTGATTTTGAAAGAAGAAAGTAGATGTTTCTCAAAAGGCAGGCTACCACGCAATGTTTCTATGGGAATTTGATGTATACAACAGCATGCTGTCTAACATGTATTATTTCTGCTTCATTCTTCTTCCAATGAGCTTATTCTGCCCATTTCAAACTTTACTCTTTGAGCTGAAATATGTATACTTCAGATCTGAAGACTGAATTCCCCGTTGTCTGAACATACTGTGGTCTCAGCTGCTCAAGGCAGACTTTGATTGGCTTTGCCCATCTGTGGAAGATTTGGTTTTCCTCAGTGGCTACCATTGGTCCACTTAGCTTGAAAAGGAAGGATCCAGGTCACTTCTGTGTTCTTCACTTTGTCCCACACAGTCTTCTCTCCTTGACCTCATGTCCTCCTATCTTCTCCTGGAAAATGCCAGATTATAGGGACAAACCAACTACCATGACGAGCTTCGAATACACTTTAAAGATAATCAGAAATGAGAGAAGCCAGATAGGTAAATATTCAAGATATAAACCTTAAGGCTGTTCCAAATTATATTTGGAAACATTTACAAATAAATGAGGATTTAATTTGGAGGAAATGAAAATCCACAGGTAAGAAACTGCACACAGCTACATCTATGCAGAAGGAAGATGATTTTCTTGAGTTTTTGGAACAATTCTGAATAAACAGCTCAGAAGGGATGGTTAGAAAACGTGGGCATGTTCTCAGCACTTCACAGATTTTCACGTCGCTCTGTCCAAGTGTGTACGTAGGTGGAGAATGATGCAGGAAGGGCTTCCTGTTCTGGGGAGACATCTTGTCTGTTCTCTGCCTTGCCTCTTTCTAATTTCCCCAACCCTTCTCTCCATCCTAAAGAGAGACTTTACTCTCTCTCTCTCTCTCTCTCTCTCTCTCTCTCTCTCTCAATTTCCTGTACCTTTCCTCCTGTTTCCTCCTCTTAGGAAGTCCAGAGAAGGTGCTCTTTAGGTTTCAGAGCTTTGATTAAGTCACCACCCAATGTTATTTTTTAAACATTGCTTTATATAGTGCACAGCATTTGAAATCGCTGATTTGAGGCTAGAAACAGCAAGGAAGTTCTCTTGAGCCTCTTCCTCTTAGTGCCTCACGACTGAAATAGAAATTTATCCCTAGAAACATGCTATAATGGAATTCACCAGCACACAGAGCTGTGTTCCACACTATGCAACAGGCAAGTAAATTAATTCTGCCTTTCCTTAACTCTACCTTTCCTGTGGCACATATAATGCAGAGACTTAGCTTAAGATTTGAATCTGCTATGAATATCAATTGCATACAAATTTGCATTGTGATAGACATAAACTTCACAACCCAGTGAGGAACATAGAACACATAAATATTAGCTCTGATAACCATGATGCCTATGGTGGTAGAAACAAAAACTCTACAGTCAAGCTTCTGATACTACAAAACATTGTTCAGCAAGTAACATTGTTTTTGTGTTAAATACCAAGTGTTTCACCATACCACTAGACCAGTTAAACAGTTCCCACATGGAAGACAAAAACCAAAAACTATTAATCCAACAGGCTATGCTTGGTTCAAATTCTCTTTCCTGGCAGTAAAATCGTCTAAAGACTGTCCATGTGGCTCTTCTCCAAAAGCTATGTCATATATTTTGTGAGACGGACTGTGATGCTTACCCTTAGTTCTGCATCATTTGTTCCTTCTCGGAACAGATACATCATCTTTATACGTTTGTTTGCTTGTTTGTGTGTAAGTTTTGTGGCTTGATGTTATCTCTTTATTACCCATCATTTTCCAGATTGAATAATCCAGACCTTATCAGACAATCTGTTCAAGTCATTTGAGCTTATAGTCTAACTAGTGTGGATGAGAGGACTACATTCTGACCATTTGGAATGGATGCTCCCACTCATTTGGGTCCCTTCTAAAGTCTATACATCGGTTTTATGCCTCATATCTCTTTCCCCAAGGCACTGACATAACGTGACAACCATTTCATACTTCTCTCAAAAGCAAAGTTTCTTAAGTGATTTGTGTTGATTGTTATTATGAGAATTGGATGCAAAAGAGCTAATCTCTGAAAAATGCACATGCATGAATTTGTTCAGCATCAGTAGATCACAAGCATGTCACCATCAGTTAATTTCTGGGGGTAAGTTCATTGAGAAACTTCAAAACCAGTTGGTATTAACTAATGTACATCATCAAAAAGTGTGGGCTTTAGTCATGTAGATGCATTACTTGGAAGGATGAATAACACTCATCTTGGTTTTAAACCTATAACACAAGATGGCAGTGGGTTTGACCAATGTATATGTGTTTTTTTTTTTTTCAATTCAGTTGTCATCCTTTATTTTAGGAGACCTTTTACATCTCTTAGTTCCCCAATCCTGCAAATCATTTACAAGTAAATTGTGTTGTGTGTAATAATTGAAAATCAATCTATGCTCTCACCAGCTACTCTCAGGCCATGCTGGCCTCCCTACCCCCATGGTGATATCCATAGCTACCTGTGGCTATTTCAAGCCCTAAATCCCCATGGTTTGTTTGGTGATAATCTCTATCCTGTGCAACTAAATAGGGAAAAAACGAAGCCCCCTTTAATCATAAGCTTAATAAACATCTCTTTTCCAACACAAATACAGCCAAATCTGTGACAATTTGCACCCATGAAAAAGTTCCTATTTTGCTTGTAGCAACATAAAAGGATTAGCAAAACATGAAGAAGGCTCCTGACAGAATTCTTGAGCAATAAGGATATAAATAGCTATTGTTCCCACGGGTGAGACTTAGTATTATAGTATGTGTCAGTCGGTCTCCAAAATAGCATTCTTCCCACTTTACAGATACTTATAGTTAAGAGATTGAAGAGTCTTGTTGAGTCTTAAGTGAAGGGGACCCTTAGACTATACTCCATGTCTATCAAAACAATCCAAATGTAGGGTCTTTCTACTACGTATTTTTACTGGGGAAGAGATCCATGCTCATGCACTGATCTATTTATAGTCTTTTCTTTCAACCTTTGCTAAATATTGACTTCAACAGAAATTTTATAATCTTGCCTGAATATATCCTATGTATTTTAAATGTTCGGACACATGTGAATGCATATATATGACTGTGCTTGTGTCTGTGTGTCTGTGTGTGGTGCTAGGAAATAAACCCAGAACCTTTCACATGCTAGTTAAGCACTATAGACAAAGTTACATTCTCAGTTCCTACACATCTTAAGTTTCCTTCAGAGACAAGAGGAGTGAAAGAAGGGGTTAAATAGTTCAAGGGGCCCCACTCAGCATCCTCTCCAGCAACTGGATGGAACTGGGATGTGTGAAAAGAGATAGAACTTAAGAACTCTAAGTAACCTAACTTCCCATGTGGATCTCAGCAAGAACAACAAAGGATGAACAAAGCAATTTAATTCGATATTTATGTATTATCTAATATAGACTGTTCGCCACAGATTTCATGTAAATTCATTTATGAGGCCATTTACAACCCTATGGAGACATCTTGACTATAATTTTAAGTTCTTTTTGACTTTTAAACCTAACTTCATGCTAAATATTTATTAAATAATCATTATTATTGTTCTTCTTGTTATTTTTGAGACAGGGTTCTTCTGTGTGGCCCTAGCTGTCCTGAAATTCACTCTGTAAAATGGTTGTCCTAGAACTCAGATATCTGCCTGTCTCTGCTTTCCAGGTCCTGGGATTAAAGGCATGGGCCACCACTACCTGACTTGTTTTATTATGTCTCTATGTGGGTAGGTACACTTGAATTCACCCATTGACAAACTAATGTAATTCCTCACATTGTCTTCCTAGTACATAAAGAACATTCTTTCTTTGGGGTTTTTCTTCTGATAGGAAGCTGGTCTGAGTGGCTTCTTGACAATATAGGGGTCAAATGCTGATAATCATTTAAATATATCAGAGAAAAGAGCCATTCCTGAAAACAAGCACCTAGCTCACCTTTGAGGTTTGAAAGATGATTTGTCTGCTTATGCTGTAGTGTGTCAGCACATGTCACTGAAATTAGTCAAGGAAATCTCTTACTCTGGCCTATACACAACATTCGATTAATCATTTTTATTAAATGTATGCATTTCCTGTGCATTTTGTGTTTTGTTTTTATTTTTGTTTTGTTTTGGTTGTATTGAGCCATTTCATATCACTATGAAAACACACTGTGAGAGAAAGAAAATAGGGTGCACTGATTAAAGGAGATGGAAATGCATGTACTGACGAGTCAATACATACAAGTTCAGAAACATGAATATATTGCGGGTAGGAACTATTCAAGAGAACTTCTTCTTTACTGGGAATCTAGAATCTAGAACATAGAAAATATTGGAAGTAAAATAGAAATCTGTGAAGCAACAGCAAATATCGTAGAGAATAAATGGCTCACACATGAACCCTTTCTAAGGAAAACGTGTAATAGAACAGGTAAGATAAAGCTCCACGTGTGGAGAAACTTTCACGAGTCGTGTAGGCACAGGTGTAGCCCGTGAAGATACAGTAATCAGCAAGGTAGGGAAGAGATGGGAGAGGCTCATCTTGTGTAAAAAGATGGAGATTTACTTCTGTGATTTTCTTATCATAATGAGTTTGAGGTAGGGTATTTCTTTTACACATTCCAGCATGAACCTAAACTCATGGTCACGGGTGTCAGCCTCCTCAAAGCTGGGATTACAGGTGTGCAGTATCCCACACCCAGCTTAAAATCAATTTCTTGCTGAAATGTTTGATCTACTTGCAAACCATCGAATACAATAGAGTGGGAGAAATGAAGGGAAATGGTGCAGACATCTTGTTGGCAAGACCGGAATGTCTATTGAGTGTTTTCTCATCTGGATGCCTTTGGCATTGTTCTCAACAGCCCTTCTATACATAGTCATGGGTGCCCAACAGATAGCAAGGGAAAGAGGAAGAGGAGGAGGAGGAGGAGGAAGAGGAGGAGGAGGAGGAGGAAGAGGAAGAGGAGGAGGAGAATGTTTGGAAACAAAAAGACTAGTCCTCTTGTGTGATTTTCTCATCTACCACAATCCCTGAAGCATGATGATAGAAAATGAGGCAGGTAAAATATAATGGTGACTATAATATTCTTACAACATTAATTGTCTTAGTTTGTATCTGCATGTGCACATGTAATATTGCCATATATATATATATGCTCTTATATAAACATATATTGCCCCTTTATGTTATGTGTCATGTGTTACACAGTACATATTCATTACATATTACATATATTCATTGCCTCTCTATATATGCATTATATATTATATTTTTGCCATGTATATCTCAAAGGTTTCTTCATGTGAGAATCTATGTACCTATATCATATTCGTATTGTGCTATAGCATGCCCTGAACAGAAATTGGTTGGGAAAAATGAATGAACCAGTTGAACGCTCAAAGAACTAAGACCACCAGTTCTACTTCCCATAGATAATGCATTACTGCTTGCAAAACAAATCTTTAAAAAAAAACCTAAAAATTGAAACAATGCAAAGGTGCTGAGCCTTAGCTCATCTTGTGGTCTCTGAGGGACACCCTTACATCATCTTGTGGTCTCTGAGTGACATCCTCTGACAGCCCCAGCAGAGGAGGCACTGGGATGCACAGGAAACATTGTTGAGCAGCTGAGGTCTACAAATGGCCACTCTGACAGCACTTTCCAACCCAGGCTCTCAAACCCTAATGTGTTTTTCCACTTATCTGTCATCTTACAAGAAAAGAAACATTTTTCCCTGTGTAACTACCCACAGGCACTTATTTAATTTTATTACTGCTCTCTGCACTGCTCCCAGGCAAATCTCCTTTGAGCCTACTTTGATTAATAATATGGTCCGCACTTGTTTGATTCTGACGCCCAACTCGTTGATGCTGCAGTGTGGGCCGGCACAGCTTCTCCACCTCTGCTCTGTTCTGAAGGACATTTCTCGTCAGGGCCAGTGAGCACGCAGAATAGTGTGTACATATGGCTGTAGGAAGAGAAGGGAACAGATCCCAGAACAAAAAGTGTCAGAACTGAGTCCTAAAAGGAAAACATCCTAAGGACAAATGTGGACCAGAGTAGCCAACCAAAGGTGTCAAAAGCACTTCCTCACCTTGCACTCATGACTCTATAGGTTTTTGGTCTTTGCTTTTTCCCTTTAAAGACTAAGAAATTCAATGGGGATGTTTCTAGTTAAGCTTGTAATCCCAACATCTGCTTCTTTGCCACGGCCAGGATCTCCAGCTGACCATGGTGATTGCATCCAAAATCCTTGCGTGAACTTGGCTTGAATTTGTTAAACATTGTGCACTTATTTGAGTAAAGCTGTGGCAGCTGAGCTTACACTTTAGTTTTTCTACCCCATGCCACATCCTATCCCTGGGCTCTTCTGTACCCCATGTTATCCCCAAGACTCAGACACAGGGGTCTTAAGCCTCCACAGTTCCTCCACTCCAGGGCTATGCATAGTTCAGATTTTACTTCATCATTTGCAGACCAGAGGTATATTTACCTATTTGCACAGCAAGACGATTCTTATATTGTCTCCAGGTACTCTTGATCTTAAAACTTCCCAGGATTTTCTATTTAAACCTACTAGAAATCCAGCTTTGTAGCATGCTATTTCCTGCCTTATTCCATAGACTGAATGCATGTACCGGTATCTCCCACCCAAAGTTTCAGATCATTTGTGCTGCAGAGCATTAGCTAGTCCTCCGTTTGATCATAAACCATCTGTTCATGCCCAAAGGGCTTCATGCTCATATTTATGACCAAACATGACTCTTCTCTCCCTAGGAGAAATTCCGTGCCAGCTCTTAAAGTAATATATTTTTCCTCCTTCTGCTACTTGACAATAAAGCTTATATCCTTGGCCCTTCATGCAGGAAATTGTGTGTTTATGTTGTTACATTCTCATGGAAAAAATGAATATAACTGTGAAGACATCAAGATCTACTGGTTTACTTCAGGGCTTCTGGCCCCAAAGGATTTATCCTAATCTCTCCTGTCCTTGAACTCTTATTCCCTCCAGAAGCCCCAACAAAATGGATACAAGGGGGAGGGCAGTGGAAAATTGCAGTTCAAATCTGTAGATGTCCACTCCTATGCCCTACTACAACTCACCATATTTTACCAATAAAACAAATCAAAACCATGAGTTCGTATCTTCCTCTGGTCAAACCCATTCATTTCAGAATATTTGAAACTCCAATACTCTTCATGTTCTTTTTCATATGCCCTGTGTCAAGGTATTTGTTCAGTGTGTTCTCTACAATTCACTAATGAAACAGGCATTGCCTCATTCAACAAACTCTGTTTTGCCAAGACGGAAACTGGCAAAAGTCAGACATTTATGTGACTGAAGATAGACCAAGCATAGAAACAGAGAGGTGGGAGAGAGAGCAGAGAGGGTTGAAATTTTACATGCAGTGGGCAGAAGTAGATTCAACTACTCAGCACTTTAAGCAAATATGGCTGCATTTATTTCCTATTTCTCCTTTAAGGAATGATGAGAAGCTCATTGGTTTAAAAGAATAAATGTTTACTCCCTTAGAATTCCACATTGTATCACTTCTTGGCTTTTTGGCTAAAAACAAGTGTAGAGTTACATATTATATCCCAGAAGCCTGAAGAGTTTCACTGGGAGTCTATATAGGAAACAGTCAGGCTGTACTTTCTCTGGAGAAGTTAGAAAGACTGACATTTTCATGGGAAATACCTTCCTTGTCTCCTGGTTCCTTATACCATTTCTAAAGAGGCAGGATAGGATGTGCCTGTTTGGTCACATGACCAGCTTTTATATCAAACCTCCCTCTGCCTTTCTCTTTAAGGAACACTAATGACTATACTTTGAGCCCACCTGGAAAGTTTGTGAAACTTATCTTGACTCAGGATCTCCACTTCGTTACATCATGTGACATCTTTTGTTTAGTGAGTAACATTCACAGGTTCCAGTGACTGGAACCTGGATGTGCTCAAAGTCTGCAGTTGAGCCTAAAGGCATTAGTAAAGGAACAAGCTATGCAGATGTGTCTGTGTGCAGGATTATTTTCCATATGCAAGAAATGGTAGCTCAGTAGTCCTGAGACAAGCCAGACAGTCAGAACATCTGAAGTGAAGAGAGGGAGCACAGAGGAGCATATATGATCAGACATGTAAAGATGAAGACCCTGTTGGGCAATGGTGACCCACATATCTGACTTTGAGGACAGCCTGATCTATAGAGCAAGTTCCAAAACCACTAGGACTGCCCAGAAAAACTGTCTCAAAAAAAAAAAAACACCAAATAAATACTAATCAATCAATGAATCGACCAAGATGAAGAGCCACCAGTAGAGTAGTTTAGCTTTTGAATTTATAATTTCAAAGACCAGTATAAAGATGGGAGCTTCTACTCTGATTGAGAGACTACCAGTGTGCAGAATTCATTCACGTGAATAAACTATAGATGTTTTCTGCTCCTCTCCTGTCCATTGACACAACTTCATGACAATTTACACACATTTTCAACCCTTCTTCCCATCATGTATATGTACTCAAAAAATGTCTCTCTTCATTATTTGTAAGGCCCTTTGGCCCAAAATGTTAAAAGTCCCTTCGATATAAAACTTGAAGGGGTTTGTCCCTGCTTAGTCTCCCCTAAGCTATACACTGAAGAGCAGTAGGCTGTGGTGATATTTCTGATGTTCAGGTTTTGCTTTCTATTCTGAGTGAATGTGAAAAGCCACTTAGATGAATGTATTAAAAATGATCAAGGGGCTGGGACTATGGCTCAGTCAGTAAAGGGCCCACCTTGAAAACATGGTGATCTGAGTTCCAATGTAAGACATTCATGCAAAAGCCAAGTTGAGTGGCACCTGTAACTCCAACCCTGGGGAAACAAGCAGATCCTGAGGTACATTGTCTAGCCATCCTAACCCGTCATGAGTTCCAGGTTCAATGAGAGACCCAGTTTTGATGATGATGACAATGATGATGATGATAATGATGATGATGATGATGATGACAATGACGACGACAACGACAATGATAC
The DNA here is from genome assembly GCF_021556685.1 of Rattus norvegicus. Classification (NCBI taxonomy): domain Eukaryota; kingdom Metazoa; phylum Chordata; class Mammalia; order Rodentia; family Muridae; genus Rattus; species Rattus norvegicus. The sequence goes on from NC_141540.1 coordinate 54,728,303, forward strand.
TGAAGGGGAGAGTAACTAAATAAGACCTGGTATTGGTCTCAGGCTGCTGTACACTTAGGCATACATGTTCCCATGCAACTACATACATGTACATAGGACACATGCATATACTAGACATACTCTAAACAAATTAAAATAATATAATCTTAGATTCCCTTACATTTCTTTCCAAGACTAACTCTTTCAATTTCCCCATAATCTGCTTTCTGTTCAGAGTAGTTTCCTTTAAAGATCAGAGATGATTGAGACGGAACAGAGAGAGAGAAGAGGGGAAAAGCAAGGAGCAAGGCTCCTTACAAGAGCAATTTCATAGGTGTCAGCATGGACTCCAAGCACAGGTGGGTCTCATGTGGACAAGTTCAGGCGAGTTTTAGTAGGGAGGTTACCTGGCATTGACAAGAGCTGCTAATGAGGCTCCCTAGCATGAGAAACACAATGAGCTTTTTCACATGGCATGGACGGTCTGCAGGCTTGGCTTGTCTCCTATGCTTCCACCTGGCACGGCGTTTGACAACATTCAGCAGTTTCCTGGCACTGGCTATTGTTTCTGCTGTAGGCTCGCAGAACCAATTTGGAAGTCAAAAACATGAACCTTGTCTCTTTCCCTTTGCATCCCCGCTACGACATTCTAATTCTCTGGGTAATGTGGATCCTGTGACTCTCTCAGGGGGGAGAACAGATACAAGGGAGTTCGGGTTCAATATTTCAATGTATTATCTCTGTGCCCAGAGCAGCTACATATCCAGAACTGTATTATTTCTCAGTAAGCAGTGGATAAGGAGAGCAAACAGTTTGTGAAGGGGAAATTTAAGACTAGAAAATGGTTATACGGTTACAGAAACAAATAGAAAGTCTATAGACTTTAGCATCCTCAATGATTTGGTTATATTTTCTCCTGAGATATTTGTTCCACCTGCCTTCAGGTATAAGTAAATCTCCTAGGAAATCCCACACTGTCCTCATGAGCACCTGACGAGATTTTATTCTGCATCTAATAGATATTCAACGTGAACCAGATGGGTTAATCATTGATCACTTCTGCACTTGGTAATGTTGGTCTGTGTCTCATACTTTACTCATAGAGCTTAGTTGCCATTTGCAGGGTTTAGATGTTCCTTTGGGGACAAAGCCATCGGCACTGAGCAGAAACAAGAATAAGGGATGGGTAGAGTAAAAATCCTGGAAGTGCTTGCTATGACAGTTACCCTCACCCACCTCCACAGCAACTGGCTTGCCATCTCCCTCTGTTCACTGGGTTCCTGAAGATAAGATGTTTTTCAGTGGCTGTGTGGGCATGAGCCATTTATTACAAAATCAATGATATTGTTCCAACTACAATGATCACTTCTGCTACGTTGAACTGCTACATTCTGCTGTTTCTGTACTCACAGGCCCTGATTATACTGTGCTGCTCTTTTTTACACAAACATGAAGAATGGTGGTTGGTGTATGGTTTTCTGTACCCCAGAACTGAAGAATCTTACCTTCCATTTTCTGAATCTCTCTTTAGAAAGCCTCCTTAATGCTTGAATTCTAAGTTTTTGCTTATGTAGACTATGGTTTCTAGTTTAAAAACATTAACAGTCAAATCTTCCTCAAGAGTAAATGCACCAGTGCCAACTGTAGAAACGTGTCCACGGAGGAAAAGAATCAACTAAAAGTATCCTGAGTGTCCCTCAGGAAAGGCTGAGAGGAAGAAAGCCGCATAAGGAAAGTAAAGGATTCTCCCAAAGCACCTTAGCATGGAAAGCAGGCAGCCTCTGGGTTTCACTGTTTTTAGCTACAGTGGCCACAGTAATGTGTCACAGACCATGAGCAAGCAGTCTGTAGGCAAGACATCTAAGATCGAATATAGATCTCATTTTCTTCTCTCTGTCTTTTTTTTTTTTTTTTTCGGAGCTGGGGACCAAACCCAGGGCCTTGTGCTTGCTAGGCAAGCGCTCTACCACTGAGCTAAATCTCCAACCCCTAGTCTTTTCTTTCCACACACACACACAGGCACGCATGCACACGCACACCATGAATCACTGTATATTCAGACTCCCTTTTCTGAAAACAGTAATGAGACTGAGTGAAGCCTTCAAATACTGACCTTCTACTCACTTAACTACCGTGCAAAAAGGACTTGATACGGTCACAGTGTAAGTACTATGAAGGGAAGAGGGTAGAGTTTTAACATACTTATTTGAGGAGACACAGTTCAGCCAGAACATTCATCTATTACATAAATGTTTTGATTTAGTTTATAAGACATTCCCCTGCCCTAATCAAGACAAATTCCTTTAAAGATGCACAGAAAAGGATATTTTAAATTTTACTTGTTCGAGGCAGGGTCTTGCTACACAGCCATGGCTGCTTTTGGAACTTGTGGCAATCCTACTACCTCTGCCTCCCGAATACTAGGTAGGACACAGGTATGCCCCATCACCCTCAGATAAAAAGTAGTTTTATTGTTATATACATAACATAATGGAGTATGCCCTTAATCCCAGGATTTAGGAGAAAGATTCAGGAGGAGTTGAGTTCCTGCCCAGTTTGGTCTACAATACATAGTAAGTTCCAAGCCCATCAGGACTACCTAGTAAGAGTTGGTCTAAAAAGTTAGAAAGATTAAAGGTCCCAGATGTAGATTTTTTCAAAACAAAATTCCACAAACTTCCAAAAATAGTATAATCCCAGGGATATATAAAGTATTCCAGAGTGTTGGAAAGAAAAAAAATAATCCTCATTAAAACCATCAGCAAGAATTATCCTTCAAGATAGAGTATCAAGATAAGAAATCAAAAGTTAAAAGATTTCAATTTGCATTTCAATGGAGACACTGAGAACAATAGTCATTTTACATAATAGGTTTATTAAAGATATGAGCTTTGTACGCAAATAGGTAGATAGCAGCATGGTCGGGGCTCTGAGGAGAGTCCAGGCTCACAAAATACAGGGATGCTTTTCGAGGAAGGGGGAGGTTTCATACTGCTTTGTTAATGAGCACACCACTGCATGAGATGGCAGCCAGGCTGTCCCTTGTTCCTGGGTAGCAAGGGGAGAGGGCCCTGAGTTCTAGAAATATAATGTGAGACTTCCAACATAGAGGAAAGTGAGGAAAGTCAGACATACCCAATTGAAGTGAGCCTGTTTTACTGGAAGCCTTAAGTCTATAAACTTAGCCTATAAATCTGAGCCTATAAACTTCCGTGGGAAGTCTGAGGCATCTAGGCCTCTTTGCAGTGAGTTAGATGGTTAGAGACCAGCTTTCAGAAGAGGGCCTGCTATTTTCTTTATCATGGCTATAAGGAGGATGCTGCTGTAGGTGGCTGTAAGAAAGATGCTGCTATAGGTGGGTGTGGCCTGACTGACCTGTAGCCAGAAAATAACAAGGTCCATACACTCATAAAAGTGGGATCAAAAGCAATGACATTCCTGTAGCATTAAACACAGATAGCAGCTTGATATTGGATTTTAAGCACTATGCTCCAATAAAGAGCATGAAGGATCCTTGGAGAAATAATTGATTGCAGGATTCGAGCAGTAAAGATGCAATCTAAACCTGACCATTACGTGGTAGCAGACACAGCGCAATAAAATGGAAACGGGTTCGTCAAAAACCACAGCATTCATGGAGAAGACTTCCTGATGACAAGAGCTAGAATTATTTGAGAGGAAAAAATAGTATTAGGTTGTAATCCATGAATAATTAATATCCATGAACTCATACCTTCATGTATTAGCAATTGAACAAGTGACGAAGGGAGAACGAAGAGTTCTGCTGTACAAAGACCTGATTTGTAAGTAGAGGAAAATACAAAATCACAGGAAAGCCTGTGGTAGAGGAAATCAACACAGAGCTGCTGAACTCAGGAGATGAAAGCTTCCAGAAACCGTCAGATGCACACGATCTCACAGTCATGCCTAACAATATGAATTAATTACAATGGACCTGGGATCAAATGAACAGTAGGGAAATCAGCATAAAGTACTTAAAGCAACTGACCCAGGTCTACCGCACTGGTAACAAGGCATTGGAACATCATGCTTCCTTGATGGGGCACATTTAAGAGAAATAGGGAGGCAAAGATTAAAACAGAGACTGAAGGAACACCCATTCAGAGCCTGCCCCACATGTGGCCCATACATATACAGCCACCAAACTAGATAAGATGGATGAAGCAAAGAAGTGCAGGCCGACAGGAACCGGATGTAGATCGCTCCTGAGAGACACAGCCAGAATACAGCAAATACAGAGGCGAATGCCAGCAGCAAACCACTGAACTGAGAATAGGACCCCCGTTGAAGGAATCAGAGAAAGGACTGGAAGAGCTTGAAGGGGCTCGAGACCCTATATGAACAACAATGCCAACCAACCAGAGTTTCCAGGGACTAAGCCACTACCCAAAGACTACACATGGACTGACCCTGGGCTCCAATGTCATAGGTAGCAATGAATAGCCTAGTAAGAGCACCAGTGGAAGGGGAAGCCCTTGGTTCTGCCAAGACTGAACTCCCAGTGAACGTGATTGTTGGGGGGCAGGCGGTAATGGGGGGAGGATGGGGAGGGGAACACCCATATAGAAGGGGAGGGGGGGTTAGGGGGATGTTGGCCCGGAAACCCGGAAAGGGAATAACATTCGAAATGTAAATAAGAAATACTCAAGTTAATAAAGAAAAAAGGAAAAAAAAAAGAGAGAGAGAGAGAACTCAAGTTCGGATGTGCACGGCATCGTTTCTGTGAACTTCTAAATCAGAAACTCATGACATATTTCAGTCACGAGTAAACCCCAGTTAGTCTCAAGTGAAAGAACACATGATAAGACAACTGATTAAAAAATATTAAAGATTATCAAAATCATGCACATTATGGAAACAAGACCATAGACACGTGGCAAAACAGAGAAAGTGTCATGTGTTGACAGACACCGAGGATAAATGGTAATCAACTGAAAGTCGCATACCAAACAGGAGTTTGGAAGAAAATATATTAGTGGTAAGATCTGAACCAGGCCCCTGGTGGGAATAATTTGTGAGAAGAAAATTACTGGGTTAAAGCATTTAATCCCCTTGTAAACACTAAGACTCAAGTTGCACCACCCATAGCCAAGAGAAATGATGTATGCTATTTTCCTTCCTAGGTTTTGATAATTACAATATTGCTATGGGCTACAAATAAAAGATACAAATAAATTCTCTATGCTAGCTATGGAAAATTTCTGGACATTTACAATTATTTCAAGTTTCCAAAAGAAAAACAGATCAAGTCCTCATTTAAAAAGGCAAGCTGGGGGCTGGGGATTTAGCTCAGTGGTAAAGCGCTTACCTAGGAAGCGCAAGGCCCTGGGTTCGGTCCCCAGCTCCGGAAAAAAAGAACCCAAAAAAAAAAAAAAAAAACCTTAAAAAAAAAAATAAAATAAAAAGGCAAGCTGTACAGAGTCTCTTATAAGCCTCACCTGTCAATAAACAATGCCTATGGCCAATGAAATGAGGCAGAAAATAGGAGGTGGGAGATCAGCCGGAAGAGAGGATTCCGGGGGAATGTCAGGGGCACAAGAAATTCACCTGGGAAGGCTGAGAGGACAGATGTAAACCAGCCAAGTAGATGAACTCAGATGAGAAGAAAACATAAAGAGGGAGATTCCTGGCAGGAAGTGAGGAAAATAAAGGCAGGGCTGAAGGAGAAGTAACTAGCTGCAGGTAGCTGAACACAGGATAGAATCAAGAGTCTCCCCAGGAGCCCTGGGAGAAAGATATAAGAGAAAGGACAGATTCTGGCCAAATTGCTGAGGAGATAGACAAAAATGAGCATATTGCTGAACTCAGGATAGAATAGAGGAAATTTGTCCTGGATATGGAGGCGTGAGGCTGAGGAGAGGTAACACACCATGTGGAAGACAGAATAGTTTGAATGGGCTAAATAAGTTACAGGCTGGTAGGGAAGTGAGCCAAGGCCTACAGCCTCAGCATCTATTAATAAATAATTAGTCTCAGAGTTGCCCCTGCAGGGGCTGAGAGATGGGCAGAAATAGATTTATTTTTTGCAGGTAGCAATAGCCTACATAATCAAAATGATGGCTTCTTGGAACTTCCCTTCAATGTGTCCTACAAGAATTCTCCTTGTTCAAGGTTTCCTTCCTGTGCCTGTATCGTTCCTGTTTCCATCTATCACCCCTTTTTGCTCTTCAAGGGACCAAAGTTAAGCACTGTGCGCATGCAATCAAACACAGCTGCTACTGGCTAGTTCACAAATTTATAGTTCTCAACTGTGTTCAAGGTTTTGTGCTTCCATGGGCTCATATTCAAGGGGGAAACATCTCTGCAACAAAATAACCCAAAGTGGGTTTTGCAGAATCTGCATACTTTATTTTACAGTTGAAAGTAAAAGTGAAATTCTGGCAAATTCTTAAGTACAAATCAACGACCTAGATAGAAGGAGCCCCCAATTCTATTATAGATTCATGTTATAATGTAAATGTAATAATAGGTGCGCTTTCAGAGTAGTATATGAATGAGGCAAAATTGTAAAGATATGAAATTTGTCCAAACTTCTTACTCACTGTTTTATTTTGAAAGTCATATTAGTCATTCATTTATTCATTCACTTACTCGCTTGACATCTTTCAAGCTTAATCATATGGGCACAGGAACATAAATCCAACCAGCAGGATGCCATAATGTTGTAGAAGGAATGACAGAAACACAAACAAAATTCAGAGAAAATATCATCTAAGGGCTACAGATAGTTAATGAAGTTTTATTTATCTTCGAGGCAAGGTCTCGTCCCAAAATCAAACTGGTCTGAAACTCACTATATAGCTATCATAACAACTTTTCCTGGAGAGATAAGAACAAATATCCATTTCCTCCAGATAGCATACCATACACAGAAACAATTCAGCCAAAGACCTGTGTGGTAAACCAATGAGCTTACTGTTCTTACTTACAGAGCCCAGGTGAGAGAAAGCCGCGTCACTCGAAAATCTTGTCCCAGCATGGATGATGGCATCCCCATAGCTGCCTAAAGGGAGAATCCCATTCAGCAACTCCCACTGCCAGTCTCCCTCTCTCTTTAATACCCCATCTTCACCCATGTATGCTGACTCTTGGAACTACGTGCACCTTGAGGGGAACTGCATGCAGCTGGAGGTGAAGGAACGCTTGGCTGAGATCTTAGGTGAGGGGTCTACTGATCCATCTTGAGCGTCTCTTGCGAGGACTCACAGACGTTCAGATGAAGATGCTAATAGATACTATGCTTTGAGGATAGTGCTCTGAAGGTGCTGCTCGAGGTAACAAAACCTGAATGGTGTTCTTGGTGTCTCAGTCTCCTGAGTGCTGGCGTTACAGGCATGAGCTGGCCGAATGAATCTTCTTTAATCCAAGCAAATGACCTAAAAAAGAATCTTTAAAGCAAACAAACAAAAATCAACTACACTAACAACATATAAAAGAAAGATAGATAGACTCAGCCCCTGCTAACTTGAAGTCTTTAAGAGTCCACTTGCAATTAAGTCATCCCATGGCCTCCTCTTTACCTTTCCAGCCCTAATGACTGCAGTTTGTTTTGTCTGGAATTTCCCTTTACTGGATTTGATGGTTTCAGTATGGAATCTTGTATATCTAGCACTCAGTGTTTTGATTACCAAACAAAATTTTCAAGAAATAATCAGTAGAAGTCTTCCTTGGGAAAGTCCTTTTGGTTGGGCTTTGGGGAATTTTGTGAAACAAAACTTTAGGGATGCTATTTCTGATTTCCTGCCTCTCAAACGACAAAAAGACATTATTTTCGGGTGAAGAACAGAGGATCAAGGGAGGTTATTCATTTATTGGAATTCTTTTTTCACTTACAAGAAGAAAGCAATGAGATGAGGTTGGAGACAGAGGTAAAACAAAACAAAAATAGAGAACTTTTTATTACTTGACATTACCTTCCTTTTCAGAGTTGGCTTTATGGATCCTCTAGTCTAAAGAGGGCCTGACTTCATGATGTCCAGATGAGACCTTTCCCCAGTCCCACAAATTCTATATGCCATCTGTCTGCTTGAGTCTTTCAAACTTCATATAGCAAAATTGACCTCCAGATTGAACCCACTCCCTGACGTCTGTTATTGTTGACATTGTGATTAACTCTGAACTCAAAAATTCCTTCCTTTTCCAGAAACTTTAATCCTTATTCTTGGGAGCTAAAGACTTGAAGAAACCTCTCGTTAGGAAAGGTCCTCTACGTGATTGTAAATAGTGAGCATGTCTTTAACATACACATACTAATAATATTCAGGTTTAGTATTTGATTAAATAATTAATCACCACAGTTCATCAAATTAATATAAAATGAAGTATTACAAGTGTCATCTTTGACTCTTCGTTGATCTGGAAATCAATCATGATTCCCACCTGATCCACTGTGTTTATGAGCCAGGTCCAAACTACAGTTTCTTGCCTAGATCATTTCAATCACTTTCCAGCGAGTTTCCAACATTTACCTTTGCATATTCTACACAGACTCCCAACTTTCATTGCTCCCTTCAGCTCCTTCTTTTTTTATTTTTTGTGACTATATTTTATTCCACACATTCAGGTAACGGTCCAAATAATTTCCTTCTGCTATTCAAGTCAGTGCCATGTGTTAGCTTTCAGCCACTGTAGTAAATGCTTGAGATGCACAATTTCTAAGGATGGAAGATGTACTCAGCCTTATGGTTTCAGAAATGTCAGGCCATGGCTGGTTGGCTCCACTGCATTTGAGTCCATGGTAAGGGAAACTATAGAGACCAGAGCACTTGAGAGAAGAAAGGTTCACTCTATGAGATTGGAAGTCAAGAGAGAGGAAGGGATTGGGTCCCAATGTCTCTTCTAAAGACACTTTCCAAGTGGCTTAACTTCCTTTCACTAGGCCACAGCTATCAAACCATAAGCTAGTGATCAACCCTTTAGCAAATAGGCCTGGGAGATATGCTAGATCTGAACTAGAGCACTCAGCATTTCATGCAAACCTTCCGTGCCTCCCTCTGTCTCCTAGAATGATATATGTCCCGCTTCCTGATTTTCTGATTGTTTTGGATCTTATCATAGTTACTTGTTTACTTATGAATTACCTTTCCCTCTATAAAATGCAAGAATTCTGCTATGTGAGTGTAGTGTGTGTGTGTGTGTGTGTGTGTGTGTGTGTGTGTACAAGTGCTCACTTTGATGTTTTGTAAAATGGAATACAGTTTGGCAGGAGGTAGAGGGCTCATGCTGAATCATCCCTCCAGGGACCAGTCATAAGTGTCTAGTATAACATGAAGTTCATTTGGGGGCATGGGAAGTAGGGGTTAAGAAGCTAGTAGAGGCAAAGATGGAGAAGGGACAAAGAAGAACAGAGAGTAAGAGAGAAAGAAGAGGCCTACAGGAGACACATGGAGAGAGAAAGGTTGAAGAGGGAGGGAGAGAAGGAGGGAGAAAGAGGGAGGGAGGGAAGGAGAAGGAGGGAGAGAGAGAGAGAGAGAGAGAGAGAGAGAGAGAGAGAGAGAGAGAGAGAACAGGGAGAAGGAGAGGGGTCAAAGAAAAAAAAAGAGAGTGCAAGAGGCCAAACAGTGTTTTAATAGCAAGTCAGGGTTATACCTGGTTGTTGCTAGGTAGCTGTTGGGCAGAGCCTGGAAGAAATGCTAACCTGCTAACTCACTTATGGAATATTATCACTGTATTCTAGATCCTCATAAATTACATGGCATATAGTAGATAGCCAACAATACTAGTTTAGTGGTTGAAGAGATATCCAGGTATTCACTAAAATTAAGATTTTGTGACTTGGGTCTAAGAATTATAGGTGCAATACAGTACATTTGTGTAAGCTTCAGCTTTAAGATATTGAGAGACAAGATATTAAGAGGGCAGTGAGCATCCAATGTGACTGAGATGGTGAGGGCAATGTGTATAGAATGAATTTGTGTTGGTTAGCAAGTCAGCTAACTTCTTGGTACATAATGGGGAGATATTCAAAAGATCTTCAGAGAAGAAGTGACCAGGTCAGTCTCATTTTCACTGAAATAGATCAAGGACTTTAATGAAGGCAAAGTTTTAAGGACACGCTAACAAGAGGAGTGACTGTTCTTAACAAGTTCTTGCAGTAACTGGGGAGCCTGCATCTTGAGGAGAGAGAGGAAAGTGGTAATATTATTAAAGATGGGAATCTATCCCCAACATTAAATTCAAACAAAGATTATGAGAAAAGAGGTGCGGGTGCTGAGGCGAAATAATTCATTTGGAATTGATAAACAAATATAACTGTAACAAAGGTTTGGGTTCACAGAGGAGAGGAGGGGAGGAAGAACTAATTATTTTCACCCTCTAAGGTACCTCCTGCTGTTTATCAGGTTTGTAAGATAAGTGCTTTAACTCATTACATTTACATAAATCCCCTCACAGCACCTTTGTCTTTTATCTGGGCCCAAACAAAATGAATTGATTTTATAAGGCTTTCTAACTTTTTTTTTTGTCGATTAGTATTCCTGACTTATACTTTTATTAAATTCCGCTTTGCAACGTGTAAAATACCTTATCAACTTATCAGCAGAAGTATAGGTAGGAGAATCAATTAAAATTTGAAAATTTAATTTCCTCCCTTATGAATCCAATCCACCTCTGCTCACCTCCTGCACGATAGCCTTGGCTTCTTATTAAATCAGAGCAAGCACTCGCTCTTAGCAGGTTGGGGCGCCGGGCCTTAGAAAGACCTGGAAAACAAAACAGAAAGTATGTAGGGAACATCACAAAACTACTCTTTAAAAGTAACCAGCTGTCATGTATTTCCTTTAGTGTGAATGGGTCTTCCTCAGTCATAAAGCATGGTGTGCAAGTTGGCGTGTAACATCATATTAAAATGAAGGGCAATCCCCACACTTACAATACTCATTAAGGGAGACTACCAAGTGTCTATGCACGTGCCTGTGCTTAATGTGTAGGGTGCTCCCCCAACATCAAGAAGTGTCGGAGGTGGAAGAAGCAGGTGGGATAAATATACACTAAATAATACACTAAAACAGGAGGGCTATTAAAATAGTAAAACAGTCTACTATTAAAACAGTAGACAACCTCAAGTAATAGCCTGAAGGACTGAAGTGACTAACTGCCTCCTTATTTATTTATTTTATTTTTGGAATTATTTTTTAATTTTTTATTATACTTCTTTACTTACATTTCAAATGTTATTCCCCTTCCTGGTTTCCTGTCCAAAAGCCCCCACCCCTCCCCTCCCCCAAATGGGTATTCCCCCCATACACCTGCCCTTTACTGCCCCCCATATTCCCCTGCACTGGGGGTCCAACCTTGGCAAGACCAAGGGCTTTCCCTTCCATTGGTGCCCCAACAAGGCTATTCTCTGCTACATATGCAGTTGGAGCCCTGGGTCAGTCCATGTATAGTCTTCCCGTAGTGGTTTAGTCCTTGGAAGCTCTGATTGGTTGGCATTGTTGTTCTTATGGGGTTGCAAGCTCTTTCAACTCTTTCAACCCTTCCTCTAATTCCTCCCAAGGGGGTCCTGTTCTCAATTTAGTGGTTCGCTTTTAGCATTCACCTCTGTATTGCACATGCTCTGGATGTGTCTCTCAGGAGAGATCTATATCGGGTCCCTCTCAACATGCATGTTTTTAGCTTCATCAATCTTATCTAGTTTTGGTGGAGATATATATATATATATGGGCCACATGTGGGGCAGGCTCTGAATGGTCATTCCTTGAGTGGCTGCTCTAAACTTTGCTTCCATATCCCCTCCTATGGATATTTTTCCCCTTTTTAAGAAGGAGTGGGAGCATCTGCATTTTGGTCATCCTTCTTCTTGAGCATCCTGTGGTCTGTGGATTGCATCTTGGGTAATTCGAGCTTTTGGGCTAATATCCACTTATCAATGAGTGCATCCTAAGTGTGTTTTAGGTGATTGAGTAACCTCACTCAGGTTGATATTTTCTAGTTCATTTCATTTGCCTATGAATTTCATCAAGTCATTGTTTTTGATAGCTGAGTAGTACTCCATTGTGTAGATGTACCACATTTTCTGAGTCCATTCCTCTGTTGAAGGGCATCTGGGTTCTTTCCAGCTTCTGGCTATTATAAATAAGGCTGTGATGAACATAGTGGAGCATGTGTCTTTGTTGTATGTTGGAGCATCTTTTGGGCATATGCCCAGGAGAGGTATAGCTGGGTCCTCAGGTAGTAGAATATCCAATTTTCTGAGGAATCTCCCGACTGATTTCCAGAGTGTTTGTACCAGTTTGCAATCCCACCAACAATTTTTCTTTGGGTGTACAAAGACTTGAATTTGATTAGTAGATGCTTTTCATCTATTTCTAGGTTTTCTTTTTGTTTGTTTCTTTTGTTTTGTTTTGTTTTCTGGGTAAAAAACTGATACCAACCACTTGGGGGCTCACCAAAATGGCCTTAACATTTTTTTCTCAGCCTGACTAAACTCTAGAGCACTTATATCCATACATTTTTCTTCTAAGAAATGAACAAGAAAGAGAGGACGAAGAGAAGAGGCCATCTTCCAGGGTCTGAAAAGGTGGGAGTGTAACTTTAGGATAAATGAGCAAATGCAAATGTTCCAATTTTCTTGGCCCTCCCCCGACTCCCCTCACCTCCCACCTCCCTGGCCTTTGCTTTTCAGTATCTTCTCATTAGCTCACTGCAGCACTTTTAAAAGTGGACAACTGATCTGGGAAGCTCCCCAGGGAAGACTGTCTCTTGCTTTCAGTACTTCCTAGTTGCCTATACTTCTTTGTCTTGGGCTCAGGAGGTCCCGTGATTCCTCCTTTCCTGTTAGCATGTCTACTGATGTCACCCTTGTTCGAATGTTTTGCTTAGGCAGCCATACCCAGTGGTTAGCCCTGAAATCATATACATACAAGTAACATTGTAGGGACCGAGCAGGTTTAATTTGTACACTTAGGAATACGTATTTGTAACAACAAGTAAAGAGAGACCGTGGATTTGAGAGAGAGCAGGGGGGATGTACACAGGTGGGAAGGCGGGGAGGGAGGAGAGGGACGAGAGAACATTCTGTAATTATATTTCAGCCTCAAAAGTTAAAAAAAGAAAAAGAATGGTCCTGCTTTCTGCGAGTGAACGCATTCCTCTTTCTATATTGCCTTACTTTTGACTGTTGTTGTGACAGTAGACTTGAATAACGCTTCCTTGACAGATTGCTTCTAAGGCAGGCTTTCTCTACCTACAGATTGATGTCCTCATATGCAGCGTCAGAGCCCTGTGCAGATGATTTGATAATGGTTTAGCTCAAAGGGTAAAAAGATGGCAGAACTTGGAGAGGGGATAGGCAGGAGCTTCTCTATAGACCAGGAAAGTAAAGAACATCCTTCCTGTGGCCTTCCTCTTTTCTCTTCAGGGCTTCCAGAAGATCATTGCCGTATTCCAGTTCTCTAGGCAGAGGTAAATATCTGGTAACCCTCTGAAGAAATCTGCTTGGTTGTGTGAGCAGCTCAGCCGGAACTTGAGAGATGGTAAACATAATATATGACCTTTTATTTTAATCAATGGAGAAATACATACATGTGAAATCCATGCAAGAAGCAAGTAGACCATTTCTGGATGCCTGAAATGCTAAAAGTTTGTCATGTTGATGTTTTAAACATGACATAATGTGGGGCACTTAAAAATTAAATGTATAGATTCAGTTTAAAATACTTATAGGGTTTTAATCGAGTTGTTTAATTCTCTTTGCTGTTGTTTAAGAGAACTTTAAGCCATTACAGTTAATCTAATCAAAATATAAATGAGAAAAAACATGGTTGTTTTCTGTAGATGGTATTTAGAAAATAAAACAATAGTTTTCATATAAAAACTGAAACGAAAGAAAATAGTAGTAGTTTATAATTTACTCTCATAAATTGATTTAACTTCAAAAATTAACACAAAGTTATTCTAAAATTCCATATAAACTTTTAAAGTACATTTCTGATATGTCTTGCTTTTCAAGTATAATTTTGAGTCCTCTGACCACGCACAGAAACTTTCCTAAATGATTAGTGACAGTCTTGCAAACATGGGCTGTGGGGAAATTGTCTGTACAAAGTTTCTCGGCTTATTTCTGAAAGGAAATCATCAACCAAAGGATCTAGTCCTTTAAAATCAACCTTTCTACTTCAAGGGTTAGGACTATATAATTTACAATGTGTACCTCTCTATGTCTCTCTGTGTGTCTGTCTTTCTGTCTCTGTCTCTCTGTCTCTCTGTCTCTCTGTCTCTGTCTCTGTCTCTCTCTCTCTCTCTCTCTCTCTCTCTCTGTGTGTGTGTGTGTGTGTGTGTGTGTGTATGTGTTGGTGCAGAAGCGTCTGTGTGAGGCAGGAGGACACACTGAATCCTCTATCGTTGATGGCTACCACACAATAGAGACAGAGTATCTCATTTGACCTGGAGCTCACCTAGTAGGTTAGACTTGCTGGCCAGCAAACACCAGGGATGTGCTTCTTGTCTCCATTTTTGTAAAAATTCACTTTATACCCAGATCACAATTCATGTTCTTATGTTATCCAAAGGAAATCAGGGTCCCGTCTTGGGTTTTTTACTCTCATTAATAAAGGAATTTAAAAGTGGACTCAAATAGGAGCTTAAGGACAATGTTGGAGTTTAAAAGGAAAACTCTAGGACAAGCATGCTGTGAGCTCTCCACAGCTGCCCGGAGGAGAAGGGGAATGGAGCAGAGAAAGGGAAAGGACCCATGATTTAAACCAGCATGGAGTTCAGGCACCTGGCACACACACACAAATAGTTCGGAGGAAGACTTTGGAGAAAGAGTAAGCAAACCGAAACATTGAGACAACAAAGCCCAGTGTTAGGGAAAGCATGTGCAGAAAAGAGATAAAGAATAAAAAGAAAGTTACATTTTGTCTGAATAATTCAAAAAAGTGGGCAGATTTATAAGTCACATGACTGTGGCCTGGTAAGTTACTGTGTCAGTGACAGGAACTCTTAGAACAGTGATTCTCAACCTGTGGGTAGTGACCATGATCCTTTCACAGGGGTCATCTCTTCGATAACATGCATATCAGATATTTACATTAAAATTCATAACAGTAGCAAGATTAGATACAAAGTAGCGATGAAAACAATTTTATGGTTGGTATCAGCACCTGAGGAACCACAAGATGTATGGATTGCAGCCTTAGGAAGGCTGAGAACTGCTGGCTTAGACCCCATTGATTTAGAGGGTCTTGTGGTTTTGGTATTCTCTGTCCAGTCTGGCTCTTGTATTCTTTTGCCTCCTTTTCTGTAGATTTCCCTGAGCCCTGAGGTGGAGGGATTCATTGAAACAATCAGTTGATTGACTGAGTGTCAGTTTAGGGCTGAATATTTCAAAGTCCTTCATTTTCTGTATAATGTCTGCAAAAGTATACACTTGTTCCTCCCCTCCCCTCCCCTCCTTCCCTTTCTCTCTCTCTCTCTCTCTCTCTCTCTCTCTCTCTCTCTCTCTCTCTCTCTCTCTTCCCTCTTCCCTCTTCCCTCTTCCCTCTTCCCTCTTCCCTCTTCCCTCTTCCCTCTTCCCTTCCTCCTCATCCTCTCCCTCCCCCTTTCTTTCTTTCTGTGTATGAGTACTCTGTCTGCATGTACACCTCCATGCCAGTAGAGGGCATCAGATCCTTTTATTGATGGTTGTGAGCCAACGTGGTTGTGGAGAACTCAATTCAGGAAATCTGGAAGAACAGTCAGTGAGTGCTCTTAACTGCTGAGTCGTCTCACCAGCCCAAATTCTATTCTATTCTTGATTGAGAACATATATATATATATGTGTGTGTGTGTGTGTGTGTGTGTGTGTGTGTGTGTGTGTGTGTGTGTGTGTGTGTGTGCGTGTGTGTGCGTGCGTGCATGTGTGTCTGCATTATATCTTTTTCCTAAGAAAAGCTTGCAAGGCAAAGACTTTATTGAGATAACACCAACCCAAAATGTACTTTTAAACTGCTGTTTTCTCAGCCAACATATGTAACCTCAGGAAAGCCTTTTATGACCCAGAACTCAATGATCTACAGAGGTATAATTGCATTTATTAGCATTTTTAAGGGATATGACTTGTACAAGCAAAGCATGATATAACAGACCACTGGTACCTTATGTTACTATTTTAATAACATATTTTAACAGACGTATTACCACACGTATCACACGCGTTAATCTCATCCACTACATTTCTGCTGCTTTCATAAATGTTGACACATATGCATTAAATGTCATTTAAAAAATTACTTAACAAGACAGTTTATATAAAATGCCGATGGTTTTCATTTCTTGCGTGTGTCCCCTCAGCATCTAACTCCGGCAGAGGTGAGCATTTTACGGTGAAGGTGATGCAGATGTGCTTTATAACAGAACTAAAAGCCCACGATCTGATAAGTTACTTCCCTGTCATAAAAGAGTTTCCGTGGCAAGCATCTTATCCTTCCAAGTGATCTCATTTATTCCGTGAACTTCAAGAAATACCTGAGTGAAAGCAATCACTTTCTCTACACCCATAAAGGAAGACATTGCCTGTTTTGTTTTTTAATATCTTGAAGATAGCAATCAAGTTCCAAGATGCTTAAGAAGAAAAACCTGGAGAGACTTCTCAAAAGGCTAATAGAATAGTTACAACGAAACATAGTTAAAGAAAGAAAATCTAAGCAAGGTAAGGAAGGAATATATAGGGCAGGCGGGGGTGTACAAGAAAAATGCCAACAAGGAAAGATGACAGATGCTTGCAAATGGAACAGGAGAAATTCCAGGTGAGAGCACTTGAGCTCAGACTGAGGGATACTAAGAGCTTTTTCTCTTTTCTTTTATTCTTATCAAACAAGGAGTGACATTTTAAAGGACACCGTGTAACAGAGGAAAAAGAGGACACTGAAGTAAATTGCAGGTCCTAAGGCCGAGCTGTTTTACTAAGAAAGGGTTGAGCTAGCTCCGAAGAGCTGCTGGAAAGAATTGCATGCCCATCACTGATGGAGACATTCAGACCTTTTAAGTTTCCATCCAATTCAAACAAAAACCCGGACGCAATCAACATAACAAAAGATGTCCCGATTACTTAATATGATTTCTACTGCATTCATCAAAAGCTGTTCTCCACAAGCAGTTAGAAGTCTCATAGAGCTAATGAAAGGCATCTTCAAACTACTTACATCCTCATTCATTTGCAAAAGTGTAGGTTGGGCCCCCTACTGGATATACTAGGCAGTGCAAGGAGCTCTTAACTAGAATACCTTCCTCATGGGCCTGACGCTATGTAACACAATCGCCACAGCCCAAAGCTCCAATGGCCTGAAGAGGAAAAGAGACTGCAAAAGGATATGCCAGCCCACCATATCTTTCTTCCGAGGCCGAGAGGGAGAAAAGGAGTTATGTAGATCAGAATCTTTTTTCGCCACTCGGGACACAACCCACTAGGCCAGCAACTTTTCTGACACAGCGAGGCACCTACAGGTTGGACAAGAATCCAAGAAATGGATCGGCCAGACGAAAGCAACCCAGACTGAGATCTACATTTAAGAGTAGACACCCATAATTTCCAGTTCAGGACTTTAATGGAGATAAGCCAGATTAGGATCTGTGCTGTAGAGCTGCAAGCAAGGCATGAAGTGGTGGCAAGACACGGACACCAAGGAAGAGAGGGCAAGAAATTCGATATGAAGCTGTGTTTTTCAACCCGTGGGTTGTAACCCTTTTGAGGGGGTCAGATGACTCCTTTCACGGGGCTCGCATATCAGATATCCTGCATATCAGATATGGATACGGTGCTGTCAGTGTAGCAGATTTGCAGTTATGAAGGAGCAACAAGATAATTAAAGAAGCAAAGCACGAAGGATTGCACTAAAGGGGGTCACAGCACCAGGAAGGTTGAGACCCACTAGTTTAATGTCTGAGTAACTGAGGCAGATGAACTGTGCCTTCTCCCTAGAAAAGCAGATGACCATGACATACTCTTTCAAAAAGATAAAAATGTCAAAAGGGTCTTCTATCAGTAACGTTTATTTGGTCGTTTTTATTAAAATTGTCATTGTTATTATTTATTTATTTATTTATTATTTATTTGTTTACTTATTGTTTATTTATTTTACTTTTTAGGAAACTCAGTGTCTGCTCTAGCCTGGATTGTTGCAGCGAAGTGACTAATATTTACTGCACAGTTGCATTAGGCATATTCTAATTGAATATGAACATATTAAACATTCCTTGTCATTCTCATCATTTTATACGATGATAAGAAAACAGGGTTTACATCTAAACAACCCCGTAATTCCTAAAGAAATAGAAGCAGTTATTAAAAGTCTCCCAGCCAAAAAGAGCCCACGTCCAGATGGGTTCAGTGCAGAATTCTATCAGATCTTCATAGAAGACCTCACACCAATACTGTGCAAACTATTTCACAAAATAGAAACAGATGGAGCACTACCGAATTCCTTCTATGAAGCCACAATTACTCTTATACTGAAACCACACGAAGACCCAACAAAGAAAGAGAACTTCAGACCAATTTCCCTTATGAATATTGACTCAATAACATTCTTGCAAACTGAATCCAAGAACACTTCAAAACGATCATCCATCATGATCAAGTAGGCTTCATCCAGGGATGCAGGGATGGTTTAATATATGAAAATCCATCAGTGTAATCCACTATATAAACAAACTCAAAGATAAGAACCACATGATCATTTCACTAGATGCTGAGAAAGCATTTGACAAAATTTAACACCCCTTCATGATAAAAGTCCTGGAAAGAAAAGGAATTCAAGGCCCATACCTAAACATAGTAAAAGCCATATACAGCAAACCAGTGGCTAACATCAAACTAAATGGAGAGAAACTTGAAGCAATCCCACTAAAATCAGGGACTAGACAAGGCTGCCCACTCTCTCCCTACTTATTCAATATAGTTCTTGAAGTTCTAGCCAGGGCAATCAGACAACAAAAGGAGGTCAAAGGGATACAAATTGGAAGGGAAGAAATCAAAGTATCACTATTTGCAGATGATACGATAGTGTACTTAAGTGATCACAAAAGTTCCACCAGACAACTACTTAACCTGATAAACAACTTCAGCAAAGTGTCGGGGTATAAAATTAATTCAAACAAATCAGTAGCCTTCCTCTACACAAAGGATAAACAGGCTGAGAAAGAAATTAAGGAAACGACACCCTTCACAATAGTCCCAGATAATATAAAATATCTTGGTGTGACTTTAACCAAGCAAGTAAAAGATCTTTATGACAAGAATTTCAAGTCTCTGAAGAAAGAAATTGAGGAATTTCTCAGAAGATGGAAAGATCTTCCATGCTCATGGATTGGCAGGATTAATATGGTAAAGATGGCCATTTTGCCAAAAGCAATCTACAGATTCAATGCAATCCCCATCAAAATTCCTACTCTATTCTTTATCGAAATAGAAAGAGCAATTTGCAATTTCATTTGGAATAACAAAAAACCCAGGATAGCAAAAACTATACTCAACAATAAAAGAATTTCTGGGGGAATCACCATCCCTGACTTCAAGCAGTATTACAGAGCAATAGTCATAAAGTCTGTATGCTATTGGTACAGAGACAGGCAGATAGATCAGTGGAACAGAATTGAAGACCCAGAAATGAACCCACACACCTATGGTCACTTGATCTTTGACAAAGGAGTGAAAACCATCCAATGGAAGAAAGATAGCATTTTCAACAAATGATGTTGATTCAACTGGAGGTCAGCATGTAGAAGAATGCAAATCGATCCATTCTTATCACTATGTACAAAGCTGAAGTCCAAGTGGATCAAGGACCTCCACAGCAAACCAGATACACTCAAACTAATAGAAGAAAAAGTGGGGAAGAGTCTCAAACACATGGACACTGGGGAAAATTTCCTGAACAAAACACCAACGGCTGATGCTCTAAGATCTAGAATTGACAAATGGGACCTCATAAAGCTTTTGTAAAGCAAAAGACACGGTCATTAGAACAAAATGGCAACCAGCAGATTGGGAAAAGATCTTTACCAATCCCACATCTGATAGAAGGTTAATATCCAAAATATACAAAGAACTCAAGAAGTTAGACTCCAGAGAGCCAAATAACCCTGTTAAAAATGGGTTACAGAGCTAAACAAAACATTCTCAGCTGAGGATTATCGAATAGCCAAAAAGCACCTAAAGAAATGTTCAATATCCTTGGTCATCAGGGAAATGCAAATTAAAACAACCCTGAGATTCCACTTCACACCAATCAGAATGGCTAAGATAAAAAACTCAGGTGACAGCAAATGCTGGCGAGGATGTGGAGAAAGAGGAACACTCCTCCATTATTGGTGGGATTGCAAACTGGTACAACCACTCTGGAAATCAGTCTGGAGGTTCCTCATAAAATTGGCCATTACACTACCCGAGGACCCAAAAGATGCTCAAACATACAACAGAGACACATGCTCCACTATGTTCATAGCAGCCTTATTTAAAATAGCCAGAAGCTGGAAAGAACCCAGATGCCTTCAACAGAGGAATGGATTCTAAAAACGTGGTACATCTACTACACAATGCAGTACTACTCAGCTATCCAAAACAATGACCATGAAATTCATAGACAAATGGAGTGAACTAGAAAATACCATTCTGAGTGACGTTACTCAATTATAGAAAAACACAATTGGTAGGCACTCATTGATAAGAGGATATTAGCCAAAAACCTCGAATTACCCAAGATGCAATCCACAGACCACAGGAAGCTCAAGAAGACCTTGGTCCTGCCAAGGTTGGACCCCCCAGTGCAGGGGAATATGGGGGACAATAAGGGAGATGTATAGGGGGAATACCTGTATGGGGGTGGGGGAAGGGAGGGAATAGGTGCTTATGGACAGGAAACTGGGAAGGGGAATAACATTTGAAATGTAAGTAAAGAAATATATCTAATAAAAAATTTAAAAAAAACAAAAACAGGATTTAGCAATAACTTGCCTAAAGTCACATATACTGGTAACTGGGAAAGTCACCTTTATGCTACTATAACAAAGTATTAGAGACTGGGATTTTATAAACAATTGAGATGTGCATTTCTATTGGGAACTAGACCAACTGAATACTTTCTCAAAGACCCCCAAATAAGGTTAAAAGGGAATGTTAATATCTGCATCCTTGGAAGGACCCACTTGGCAAGGTTCATTCTGGGGCTGAGGCCTGGGCCCTTTAAGGTTTCTGTTCCTGGAAATCTGTCTATTTCCTTTGAAGGACTGTGGTTATCAGTCCTAAGGCATCGGTGTCTGAGATATCCTGTGTTTTCTTTGCCAACATTGTCTGATTTAGCTCTCTGCTGACCTCGGCCCATCCTCCCCCCTACAAACAGTACAGAAGATGATTGACTCAGTAAACTGGCTTGGTGTAATTAATCAGCTTGTACAAGACTGGGTCCGAGCTATCCATCTGCTTTATTCCTCATCCCTGGGGCTCCTCCCCTTCAGCTCACCATTTAGGACCCTATTCCGGTGGGTTCAGGTCATACTTTCTAGTTCTGGAGGTTAAATACCCATGATCAAGGTGCCAGCATTGCTCTCCGCTGATACCACCACATCATTGTCGCTTCCAGAGGGCACGTCCTCACAGTGTCCTCCCATTATCAAATGTCAGAAGAACAAAGGGACGTGGAAACTTTTCCAGACATTTTGTATAATTTTCCTGATATCACTCAAGAAAGAAAGTTCATGACTTATCATTCGTTTGTAACCACCTGACTACTTAACAGCATTGGTTGAGAATTAAGTTGTAATGAAAATTTTGATGGTTATATACATATCAAAATTATAACTGGTAGGATTTGAACCCATACAGACTGATTCTAAAGGCTATGCCTTTAGTATAGAAACCCTCTACTATCTTAAAGCATTTCCTCTTTCCTGTAGGGTTATTCCCTAACATCTTATTCTGACACCAAAATGTCCAACAAGTTAGCTCCCAATGGCTTGTATGGAATTCCATGATTTCAATCATTTATAATCTCAGTCTCCACCACATGCTCTCCCTGTTGGACAATGCCTGTCCTCTACAACACAGCCCTGTTCTCTCTTTGTAGCTATCTCTTTTGTCTCTATCTACACACCCTATGTCATTTCTACTTCTGACTCCCTTCTCCATCCAGAAGCTGCAAAAAGATACTGGATGGTTTGGGGGCACACAGAAGAAAAAGCACACAAAGAACAGCAGCCCCCTCTCCCCAGCTGTCTCATGTATCTGAATTCTAAGGCCGTAGCATCCAGTGTGCATGAACAATGTGATCCTTCAGTCTGTTTTAAAGTGCTTATTTAGGCTTTCAGCCGAAGAACAAGGCAAAGGAAATTTAGTTCCGAGCTCAGTGAGCGTGGTCCGAGTCTCAGATAATTTATTTTTTTTTATGACAGATTCCATTTTCTGCTGCTAGCATGATTACACGGGTACACATTTGTCCACTGAGAGTACATTTGTGTCATTTGCATGGGCTAACTCAGTGGTAGCATTTAATTTCCAAGATATTATTCACTTACCAGACCCAAACCAGTACATGTTCAGAATGAGTAAGTGTACTGGAATGTTATTATAAGATTCAGCCTTGAGAGGCAAGAGAAGCACGAATGTTTAGCTCAAAATTGCCTCATTATCGTTGACTCACAGCTCTCTTTGAGAAGGTTCATTTTCTGGGGAAATTTGGGATTGGAGAGGTGAGAATATGTGCTCTATCAGAAACGTTGTGTTTCGGTATTGTTTACTGCCATTGTAGAAAACTGAAATTCATGGATAGGGAGCTGGTTAGGAATATATTAAGAGTGAGTGTGGTCGTGATGGTGGTGGTGGTGGCTGTGGTGGAGCCAGCAGTGGTAGCTGCTGTGGTGGAGGTGGTGGTGGTGGTGGTGATAGTCATGATGATGATGGTGGTGGTGGTGGTGGTGATAGTCATGATGATGGTGGTGGTGGTGGTAGTGGTGGTGATAGTCATGATGATGGTGGTGGTGGTGGTGACTTGGATTAGAAAACATCTTCATAGTGTCACTGTCACCTTTGACATAATTGGTTGTTGGAGTGATACAATATAGGCTGAAATCAGAGGCTGTTTTTTAGGGGAAAAGGCATTTCTTTTATTTAAAATAGTCTAATGTTTAAGCAGTGGCACCTATGGCTGACAGGGATCTAAGAGTGAGAGAAAATGATACCATTTCTGACGTAATTTCCCTTTGGGTCAGATGAAGAATCTGTTACTGTGATGACACATTTCCATATTTAATATCTTATGCAGAAAGCAGGTGATTAGGTAAGACGGCTTAATTAAGTCACATTGTTTCAGACAAGGAGAGTCCAAAGAAAACAATTTCATCAGCTCTCCAGGCACTGAAAATGGAGGGAACCAGAATTAACCCAGTCTCTATCTGAGAGGGATGCCAAGATGATACTCAGGAAAGAAATGGAACCTTCCATTCATCAATGCTGCCAACCAGTGGACTACACACTCTTTCTAGAGGTTTGTCTCATCTCAGCTAACACTTTCATTGCAATTTTGTGAGACTGTCCATACAGAACTCAAGGGTACAGGCCTGATTTAGGTCTTACAACACTATGCACTAGTAAATGAATATGGTCATGTTTCACTCAGTAATAAAAAGCTAATAGAACAAGCTCTTCAATGTATTTAAAAGTTGTTGAGGCAAACTTTACAGACACCAATCAGTAAGGCTTCACTTTGAAACTGTATCTGGCAGTATTCTAAATATCTCCCCGTCTTCCCAGGACACACCAACACCAGAGGCTCCACTGAGGATCAGCATAAATGTTTTAATTGTGTTTCTTTATTTTATCTTATTTTTATTTCTTATTTATTAAGATACAGATGAAATTACAAAGAAATGAAGGGTGAAGATATAAGATGATGAAATACAGCAATAAAGATTAATCAGTTGACTTGTGGGAATGTGAAGGCATCTGGAGATTTGAAATAGAGGTACACCAAGAAGAGCAGTTTTCTCCATTACAGCTTTGTTTGTTTGTTTGTTTGTTTGTTACAATGAATTAAGGCTAGTAATTCCTTTCAAACTCTCTTGCACAATCTACAAATCTACTTTTCTTTCTTTGTCACCAAAGGTGTGCTTGAAGGGCACACCTTTGCAAGACCAAGTCTCCAAGGTGGACTTATACTAAAGGGAAGACAAATTCAGGATACCACAAAATACTGTTCTCCTCTCTTGTAAACAAAATTTGCAATATTACATCGATCAAATGGGGAATTAATTTCTTCTCAGCCAGGCCCTAAAGATAGCACATATTGGCTAATGTAATTTTTAAAAATTAAAGATGACTAATAAGCCACCATCAATTCCAGAAGTTCTCACATGTCACTTCTTAGACAGTCAGCATCGTAAATCGAACATCTATTATGTTCAAGTCACTGTCTTGTAAAGAGAGTGCTAAGAAGAATGGTTCAAAAAGACAAAATATATTGTTATCTCCATTTTTTTAATATTCTAAATTTTTATTTTTGGAAAATTAAAAAACAAATTGCTTTTCAACAATTTTTAAATTTACATTCTAGTTCTTTCACTCCTTCACTCCTTTCCAGTTCCCCCTCCCACAGTTCCTCATCCCATTCCTCCTCCCCTCTGCCTCTGAGAAGTTGCTCCCCTTACCAGACCTCCCTCTTCCCAGGAGCCTCAAGTCTCTCAAGGATTAAGCACACTGGTTTCTCCCATTGAGGCCAGACCAGGCACTTCTCTGCTATATATGTACAGTGGGTCTCCAACCAGGATCATCCTGAATGATCCTAGTTGTCGGCTCACTCTCTGGGAGCTCCCTTGGGTCCTGATTAGTTGAGACTGCTGATCTTCCTATGGGGTCACCCTCCCCTTCATTTTCTTCAGTCCTTCCCCTAATTCAACCATAAGGGTCCCAGACTTCAGACCAATGGTTGAGTGTCGGTATCTGTGTGGGTCACAGTCAGCTGTTGGTAGGGTCTCTCAGAAAATACCCATGCTAGACTCCTGTAAGTATATCATAGCATCAGTAATAGTGTCAGGCTTTGGCTCAGCAGTTAAGCATACTGGCTGCTCTTCCAGAGGTCCTGAGTTCATTTCCCAGCAACCACATGGTGGTTCAAACCATCTGTAATGGGATCAGAAGCTCTTTTCTAGTGTGTCTGGAGAGAGCAATGGTGTACTCATACATAAAACAAATAAAAATAAAACCTTACTTCCAAGTTTCTTAGTCTTTTTTTTAATCCTCTTGTTACAGTAAAGAAGCAAACATGTACATGTTCTTTTAAAAATGTCACTAAGATTTTGTAACAACCCTCTACCATCACCATACACATAAACACAGCACATATGAGACTTGAACTCACTTGCTGGTGAAGAAACTGAGGCCACGGGGCTTTCAGTCTCCTTCTGATGCTTGTAAAGACACTTAGAGCCTCTGAAGTGGATCGGAACATGAACACATTGAGGAGAATTTTCCTTTCCTGGTGAACTGCTGCATGCCATAGTCTTCACCCAGGGTATTCCTGCTGCTCTGAAGAAGTTTAAGGAGGAGTAGGGCTTTTAAAAGCTGACTGCAGCTTTAAAGAAAATCTGAGAAAACCTGGCATTCATCTTCTGCTGCTGTCATAGGTTACTCACGAATGGCTGCTTTCTTAGAGGACCCGTGCTTAGGTTCATTGATGCTACTTTCTGCAGCGTGTGTTGGCATCTAGTTGTACGATAACTCACCTGGGGATCCAGCCCATATACATACAGCCGCCCAAACCAGACACTATTGCTGATGCCAAGAAGTACATGCTCACAGGAGCCTGATATAGCTTTCTCCTGAGAGGCTGTGCCAGAGCATGACAAATACAGGCGAATGCTCACAGCCAACCATTGAAATGAAAGGGGTCCCCTTTGGAGGAGTTAGAAAAAAGGATTGAAAGAGCTGAAGGGGTTTGCAGCCCCATAAGAACAACAATACCAACCAACTAACCAGAGTTCCCAGGGACTAAACCACCATCCAAAGAGTACACATGGACAGACCCATGGCTCCAGCTGCATATGTAGCAGAAGATGGCCTTGTTGGGTACCAAGGGAAGGAGAAGCCCTAAGTCCTATCAAGGCTCGAGCCCCCAGTGTAGGGGAATGTCAGGGCGGGGAGGCAGGAAGGGGTGGGTGGTTGGGTGGCAGAAAGAGGATAACATTTGAAATGTAAATAAAAATATCCAATAAAAAAAGAAGTATCAAATGGAGAAAATGGAAGAGAACATTTTAAAAATAACAAAGTCATCACTAATAACTCAATAATCCATTATCCTAAAAACAGATTAAGCCATTGATTAGGGCAAAGTTCTCTTGATTCTAAGATGTCCAAAAAGCCTGACCATCAATATGTGAATTTGTGAATTAATCTCCAAAAACGTGGAAGTTTTAAGATGTGTCAAACCCTCACCCTTGGCTAACCCTTTCTTCTTACAAAATACAAATGCAAAATGTGTGGGCTGTGAGATCCTCCTGCTTCTAGCATTCCTCTGTGGATTCTCCAGCCCATCCTCCATTACTTTCAGGACAGAACTAGACTGGGAGTTCTTCATTTCCATTTTCATAATGAAATAGCTTGTCCTTGTAAGCCTAAAGAGTTTACCTTTTTGTTAGCCATTAATTTGTCTTTAAATTAAACTCTTCATTAACTTAATGAGATTATAAAATATATGCCAACAAATCAAACAGATGCCTTATTTTGAGAGTCACAGATAATTACTAAAATCTATTTTGAAATACTGAAATTTATGTGAAACCATAACTACCAATGTGTTACTTTCAGAAATTTTCAATTTGTGTTTTATATAGATTAAATGTGCATGCACTTAACAAACCTTAACAAACCCATTGACTGTTACACAGTAGTATTTGTTTTGGAATCCTATCAACTTTTTCTTAGGTTTAAGTATTATACTCTAAATGAATAATTTAGTAGAATAGGTTACTTCATACAAAATCTACAAAATTGTTCTAATACCTTATATTACTAATATATCATAAAATACTTCATATTTTGAGTTTTAACTTTTTTCTATCAATCTGTGGTTTCACCCCTAAATTAACACTGGTTAATTTCCCAATAAAAGGCAATAGTGTAAAACTTCCCACAGCTTTGATTCTCAAGTTTCCCTTTTATTTGTGGCTTTACAGATGCTGCTGAGATCTGTAACTTGACCTTTCTTTGAGATTAATGGTCACATTGTGACTACAGGTTTGATTCTGGCCATATCAATATTTGCTTGGCTGGAGAAATGTTTTCATCTATTTGCACACGATCTATTTTTCCAGTTCTCTGGAGGTCTTACAGATTCTTTGCAATTTGTTGTTTGAGAAGGAAATTTCCAGAGCAGACTGAAAATCCACAGTGTCCTCCAGGAGTAAGGAGGGAGGCCACTGTCCCAGTGAGGACACCAGCTGGCCACACAGAATCTCTGTCATTATTTTCCATGCTAATGGAATATGGACATGTTATTTTCAAGTTGACAATTACAATAAAATCAATGCCAATTCTAATTTTGACGGTAAAATTAATTCATTTTACTTTACTCCTAATGCTTTTATATACTGGTGATATTAATTTCATATTTCTGAGCAATTACTCAGCATGAAAGGCATCTTTTACTCAAGCTAGTTAATAAAACTATCAGTCGATGCCAAGGAAAACAAACAGCTAAAGGACACAATAGAAAAAGGGCTAATTGCTGTGTTGCACTCAAATAGGAACTACATGTATGTAGCGTTCTCTATAATCAGCCCTTAGCTTCTGCAGATATAGAACATTTATATTTTCAGATGTTAACAAAATATAAAGAATGGAAATGTGACAGTGAAACCCATGACATTTTACAATTAATGTATACAAATAAAGCATAATGTATACACATAAAGTCAAGATATTTACTTGATATTGAAAATAACCACCAACCATTTATGTTTAGGCCAAAAAGTTCATATAGAGGGGAAATAGGTTTCTTTAGAAGTATTTCTCCAGTTCTCACTAGGCAGGAGTCAGACTGCCAAGCACAAGTTTGACTGAGAAACAAGAGTGAACTTGAATATAGAAGGTTGCCAAGTCAGAGGGAAATGACACCAGTGAGAGTAAGTATTGCTTTAGTCCTGTTTTCTTCAGACATATGTTGTCTACGTGCATAGTTTAAGTGTGTTTGTACGTTTTTCTTACTTCTCCTGGTACCCCAATCTCTCAAGACTTTCCTGATTTGTATTTGTACATGCTAAGATAATGTTTATCATCACTGAGATTCTGATCTTGTGTCGGGAGCCATCCTATTCCTTAAAATGTCCTTGGGGATCTGTGAGGAGTTTTTGATCCTTAAAAAAAAAATCTATCTTCCTGGTTGCTGCCGCCACGGAGAGCTCGTAGGCAGCACCCCACGAGCAAACTTGAGCCTCAGGACCGCAGGTAAGACCAACTTTTCTGCTGCAAGTGACCTGCCTGGTGAACTCAAGACACAGGCCCACAGGAACAGGTGAAGACCTGTAGATAGGAAAAACTACACGCCCGAAAGCAGAACACTCTGTCCCCATAACTGGCTGAAAGAAAACAGGAAAACAGGTCTACAACACTCCTGACACACAGGCTTATAGGACAGTCTAGCTACTGTCAGAAATAGCAGAACAAAGTAACACTAGAGATAATCTGATGGCAAGAGGCAAGCGCAGGAACCCAAGCAACAGAAACCAAGACTACATGGCATCATCGGAGCCCAATTCTCCCACCAAAGCAAACAAGGAATATCAAAACACACCAGAAAAGCAAGATCTAGATTTAAAATCACATTTGATCATGATGCTGGAGGACTTCAAGAAAGCCGTGAAGAACTCCCTTAGAGAAACACAGGAAAACATTAATAAACAAGTAGAAGCCTACAGAGAGGAATCACAAAAATCCCTGAAAGAATTCCAGGAAAACATAAATAAACAAGTAGAAGCCCATAGAGAGGAGTCACAAAAATCCCTGAAAGAATTCCAGGAAAACACAATCAAACAGTTAAAGGAATTAAAAATGGAAATAGAAGGAATCAAGAAAAAACACATGGAAACAACCCTGGATATAGAAAACCAAAAGAAGAGACAAGGAGCTGTAGATACAAGCTTCACCAACAGAATACAAGAGATGGAAGAAAGAATCTCGGGAGCAGAAGATTCCATAGAAATCATTGACTCAACTGTCAAAGATAATGTAAAGCAGAAAAAGCTACTGGTCCAAAACATACAGGAAATCCAGGACTCAATGAGAAGATCAAACCTAAGGATAATAGGAATAGAAGAGAGTGAAGACTCCCAGCTCAAAGGATCAGTAAATATCTTCAACAAAACCATAGAAGAAAACTTTCCTAACCTAAAGAAAGAGATACCCATAAGCATACAAGAAGCCTACAGAACTACAAATAGATTGGACCAGAAAAGAAACGCCTCCCGTCACATAATAGTCAAAACACCAAACGCACGAAATAAAGAAAGAATATTAAAAGCAGTAAGGGAAAAAGGTCAAGTAACATATAAAGGCAGACCTATCAGAATCACACCAGACTTTTCGCCAGAGACTATGAAAGCCAGAAGATCCTGGACAGATGTCATACAGACCCTAAGAGAACACAAATGCCAGCCCCGGTTACTGTATCCTGCAAAACTCTCAATTAGCACAGATGGAGAAACCAAGATATTCCATGACAAAACCAAATTTACACAATATCTTTCTACAAATGCAGCACTACAAAGGATAATAAAGGGTAAAGCCCAACATAAGGAGGCAAGCTATACCCTAGAAGAAGCAAGAAACTAATCGTCTTGGTAACAAAACAAAGAGAAGAAAAGCACATAAACATAACCTCATATCCAAATATGAATATAACAGGAAGCAATAATCACTATTCCTTAATATCTCTCAACATCAATGGACTCAACTCCCCAATAAAAAGACATAGATTAACAAACTGGATATGCAATGAGGACCCTGCATTCT
Source organism: Rattus norvegicus (assembly GCF_021556685.1). Lineage (NCBI taxonomy): Eukaryota > Metazoa > Chordata > Mammalia > Rodentia > Muridae > Rattus > Rattus norvegicus. The sequence goes on from NC_141540.1 coordinate 54,758,274, forward strand.
GCTGCCTACAGGAAACACACCTCAGAGACAAAGACAGACACTACCTCAGAGTGAAAGGCTGGAAAACAACTTTCCAAGCAAATGGTCGGAAGAAGCAAGCTGGAGTAGCCATTCTAATATCAAATGATATCAATTTTCAACTAAAAGTCATCAAAAAAGATAAGGAAGGACACTTCATATTCATCAAAGGAAAAATCCACCAAGATGAACTCTCAATCCTAAATATCTATGCCCCAAATACAAGGCACTTACATACGTAAAAGAAACCTTACTAAAGCTCAAAACACACATTGCACCTCACACAATAATAATAGGAGATTTCAACACCCCACTCTCATCAATAGACAGATCATGGAAACAGAAATTAAACAAAGACGTAGACAGACAAAGAGAAGTCATGAGTCAAATGGACTTAACAGATATTTATAGAACATTCTATCCTAAAGCAAAAGGATATACCTTCTTCTCAGCTCCTCGTGGTACCTTCTCCAAAATTGACCATACAATTGGTCAAAAAATGGGCCTCAACAGGTACAGAAAGATAGAAATAATCCCATGTGTGCTATCAGACCACCACTGCCTAAAGCTGGTCTTCAATAAAAATAAGGGAAGAATGCCCACATATACGTGGAAATTGAACAATGCTCTACTCAAGGATAACCTGGTCAAGGAAGAAATAAAGAAAGAAATTAAAGACTTCTTAGAATTTAATGAAAATGAAGGTAGAACATACCCAAACTTAAGGGACACAATGAAAGCTGTGCTAAGAGGAAAACTCATAGCACTGAGTGCCTGCAGAAAGAAACAGGAAAGAGCATATGTCACCAGCTTGACAGCTCACCTAAAAGCTCTAGAACAAAAAGAAGCAAATACATCCAGGAGGAGTAGAAGGCAGGAAATAATCAAACTCAGAGCTGAAATCAACCAAGTAGAAACAAAAAGGACCATAGAAAGAATCAACAGAACCAAAAGTTGGTTCTTTGAGAAAATCAACAAGATAGATAAACCCTTAGCCAGACTAACGAGAGGACCCAGAGAGTGTGTCCAAATTAACAAAATCAGAAATGAAAAGGGAGACATAACTACAGATTCAGAGGAAATTCAAAAAATCATCAGATCTTACTATAAAAGCCTATATTCAACAAAACTAGAAAATCTGCAGGAAACGGACAATTTCCTAGACAGATACCAGGTACCGAAGTTAAATGAGGAATAGATAAACCAGTTAAACAACCCCATAACTCCTAAGGAAATAGAAGCAGTCATTAAAGGTCTCCCAACCAAAAAGAGCCCAGGTCCAGACGGGTTTAGTGCAGAATTCTATCAGACCTTCATAGAAGACCTCATACCAATATTATCCAAACTATTCCACAAAATTGAAACAGATGGAGCACTACCGAATTCCTTCTACGACGCCACAATTACTCTTATACCTAAACCACTAAAGACCCAACAAAGAAAGAGAACTTCGGACCAATTTCCCTTATGAATATCGACGCAAAAATACTCAATAAAATTCTGGCAAACCGAATCCAAGAGCACATCAAAACAATCATCCACCATGATCAAGTAGGCTTCATCCCAGGCATGCAGGGATGGGTTAATATACGGAAAACCATCAACCTTATCCATTATGTAAACAAACTGAAAGAACAAAACCACATGATCTTTTCATTAGATACTGAGAAAGCATTTGACAAAATTCAACACCCCTTCATGATAAAAGTCCTGGAAAGAAAAGGAATTCAAGGCCCATACCTAAACATAGTAAAAGCCATATACAGCAAACCTGTTGCTATCATTAAACTAAATGGAGAGAAACTTGAAGCTATCCCACTAAAATCAGAGACTAGACAAAGCTGCCCACTCTCTCCCTACTTATTCAATATAGTTCTTGAAGTTCTAGCCAGAGCAATCAGACAACAAAAGGAGGTCAAGGGGATACAGATCGGAAAAGAAGACGCCAAAATATCACTATTTGCAGATGATATGATAGTATATTTAAGTGATCCCAAAAGTTCCACCAGAGAACTACTAAAGCTGATAAACAACTTCAGCAAAGTGGCTGGGTATAAAATTAACTCAAATAAATCAGTAGCCTTCCTCTACACAAAAGAGAAACAAGCTGAGAAAGAAATTAGGGAAACGACACCCTTCATAATAGACCCAAATAATATAAAGTACCTCGGTGTGACTTTAACCAAGCAAGTAAAAGATTTGTACAATAAGAACTTCAAGACTCTGAAGAAAGAAATTGAAGAAGACCTCAGAAGATGGAAGATCTCCCATGCTCATGGATTGGCAGGATTAATATAGTAAAAATGGCCATTTTTACCAAAAGCAATCTACAGATTCAATGCAATCCCCATCAAAATACCAATCCAATTCTTCAAAAGTTAGACAGAACAATTTGCAAATTCATCTGGAATAACAAAAACCCAGGATAGCTAAAACTATCCTCAACAATAAAAGGACTTCAGGGGGAATCACTATCCCTGAACTCAAGCAGTATTACAGAGCAATAGTGATAAAAACTGCATGGTATTGGTACAGAGACAAACAGATAGACCAATGGAATAGAATTTAAGACCCAGAAATGAACCCACACACCTATGGTCACCTGATTTTTGACAAAGGAGCCAAAACCATCCAATGGAAAAAAGATACCATTTTCAGCAAATGGTGCTGGTTCAACTGGAGGTCAACATGTAGAAGAATGCAGATTGATCCATGCTTATCACCCTGTACAAAGCTTAAGTCCAAGTGGATCAAGGACCTCCACATCAAACCAGATACACTCAAACTAATAGAAGAACAACTAGGGAAGCATCTGGAACACATGGGCACTGGAAAAAATTTCCTGAACAAAACACCAATGGCTTATGCTCTAAGATCAAGAATCGACAAATGGGATCTCATAAAACTGCAAAGCTTCTGTAAGGCAAAGGACACTGTGGTTAGGACAAAACGGCAACCAACAGATTGGGAAAAGATCTTTACCAATCCTACAACAGATAGAGGCCTTATATCCAAAATATACAAAGAACTCAAGAAGTTAGACTGCAGGGAGACAAATAATCCTTTTAAAAAATGGGATCAGAACTAAACAAAGAATTCACAGCTGAGGAATGCCGAATAGCTGAGAAACACCTAAAGAAATGTTCAACATCTTTAGTCATAAGGGAAATGCAAATCAAAACAACCCTGAGATTTCACCTCACACCAGTGAGAATGGCTAAGATCAAAAACTCAGGTGACAGCAGATGCTGGCGAGGATGCGGAGAAAGAGGAACACTCCTCCATTGTTGGTGGGATTGCAGACTGGTACAACCATTCTGGAAATCAGTCTGGAGGTTCCTCAGAAAATTGGACATTGAACTGCCTGAGGATCCAGCTATACCTCTCTTGGGCATATACCCAAAAGATGCCCCAACATGTAAAAAAGACACGTGCTCCACTATGTTCATAGCAGCCTTATTTATAATAGCCAGAAGCTGGAAAGAACCCAGATGCCCTTCAACAGAGGAATGGATACAGAAAATGTGGTACATCTACACAATGGAATATTACTCAGCTATCAAAAACAATGACTTTATGAAATTCATAGGCAAATGGTTGGAACTGGAAAATATCATCCTGAGTGAGGTAACCCAATCACAGAAAAACACACATGGTATGCACTCATTGATAAGTGGGTATTAGCCCAAATGCTTGAATTACCCTAGATGCACAGAACACATGAACCTCAGGAAGGATGACCAAAATGTGAATGCTTCACGCCTTCTTTAAAAGGGGAACAAGAATACCCTTGGCAGGGAAGAGAGAGGCAAAGATTAAAACAGAGACTGAAGGAACACCCATTCAGAGCCTGCCCCACATGTGGCCCATACCTTTACAGCCACCCAATTAGACAAGATGGATGAAGCAAAGAAGTGCAGACCGACAGGAGCCGGATGTAGATTGCTCCTGAGAGACACAGCCAGAATACAGCAAATACAGAGGCGAATGCCAGCAGCAAACAACTGAACTGAGAATGGGACCCCCGTTGAAGGAATCAGAGAAAGGACTGGAAGAGCTTGAAGGGGCTCGAGACCCCATATGTACAACAATTCCAAGCAACCAGAGCTTCCAGGGACTAAGCCACTACCTAAAGACTATACATGGACTGACCCTGGACTCTGACCTCATAGGTAGCAATGAATATCCTAGTAAGAGCACCAGTGGAAGGGGAAGCCCTGGGTCCTGCCAAGACTGAACCCCCAGTGAACTAGATTGTTGCGGGGAGGGTGGCAATGGGGGGAGGATGGGGAGGGGAACACCCATAAAGGAGGGGTGGGGGAGGGATTAGGGGGATGTTTGCCCGGAAACTGGGAAAGGGAATAACACTCGAAATGTTAATAAGAAATACTAAAGTTAATAAAAAACAAAATCTATAGAACCTGGTCTGAATTTTCTTTTAAGTGAGGAAGGCCAAAAAGCACTTAAATAAGTGTGTAACGTCCTTAGTCATCAGGGAAGTGCAAATCAAAAGGACCCTGAGATTCTATCTTACACCATGCAGAATGGTAAGATGAAAAATTCAGGGGACACAGATGCTGGCGAGGATGTGGAGAAAGAGGAACACTCCTCCATTGTTGGTGGGATTGCAGACTGGTACAACCATTCTAGAAATCAATCTGGCAGTTCCTCAGAAAATTAGAGAGAGTCCTTCCTAAAGATCCAGCTATACCACTCCTGGGCATATACCCCCAAAATGTTCCACCTTACCCCGAGGACATATTCTCCATTATGTTCCTAGCAGCCTTATTTGTAATAGCCAGAAGCTGAAAACAACCCAGATGTCCCTCAAATGAAAAATGGATACAGAAAATGTGATACATTTACACAGTGGAATATTATTCAAACTATTAAAAACAAGGATATCATAAATTTCACAGGCATATGGATGGAACTAGGAAATATCATTCTGAGTGAGGAAATCTACTTCCTAAAGTACATGCATGGTGTGTACTCACTGATAAGTGGTTATTAGCCAAAAAGTCCAGAATACCTATAATACATTCCACAGACCCAAAGAAGTTAAATAAGAAGGAAGGCCTCAGTGAGAATGCTTGAATTCCATTTAGAAGGGGGCAACAAAATAGTCATGGGAGGCAAAGAGAGAGAAGGAGAGACCTAGGTGGGTAAGAGCTAGGGTAATTATGGAGGCAGAATTAGGTATGGGGAGAGACAGGAAGGAGTCCCAGAGTGCCAGGAGAATGAATGGAAATATGCAGCTGCCAGCGGGTGGAGATTGGGTGATTCTCTAAGAAGTACCAGAGACTGGGGATGCAATGCGGGAGGCTCCCAGAAATCAATACAGTGACCTTAGTAGAAATGCCCAACAGTTGAGATATGGAACCCGAAGAGATCACCTCCAAGAGCTAGACAGGACCCCCAGTGGAGGGATGGGGACACTAATCCATGTACAAAACTTTTGACCAAAAATTGGTCCTGTCTAAAGAAGTGTAGGAACAAAGACGGAGCAGAGACGGTGGCTGACCAGTGGCTAGCCCATTCTGAGACCCAGGCAGTGGGTAGTCACCAATCCCTCAGACTATTAATGCTGCTCTGTTGTCCTTGCAGACAGGAGCCTAGCATAGCAGCCCTCTGGCTTTACCCAGCAGTTAACTGAGACAGAAGCAGATGTCCATATCCAAACACTGGATGGAGATGGGGGACCCCATATGGGATGGCAACCCCACAGGAAGATCAAAAATGTCAACTAACTTGGACTTCTGAGGCTTCCAGAGATTGAGCCGCCAACCAAAGAGCATACATGGGCTGGTTCTAGTCCCCTGATACATGTGAAGCAGAGGACTGCCTGGTCTGGCTTCAGTGGGAAAGGATGTGCCTAATCCTGCAGACTTGATACACCAGGGTGTGTGTGTGTGTGTGTGTGTGTGTGTGTGTGTGTGTGTGTGTGTGTGTAGGGGTGGATACTGGGGGGGGCTGCCTTTTCAGAGGAGAAGGGGATGGGGGGTAAAGAAGAAACTCTTTGATGGGGGGGGAAACATGAGGGAGGCAATGTTTAGGATATAAACAAACAAACAAATAAAAAAAATTTAAAAAGTGAGGAACGTTCTGTTACTACCCAAATACAGAAACAGGGTATGATAGACTGACTCTGCATCTCCATAAAATACACGAGCTGAAATCCTAGGCTCTCAATTTAAATGGACCAGTAGGGTGGCCGTTGGTAGGTGATTAGCCCATGAAAGGAAAGGCACCACCAACAGTATTGCATCTTTACAAAAGAGATCCCAGACAGCTCTTTTACCTCCCAGTCACATAAGGAAGAAGATAGAAGCTGCCTATGAGAAAGAAGGATCCCGCCATATATAGAATCTTCTACATCTTTAATCTCAGGCTAGCTACTTTCAAGAGGCATAAAACATATGTTCTATAAAAAACACATTGTTCATGGTAATGTTTTATAGTTGCCTCCAACGACAACAAGAAATCTTTGTTACATTACTGTTATAAAGACATATCAACAATAGAGATGACAGATGATTAGCAATAACTTAGATAAATGAAAGAGGAGACAAATAGGTTGATACAGAATTTTAAGCTATTTAAAGAAAGGGAATTCCCATTTATTAATACCATGATGAAATTCATTGCTTTATACTGCATAGTGGAAAAATATTAGAAAAGATAGAGGTGGGTGGTGGTTAGCTGTAATGGATAGTGTTAATCTTCAACTTAAGAGGTCTAGAATTACCTAGGAAATGGGGGTTTCTCTTGGTCCTGTTAATTGATGTGGGCAGAACTGGTCATTGTGAGTAGCACCATTCCCTGGTTGTGCTTCTTAACTGTAAAAATAGAGGAAGGGAACTGAGTGTCAGTGTGGATCTAGGCTTCTCTGGTTCTGACTGTGGATGCGACATGATCAGCTTCTTCAAGTTTTTGCTACATTGACTTCATCGTTATGGTGGACTGTACCATTTCTACCTTTAGGGATTGTGTAGCATAGCCACAAAAAACAGAAACTAAGACATTACCAAAGTTTGAAGATAAAGAGATATAACTCCTCCACATAGAGACAAATTGTAGAGTGAAACTATAACAAACATGAGTTTAATTAGTTTTTCAAGTAGATACAATGTAAAGGTCTCTGAACCAATCTCTTTGCATACATATCAGCAGAAAGCTGCTAGCATCTGCAAACCAGATCAAGTGTGGCTAGAACAATGCTGTCCTATTCATCCCCAACCACCAAGCACATAAAGGTTTTAGCATTGGAGAGCAGTACAGTCTAGGAGCTCAACATTTAGTTTTATTTTTATGGTAATTACTAAAAATTAAATCATAACTGATACTGACCTTCAGTATTTATTTCAATCTTTTCCATTTTTTTCTTGAAATCTAAATACAGACTAAATGAATCTGATTAAAGTTTGGCATCTGAACTGTAAGCATATAGTACATGACTTTTAAGCATTTTTAAAAAAATTACATGAATAATAAAGGTTGCAAAACATGTAATAGGTATTATGTAAAAACAAGTTTGTTAATCATTGAACTACTATGCTAGTTTTATTAATAGTTACTTCTGTTAGTGTCGTCATAAGAAAATCTAAAATTGCTTACATGGCTCTTGTATTTCTCCTAAGAATACTGCCCTAGTCTGAGTTACAGAAAGCATCTCAAGTAGACACAGAAATGAATTTCCCTCACTGTACACCTACTGATACTAGACATCCCTGTGGCTACACAGTAGCCACATTATAAAAGTGACATTGGCTACACAATAGCCACACTGTAAAAGTGACCTTATAACTTCAGGAAGCTAAGTTTGGTTCTTCCCCATTCTTGTTTTATGCCTCATAGCATCAATCACAATCAAGTTTCTGTTTAGCAGTGCTCCATTACTAAGTCTCAAATCCAACCAGAAAACACTAAAGTGAATACCCAGTCCAGTGCACTACAAGAAAGAAATCAGCAAATGTAATAGAAAAATCTTACCAGCAAGCACCCTTGCCTGGGAACTGGATAATGAACCTTCAATTGATCATTTCACTATACTCTCTAAATGGAGTTGGGTCTGGGCTCTACAATTCACTTTATGCAAAATATCCACAGGCTTAACATAAAATGAATAACTAAGTCACTTATGAGTACATTTGTAGACATTATCCTGTCTATTCGGGGGTGTTGGATATGTACACATTATTTATACAGAATGAATCCACATAATATTGGCTGTACTTTATTATCAATCACCTTTTGGGGTATAAAAATCTCATCCCAAAATGATCCTACAGAATGTCTAGAACAGAAACACTCTGACTCATTTCAATAATTCCCCAGTTACACACTTCTTGAAAATGCATGCAAATATATGAGCGAAATTTTGGGGTAAAACCCAAATGAACTATGACGATCAGTGCTGGAACCCTCTAGTTCTATTCTTAGTCTGCTTGACTTAGTCAGAATCTTCCTGGTGGGGAACCATCCCAAGGCACAATTAATTCCAGCCCTCCTTCTTATGCTAAGGGTTTTTATTTTGGAATTTTCAGTTGCCACCTGCCTTCTAGACTCTAACATTTCATCACCAACTGTTTGGTGTATCCTTGTTCAAAAAAGAAACCTCACATATTTAAATTGCCCTATACATAACTAAGGCAACCAAGATTTGAAGAGCAGAAGAAATAGGAAATTTGAAAGGAAGTCTTGAGATCATTACATCCTAATGAGGAAAGCACCTGGTCTTCACTGGATACGAAGACCTTAGGTTATCTGTTTGTTTAGGTTATCTGTTTCCTTCTCTGGCCACCAATTAGTTGCTCTCACGAGTTGTCTGGCTTTCTAATTAATTGTCTGGCTTCCTAAGAAACTTGACTTCCAAAGGTGGTTAATCTTCCATTTAATATACTTGTTTAGCATGTGGTAAACTCGGTTGCTCTATCTGCATTCAAAAAATAATTCTATTCAGCACGTAATTATTGAGAATTAAATATATCCTAGTCCTTGTGAGTGCAATCTCATAAGTGGGTCTCTCTCGTCCTCGTCCTCCACCCTACACATTCACATACAGGACTCAGATCTTTGACCTAGCTGGACAGGGGTGAAAGGTTCATCTAAACAAAATGACCGATTTGACCTGGCACATAAGAATGCATAAAGAGTGAAAGGAAGAATATTTCTTGAAAGAAAATAGTTCTCTAGCCTGGACATGTGGCACTCACCTACAATCCCAGGACTTGGTTGAGGCAGAGGGGTAGACCGTGTATCATTCCAAATCTGGCTCAGAAAAAATGTCATGTATGATGTAATTTGTGATCTCCTTCTTTGAATAAACCAGAATACATTAAGCAGTTTTCATTGATGATTTAATGAGGATTGAGATTAGTATTTATTCTACGGATCGGTCACTCACTCTCCTTGACAGCTAATGGTCTGAGAATCTTTAAATAATCATGTGTTTTGGCTTTGTCAACCTTTTCTAAATATGTCCATGAGGAGAGAACCCTTCATTTTTATCTTCTAGAGTTTTATCATATGGGCAATTACAGCGGAACATGAATACATGCTTGCATACCTATACTGTCTCAAAAGTTATTGTACGTAGTTAAATAAATCTGTTACATTGTACATTAGGTTATTGTTATAGCAACAAAAACTGAAATGGGGAGCCTGGTGAAAAAGGAAACTGGGGAATGTACAAAGTCAATAAAGTGAAGAATGGTTCCTATTTGTGTATACAAGATATGATGGAGAGTACCACATTGTACAAATGTCTCCTGACTTCTCCAGCCATCTATTCAACAGAAATATATCGTTCAACCAGGCTACGTACATGAGCAAGATATTTTGAATACGTTAGCAGCCAAGTTAAAAGATTCTGGTGATTACCCAGATAATGGATACTTCATGTGGAAGGAAGATCTTGATGATTTCTTTCCACATCATTTTTGCTGTGAAAAAAATGGGTTACATCTCTTCTCATCTGATTCCACAAGAAGCCTGGCATGTTAGGTATATAATAAACTGTCATTGAATAGTAATATAACTAACACTTGGGTAGCATTTAACATGTGGCAGCTACATTTCTCTGAGTTTTCTGCATTTAAACTATCATTTTCAAAATAATATTATGAATAAATATATAATAATAGTATCTTATAGATGACTAATTGAACAAGATATTTTTCTAAAAGATTTATTTAGTGCTTATGTGTATGTGTGTGTGGTGTGCCTGAATGAGATTATGGGCACCATGTGTATGCAACTGCCTGCATAGGCCAGACACCAACAGACCCTTAAGTCCTGGAACTATGGGCACTTGTTATCCTACTGATGAGGGTGCAGGGGACAACTGTGATCCATCTGGGTGGCCACTGAGCCCTCTCTTTCAGCCCCTGGCAGGATATGATTTCAGGATATAAGGCTTTATATTATATTGAATACATTTATAAATTGAAGTCCAAGACTATTTTTATTATTGATGTTTTAAATTGAAGATAACAGTAATACAACAAAAAACATGGACTGAACATTGCTGGAATAGAGGGCAGTGTTTGGAGTACTTTAAGGTCTAATCCTCAGTACTGCTAACAAACCTTATGAATGAGTACAGTCACTAACCTCATTTTACACATGGGAAAACCCAGTTATAAACATATGTATATTAGACTAGTTCAGTAGTAGATCATATGCTCACTATGCACAATTTCCTCTCTTCAGTTTCTAGCATCAAAACCAACCCAAAACCTATTTCCACATATTACTTTTTTCATTTTTATTGCTTATTTTATTTATTTACATTTCAAATGTTATCCACCTTCTCAGTTTCTTTTGCATAAGTCCCCTATTTCCTCTACCCTCCCCCCTTGCCTCTGTGAGGGTGCTTCCCTGCCTGCCCACCCACTCTTGCCTCAGTACCCTAGCATTCCCCTCTCCTGGATCATCAAGCCTCCACAGGACCAAGGGGCTCCCCTCCCAGTGATGTCAGATAAGGCCATCCTTTGCTACATATCTAGTTGGAGCCATGGGTACCCCCTGTGTACTCTTTGGTTGGTAATTTAGTCGTTGGGAGCTCTGGGGGGGGGCCTGGTCGGTTGAAATTGTTGTTCTTTCTATGCGGGTGCAAACCCCTTCAGCTCCTACAGTCTTTGCCCTAATTTCTCTATCAATGTCCCCACGCTCAGTCTAATAGCTGTATGTATCCACATCTGTATTGGTCTGGCTTTGGCAGAGTCTCTCAGGGGACAGCTGTACTGGGCTCCTGTCAGAAAGCACTTCTTGACATCAGCAATAGCTTCTGGGTTTGGTTTCAGCAGATGAGATGGATCCCCAGGTGGGGCAGTCTCTGGGTGGTTTTTCCTTCATTTTCTGCTCCACTCTTTGTCCATCCATTTCCTTTTGACAAGGGGAATTCTGGGTTAATATTTTTGAGGTGGGTGGGTGGTCCCATCCCTCAACTGGGGGCCATTCCTATCCACTGGATATGGTCTCTCCATGTATTACTTTTTAAGCACATTGAAACTAAGTCAACAACTATTTTGTATTACTCTTGGTGACAGTAGGAAGGCTATACACTGCCCATTTCACTTTCACTTAAATAACATTTGGTTTTTACAGTGACATCTAAGAGGCAGATACTTTTCTCATTCATTTTCAGTGAGATTCATTTTCTAGTGAGAAAACAGAGGCCTGCAGAGTTTCCATGGATGCATGAGAAAAATGTGATTCCCACTGTGCAGTGCGATGTTTCATTCAAGAGTCATATTCAAATTTAGTTCCCTCCCCCTCAGTAAAAAAATTGTTAAGTCCAATTCCTCTCACATGCCAGGTAAGTGTTCTACCACTGAGCTACACTGCCAACCCTGGCACTGGAGTAGTTTATAAATATTCTGAACAAGATGAATTGTAAAAGTTTCCTGTATCTCTCAACTGGATGTAGACATAAGGACACTGATTATAAATAATTCAAGTGCTTTCCAGCTGTTGAAAACTGAGTAAGTATCCAAATATACATGCTACTGCTGGGATTAAAGAATTGTCTTCGCCATTTGAAAAGATGTTACAATTTTAAAAGAAGTTTCTTTGCATTTTAAAAACTCTGCCTCTCCGCCTTTGTCTCTTTCTCTCCCTCCTTCCCGCCCATCCTTTACACATACACACACACACACACACACACACACACACACATACACACACATACACACATACACACACAAACACACACATATACACACACATATACACACATACACCATACACACACACATACACACACATATACACATACACACATAATACACACACATACACACACATATACATACACATACACACACATACACATACACACGCATATATACATGCATACATACACATACATACACACAAAAACACACACACAAACACACACAAACACACATACATACATATACACACACATACACCATACACACACATACACACACATATACACACATATACACCCACACATACACACACATGTATACACACACATACACACACATATATACACACATACACACCTAATACACACACACATACACACACATATATACACACATACACACACACGTATACACACACATACACACACATATATACACACATACACACCTAATACACACACACATACACACACATATATACACACATACACACACATACACATACACACACATATATACACACATACACACATAATACACGCACACACAGAATTACTTTTGCTTTGAAATTATTATTAGAATTCAAAGGCCAACAGATAACTTAATGGAATAAAAACAAACACAGGATGAGTTGATTTAAGTCAGTGAATATTGACATTTTATTTTTATGTTAATCTGTATTTTTGTTATCAGGCATATTTGAATACCATTCAGAATTTTCAAAAATATTCACTGAATAAATAACTTTCACTCTAGGAGCTACATAGATACTGCATTTAATTTATTTACTTAGAAGCTTTGGAGCCCTTCCTATGATGCTTATGAAATTGAGATTGACGCAGATCCCTAATGATGGCATATTAATAGTGAAGAAACATTTTATGACTTGACATGTCCCTGCACATAAGTATTCAAAATGCCCCCTTACAGAGACACCACACCTTGTTGTCAATAAATAATTCCACTTTAATGGCAAAGTAATAATTTAGACAGATACAGGGTGCACATTTGCAAAAAAATATATGCAAGCTGGTTTACAAGCTAGGGGTGGGACAATAAACCAATAGAAAATACATCATCCAGTTAGATCCATTGACACCAAGTACTTATTGTTGGGGCTTTACAAAGACTACAAAACTTTTCAGATGATTTCTTTCACTGCTTCTTGCTATTTACATGATATGTTACATCAAAAAATGTACAAAATATAAAATGTATACAGACAAATGTTTCACAAACTAGTTTAAATTGTAAACTAGGTGTACCTACTGGGATGTACTGCAGGAAGTTCTGTTTATGCTCATGTGTGGACTGTATGTCTCAGAATGGCAGGGAAAGATGAGCGGTTTCCTTAGCTCACACATCATACAAGGGCAACGAGCCACTCATCCAGCTCCACGGATTGATGTTGCACAATAGATTTGATCCACAGTTGAGGTTCCAAAGTCAGGGTGACAATTTCTGTGTGCATAAGTTCAGCCTGATATCCCTCGGGGCAGTAGCACCGTGTAAGGACCTATATACTTAGCGACATCCTGAAATCTGCACAGATACCTTGTGTTGTTCAGTTTGCTCTATAGAAACCAACCCAAAGGTGGTCACAGAGGGTAGCACCAATAACATGTCCTCAAAGGCACACAGAGCTTTGTCTATACCGTGGCATAGACCTCAGGTTTCATAAACTTTGAACCCGTCCTCTGTGGGTGGTGTACCTTTACCAGTGACTGATTTCACACACTGTCTTCATAGCCCGCCACGAGATATGTATGTTCAGATAGTCACTCATCCAAAATTGTACCGGCCTCATGTACAGTTCTGAAGCATGCGCACTCTAGCACTGATGGCCCCTGCATTGTCACAACAACTTGTTAAGTACAGGACAAACACACCAGATAATAACAGCTTCGAGGGTTTGCATTCTGTATTGGCTTGCAGCATACAGGGAGCCTCAGCAGGTGAGACACCTCTTAACACCAACAGGATAAAATACAATTTTCGTTTGTGTTTGATTTTGAATTTGTGCAAGTTTGGAAAAAAAATCATTATTTACAATACCTACCCAGTAGACTGTGCAAATCTAACCTTCTTGTACAGTATAAATGCTTCCTCTTCCACAGTGACTGACCACATCAGTGTTCCTTAATGCAGAATGTCTCGTGTATGACGGTAACACTCCAAACAACATGCGCCCGAAACTAACTTTTGTGTCTTTGAAAGATAAACACGAGGGAGGGAAAGCCAAAGAGTTGTGCTCACGCTGAATCCAGTGCTTGTAGTTCAACTGGATCCAGATTAGGAATCTCCCACCTTCCGAAATGCTTTCATTTAGAACTAGGTGGAATGAAGCCACATGTCTCTGCTTTTAAGGGATGGCCAAAGAAGGGTTCTATGGTTCTCGAATGATTTGCAGGATAGGCAAAGAAATATCTTCCCTCTTAAGATAAAAATACTGATCTTTCTCCTATCCATTTCTTCAAGAAAAGGAAAGTTAAAAATAAAATGATATACAGAAATGAGGCTGCTGTGTTAACTGGTGTGTTGCTTGGTTGTCAATGAAGAGACAGTGGAAATTACCAATGGTTTAGTATTGAAGCGGACTGTTGAAACTGTTGGAGAAATCTGGTTTAAGGCAGTGAGACAGCACCATAGAAAAATGTTCCTTCTTTCACTGAAAAGGCTCGAACAAATAAAGCCCTAAAAAGCCTTTTGTCAGTGTTGACTAATAATTGGTATAAAACTCTGGTTCAGGGAGTTGGCAGGTGGTTTGAAAAGACCACTGTGGTAAAAACAACCTTATAAAACCCATGACTCATACCCTAAGAGAGGAGCTCGAGACGGTGAGAAGGAATGGCGCTTCCCATTAGCTACAGGACTTTTTATTTTCTGGTGGGTGCACAATTCCCTTTGTGCTTATGGAGGACTGGCCTCTTGGGTTCCTTCTGCAGTGAGTGAGCACAGAACACAAACTCTACTGGGGCCTTGTCACCAGCACCGTGTGGCACAAAGGAGGTTCCATGGATCAGAAGGATCCTGCCTGAGAAGGGCAGCCTCCGCCCCGAGGAAACAAAAGAAAGGCACAAAAAAAAAAAAAAAAAAAGACAGAAAAGAAAAAGAAAAAAATAGGCCTGCACTGTAAACTTTGAAAGAGGAAGAAAATAAAGTCCAGTCTCACTATCCCGTGTGTAATCTACTTGGTTGCCTCATCTTTAGGGCCCTTCCCAATTGAGTAATGGAGCCCTTGCTAACCTCCATGGCTATAAAACTGCCTAGCAATAAAATAAACTTAAGCTCCCATTTCATTTTCGCATCTTGGCAGTTCCAACCTAATTCTGCTGCCTCCTTGGAGACCACAACTCTGGGTCAGGGCCCTGGACAGGGCACTTTCATACTGGCAGTGGTTTAGTGACAATACCTGTCTTTTAAACACCTTTTGAAAAGCATAGTCCTTTGCCTAACTCTTTCACCCTTTAGAGGGTGGATTCAATAGATGTATCCAAAATGTCTTCATGGTGGCTGACGCTGTCACTGTCACAGCTCTGTGTGCCCGGGTAATTGGCTGCTTCTTGGAGCTTCATTAGCATATTCATCTGAAGAAAGCAAAAGAGACATCCTTGTGAGCAACCATGCATTGAGCCAGCCAGCCCCAGAATGAGCAGGGCCCTCAGCCATCTCAGAGAACTGTCTCTTCTCATCCCATCCAAATGAAAATGCACATAACAGTTATTGGTTTCTGCTCACCAACCTGGCTCTTAAATTGTTTCTCTCAAACATAAGTACAGCTCTAATCCAGAAGAACAAAATAGGGCCGTAAGATAACTCTTTTATTTGGGGCTGTGAATGAATGCTACTTCAGCAGGGAAACTGGAAAGGAAACCCTATCACAGCTGGACATCTGGGTTAGTTGCTGGAGAGCGAGCCAAGCTTCCCAGCTTTCTGGCTGGGGAGAAACAGAGAGCACCGAATGGCAAATAAAAGTTGTGAGTATACACACACACACACACACACACACACACACACACACACACACACACACACACACACACATGCGCGCGCACAGGCTTGCAAGCACTATCCCTTGAGAGAAGCAGGAGACAACCGAGTGGAATGAAGCCAGCTGCTGCACACAGTACACCATCTGTTATTCAGGAGCTGACCTCAAGAGGGGGTAACTGAAGGAAGCGGACCATGAGCGTTTGAAGAGGGAGAAGGAAAGCATCACTGTCAAGTGTTTGTTGTCACTGAGGCTCTGGCTGAAATATGATTGATACATCACTGAGAACAAAAGCCACCTCCTGGAACAATAGCGGCTGTCTCGAGCATCTCGGCTTCACGGGAGAATTGTAGCATTTGTTCCAGCGGAGGGGACTTGTGCGCGAGAGCACCTGGAGAGGAGGACAGCTCTCCAATGTATTATACAATAAAAGGCTTGGATTTCAATAGATCTGCAGTTCCGCTATTAGAGACGGGAGCTGGGGGAAAAGAAAGCATGTTTAAAAGCGGACTGGGCAAATCGATGGCTCGACAATTTCAGAAGGCACAGGGTAATTGGTGCCTGTCTTCGTGAGGGTCAGGGGCTTGCTTTCTTATTGAGGGTTTCTAAGAGTACAATAAACTTTATATTGCTGAGTGCCAAATACTAACCATAGTTTTTTTTTTTTCCTTCTTCTTCAGCAATCAAAAGTTGTCTTTTACCTTTCAACTCAGGGAACTAGAGAGAAGATAGCTAAAACAAGGTTTCTTGGTCTTCATTCAGAGTATGGATATTTATATGTCAGTAAAAAAAAAATATGTTCAAAAAGCGCTTGGAAAATGCGTAAGGAATTAGTAATCATCAATTCCAGCAGGAATGTCATTCTGACAAGGAGGTTTCTGAAATCATTATAGAGGATTTTGAAATCATTTTTGATAATTTTCAGGGCATTTTTTCAACAGTATTTCAGCCGTAACTCCTACGACGTATTAAACCACCTACACAGGAGTATGAGATAAAAGTAGTTTGTGAAAATGTCTGAAGCTTAAAGCATATTATACTGAAGCTGGTTTATAAAGGAGAAATGTGTTTGAGCTCTCTCCTGACTTAAAAAGAGACTATACAATATCCTCTGACCACAGTAGGCTCCAGGCATACGTGGCACGGATGCATGCACATGTGTATGCACACACATACACACACATACACACGCAGGCAAAATTTTCATATACATAAAATAATAAATAAAAGAAATGGTGCTATACAGTAAGTTCAATTAACATAATTCCCCCATCTGAGATCTGTAATAAATACATACAATGAGATTTACTCTATGACTAATGGTTATTTGTAGAGAGCGGCCCGGCGAAACAAAGATGGCGCCGACATCCAGCCTTGTCTGGATATAAACGACTTACTGCGCATGTGTAGGCTTGTCCCCTTGCTAGGGCTCCCTCTAGTGGTGAACAGCGGTACTACACATGTGCGGTTTATACACCAGGTGTTAGTTGACCGTTAATATGCTAATGAGGTGATTCATTCTCCGCCAATCCCTGGAGGACAAGTAGTGGGGTGATCCAAGCCCCACCAATCCCTGAGAGATAATTAGCATACTGTTGTCTATATAAGCCGAGCGATTTTGCTGCTCAGGGTCCCTGTTCAAGAGAGCTGTAACACTAAGAAAGCTATAACACTAAGAAGAGCTGTAACACAGTAAAGGCTTGTTCGCAGAAGAATCCTGTTGCCGCGCGTCGTTCTTACTGGCGGGACATTAGGCGCGCGACAGTTATTCTTTTATATATTGAACTAAAGACATCATATAAGGAAGGTAGGTTTATATATCACTCAATTATCCTTATGATCAACCTAGAATCTCTGTGTCCCCTGGTCTCCTTGGTATCCTCTGTCTACTCACAGCCAAGATAATACCTATTACTTTACCATGTCCTTCAGTGTGCCTCACACTGCCAGTTACCCCAACACCATGCTCCGCCTTCTGCTATGTTACTAGAAGGTTCTTAAGCAACTACAAATCTAAACAGATACACACTAGTCAGAAATACTCACCAGCTGTCCAGTCAGTGTGATAAAGTTTTAACTACCCGTAAAAATAAAATGGCTCCATGTGACCTAACAGTTGGATAAGTCTACCATTTAATTCTTCCAACCAACTGATATTTGGCCTCCAACTCTTGATTTTCACTGTGCTGCTTGGCAGTGTCCTGTGTGATGTTTCCTCAGTGTGAGAGGCTCCACATTCAACCACATGAAAATGGCCAATGCCTGTTTCAACATCCAGCTTAACCATGCCATCTGTGAAGTCCCTTAACAGACTCACAACTTGGCCTACCGTGTCGTCTCCTACATCTTAGGCAGTTTATGCAGGCACACATCTCCCACCACCCCTGGGCTATGTCCTTTTAGAACTGTAAGTGATTCCCACTCTGATCACTAAATCTTAGCATTCAGTATGCATGAGCCAAGACAATGTTGTGGTGATGATGTCTGCTTCAGTTTTAAAATAATGTTCAGCGTAGCAGAACACCTAATCCCTGTTAAGATTCAAAACCACAATCCCGACAATGGTAATTCCCCTACTAGGATTTGTTATTTAGGTTAACGGCAATACATTTTTGTTTTCCAGCAACGATTATAAAAATACACAAAAGCAGAGGCAGAGATGGCAAATATGTGTTCACAATAGAATAAATCTGAACCTCAGTTTAGTATTAGGTGATACCGTCTGGCACTGAGAAAGCAGGACAGTGGTTTCCTCTTGAGGTTCTCACTAGTAACATACTACAAAAGTACAAAGCAGGTGTACTAAAAATAGCTTTATTCCTAATTATAATATATACTTAACATTTTCATATCTGTGTTCTATATTATTACATAAACTATTTAGTGCTTCTAAAATTAAAATTACATGCACTGGTAGCAACAGTACCTCCCTTTCTATTGTCACAGAGATGGCACTGGCTCTTCTCTGAGAGTACCGGGATTCAGTTCCAAGCACCCATATGTCAAGACACTGTAACACTAGGTACAGGAGATCTGAAACTCTCACACAGACATAAATGCAGATAAAATATCTGTGATGGTTTGTATATGCTCGGGCCCAGGGAGTGGCATAATTAGGAGGTGTGGCCTTGTTAGAGTGGGTGTGGCCTTTTTGGAGTAGGTGTGTCCTTGTTGGAATCATTGTGGGCGTGGTCTTTAAGAACCTCATCCTAGCTGCCTGGAAGTCAGTCTTCTCCTAGCAGCCTTCAGATGAAGATGATGAACTCTCAGCTCCTCCTGCACCATGCCTGCCTGGATGCTGCCATGCTCCTGCCTTGATGATAATGGACTGAACCGCTGAACCTGTAAGCCAGTCCCAACTAAATGTTGTCCTTATAAGACTTGCCTTGGTTGTGATGTCTGTTCACAGCAGTAAAATCCTAACTATGACAGCAACGTTGCACATAAAAATAAATAAGTCTTAAAACAAAAGAGTTTACCCTTCAAAACTGAAAGCAACAGAGAACTCACTGTATATTTAATTAGGCTAGCTAATACATATAGTAAATAGTTCTTTGTTCTGTGTACATTTGATTATGTTTTTATCTATGAACAAACTTCAGTTTTCTCTTAAATACCACAATCTAGTAGATTGTGGTAATATTTAATATACTGATCATCTAAATATCAACATAATTTAATATATAATCAGAGAAAAATTATAGTCATGGGATTTGTCCCAGTTTCAGGGTTTCTTACACTTTAATTCTAGATAAACATATTTTATTGTTGTTGATTTTATTTCAACCAGGGAGACTGCACTAAAGGCAACAGTTTATGTGATTAACCCTTATTAGGCAGGTTCCTTATATCACCTAACATAGCTGGCCTTTGATACTGATATCTAAGTGCTAATAACTGCACATTTACAGTCTTAAAAATAACTACACTGACTCATCTAGAAAAGAACGACCAGACAGCCTTACCAAGGGGTCCCCCTCTGTGTCAGTCTGGGGAATGTGCTTTGACGTTGTGGCTTCCTTTGTAGATGTGCAGCCCTCGTACCCAACATCTTCTGGTCGCAGCTGCAGCAATGCTGGGCCCTCCTGAGGCAAGGACGCAGAACTCCACGGGTATGTGTCAAGGACCCACTTGGAGGGATCTTCCCATGGTGCACGTTTACCATACATCTAAAGGTTCACCACAAACACAAAGAGCATTTCTATTAGATGAAAAAAATCAAGTCAATGCCAAACAGGTGGCTATTTTCACATATGTTTCAAGAAAATCACCCATGAGCTAAACATGTCCATCTACAAAGCTCACTTGATAATTACATGTTCTACAGAACAGAAGGAAGAACCTGATGTGGAGGGAAGCATGAAGGAGGTGCACTGTAAGGAAATATAGACATCAGTGCACACGTTTATTTTACCAATAACTTTACAAATGCAGGTGAAACAAACAAACATCTCATTTTGTTTTGATAAACAAAAGTTAAATTTTGGAGAGGTCTGAGAAACAAAATCCATTTCTTTCAATGAAGGGAGTTCTGAACCAAAATGTACTTTGGAAGGATGACGAATGAAAGAAAAAGAAGGCTTTTCTCATCCACGTACGGTGATAACCATTTTCCTCTAATAACCTCATAATTCTATTGCTTCCTGTTGGGAGACATTTTTATATGTTTATAAATAAGAACACTGAGAAAAGAGGGGTAAAAATGGAAACCCAAGTATGAATTCTATACGAATCTATAGGAACACAATAAGCTTAATAAGAAAGAAATGCAAGAGACTGCACAGAGCAGCATCAGGAGGATGCCAGGGAACAGGTAGATCCAGGACTTTCTAAGTTAGGGACACAGCTGGCATCAAACTACGGAGAGGGCAGAGGATGCTGAGATTTTTATAAAGACATAAGGCCATGAGAATATGGACAGAGATGCCACACCTAGGAAGAGGCAAGTGTCCTTTCTTTGCCCTTGTGACCTGTGCCACTGAGGACCATGCTGGATTTCAAGTGCTTTAGTGTCACGACCTCAGAGGGCGATGTGTGGTTTATTCAGTGATGATGGCATTTTCAGTGAGACAAAGAAAAATATAGGCATTGCGGGCACACGTCCATGGAATACTTTTAGGTTTCTCTGGAATCCATATTAAAGTTTGAATCTGTGACAATATGAAGCTATCTAGGTCCCAATATTCCTTCTGGAAGAAGAGACAGAGGCAGAGATCTAAAGATTATTTTCTGTCTGTCGGTTTGTTTTGTTTTGTTTTGTTTTAATAGCTCTCATTTTGGAGCAGGAAGTTTTGTCTCAGCTAAACACTGTTTAATCTAGGGTAGAAAATACAGATATGTATACAGCTAATTAAAATTTAAAAAATGTACAATTCATAGAAAGTTTGTGTTGAGGGAATGGAGGGCTGGCTGGCTCAGCAGTCAAGAGTACCAGCTACTCCTCTAAAGGAGCCAGATTCAATGCCTATAACAGGGATGGCAGCTTACAGCCTTTCTAAACTCCAGGTCCAGGGGAACTGACACCTTTTCCTGGCTTCTAATAGCACAAGGCACATATGTATTACACATACCTAAGTTCTAGCAAAACACTCATACGCATAGAATGAAAACGCTAGGTAACACTAAAACAAGACAGTTTATTATTGTTGTTATCATTTTACAAAATGTGGTGGCTAGAACTGACATAAGAAAGACTTGAGTTTGTATAAACAACCGGAGCCAATTTTTAACAATCAGCCAGGGCAAAGAGCATCCGGAACACAGAAAGTGAATGTTCTAAGAGGACAAATAGAAACACCCAGGAGGAACCGATTTGATTGCTAACATTTCAAGAACGATGGAATTATCAGGAGAATAACTCAGACAGTGCGTGAGCCACATCCTTTCCAAACTGGTCATGTGGCAGAGAGCAGCCCCCATATGGCTTCTCAGCAGGCACGAGCCTTCATCCAAAAATGACTTTCCCTTTCCGTTCCTCCAAACAGAGAGACTCAGGGTCCTTTCTGCACTTCTTCCTCTAGGCTAAGGTCCTTTGACCTTAGTGGATGCAAGGGCAGCGTATGACCTTTTCTGCTTTAGCGGTCACAGCTGGAGTTCTCCCAGAGTCCGACTACCCAAATTCTTCCACACAGTAAAGGTTTCAACTTCAACAAGAACTGTGCATCCATTCGGAGGGTACTTTTCTCCCCTCATCCACATGCTGGCTCACAACTTGATCCTCTATACCTACAGGGTAGCTGATTCAGTGTTCACACTAACCTAGCACCATATGTCAGGATCCGAGGCCAGAAGCTAGAGGTATATGTGACTTCTGTTTTAGAGGTTATGATTTTTCAATGATAGTAACTCTCACTCAATGGAAGCTTTACACACTTATAATGATCAAGTAAGAGTTTTATAAGTATTATTTAATATAAAGTCTGTTTATCTCCCAAGCTAAAATCTAAGGAAATTATGCAATTTATGTATCACCTCTTTAAGGCTTCTAAGACTTCTGTTGCTTTTTATTTGTTAGCAAGCAAACGTGAAATAAGACACGATATATATATGTATATATAATTTATTTATATGAAAATTATATCTGGAGAGCAAATAATTCACCGAAATATAAGTTTAAAAATATGATTACTATAAATGTGTTTTTATAAATGATAATAGGAATTCTTTGAATAAATGAAGTTTGAAAGACCAGCTCACATTGTACACTGAACAATTTTTTTTTTTTTTTTTTTTTTTGGTTCTTTTTTTCGGAGCTGGGGACCGAACCCAGGGCCTTGCGCTTCCTAGGCAAGCGCTCTACCACTGAGCTAAATCCCCAACCCCTGAACAATGGTTTTTGAAAATTCATGAGATGCAAAACATTAACAGACATACTACTGCATATTCGTCACCAGACATACCGCTGAGCATTTCTTGCCCCCTACTTTAATTTCCCACATAAATAGCCAAATAAATAAATAGTTTTTTTTTAATAATGTGGCTTTCTTTTCTTTCTTTCCACGTTGGTTTATTATTTATTTGCTTCATTTCTCTAAACAGTAATACAGTACTCTACCTGTAGGCCTTCCCTCACTGCCTCCAGAACATAAGGTACCAAGGAATAATTCCAAAGATCCATGAACCACACCCTAGAACCTTCCACATCCATGGGGCAAGGAAGGAAGAGCCGAGGACCTGAGAAAAAACAAATGATACAGTGCTGCAGAAGCTTTCCATTTCCCAACACAAACACATGCTCAGATACCTTTTGGAGAAATGCAACATGCATATATTCCTAGAAAATTCCTAACCTGGTTAGCCCAGTGACCATGAAAACCATATTCCTAGAAGAGGGCCTCTCCTTTTTCTGAACAATGAAATATTAATCTAAGGCATAACAGGGATTCATGAGAAATAACAAAATGTCGAATCCAGTCTTGGTTTACAAACTGCGTAGACTTCTATTACATAGAGATGAATGGTTCATGACAAACAGCCATTATTGGCAGAATTTGGAATCAATTATTTGCAGAGTGTGGAATCAGTACACATATCTAAGCTGAGGACAGAGTTCCCGTCTGCAGCTGAGGGTCTTTTGATGATTTCATAGCACTGAGAAATGCCCTTCTGCCCATGAACCTTAAGAAGAGATGTAACAACAAACTGTATCGTGCCCACAAAGAGAGTAATTTGGTTTTATCTTTTAAAAAAAGTGAAAACAAAATTATTTATAAGAAATCCAAGTCCATTCTCTTACAGTTGCAAGTGAATGGGCTAATAGATAAAATATGTAGGTTTTTTTTTTTCTTTTAGAATAAAAACAGTACACTGGGTGGTTCTTCTTTTGAATAGGAATGTAATTTTTAGATACTTTCCTATTGCAAACTTAATTTTACTATTCATAATTGTCAGATGCAATGAAATAAGTACAGATAGAAACTGTCTTAGAAAAAGACAGTTTTAGAAAAGAGAAGAATCTCTTACTCTTTGGAAGCCTAAAAGGACTAGCTTTCCTTGTGATTTTACCACCCAATCTAGTTAGCTTTACCCAGTACTCTCAGTGTCTGCAAAAGGGACTGTTTTAGGAACTTACCAATGGTGACATCAGAAGAACTATGTGTTTCCAAAACACTATTGAGATGATGCCACGTCTTAGGGATCCAATCTATAATTTTGACTAGGTCGTTATTACGTATATTCCTTTCAATTTCCATCTCTATCAGTTTCCTTCGAAGATACCTGCCTAAAAAGCCTTTTACAGGTTCCATGTGATTTGCACATAAAACCCACCTACAAATAAAGAAAAGAAATATCAAGTTCATTTTTTAAAAAATAAGCTAGCTTATTCTTTAAAAATTACTATGAAAATAAGTTATTTTCATAGTAATTTTCATTGCAAGATAAAGCACTGATTGACCCTTGTTAATTAATGGCCACAGTTTGATGCTGCACACATTTAGAAAATCTATTATCCTTAGAGTAATAATACAGCGAATTTTACTTGAGAGCTTCCAAGAAGCTTATGTTCCTGAGAGCCAGTAAGGTGTACACATGCTGAGAAGGCTTCTGTAGCAGAATCATAGATCCTGAAATAGGAGCGCTCTTCAGCCTTCACTTAGAAGCAGAGTGCTCTGTCTTAGCCAGGGAAGTAGTGAGCAGGAAAAGAAACACTTTTGATTACAGATTAAAGATCACAGAATGTCTGCTTAAATGGAGTGCTAGGGGAAGCAAGAATCATCCTCATCCTACAGATCACTTTGGGCAGGATTTTTTGCAGACAAATGTAAAAACAGCCTTCAAGACATTTTTATGATTAGAGAGTAATAAGAACACGTGTACACAAGAGCATACACACACACACACACACACACACACACACACACACACACACACACACACACACATGCTCCAAGTCTTTACCTGAAATTGTGATGTAGTTCTAAATTTGGTGACGAAGACACTCCCTGATTCATGGTTCCAATAATATAAGGACTAGGAAAAATGGAGAATGGAGCATTAGGATGTTCTAGAGGAAAAAGCGATTAGAAGTGTCTTAGAAAAACAATTAAGAAAGATAAACACTATTCTCCCTTTATAGTAGTCTTTTTTTTTTTTTTTTTATTAACTTGAGTATTTCTTATATACATTTCGAGTGTTATTCCCTTTCCCGGTTTCCGGGCAAACATCCCCCTCCCCCCTCCCCTTCCTTATGGGTGTTCCCCTCCCAACCCTCCCCCCATTGCCGCCCTCCCCCCATAGACTAGTTCACTGTGGGTTCAGTCTTAGCAGGACCCAGGGCTTCCCCTTCCACTGGTGCTCTTACTAGGATATTCATTGCTACCTATGGGGTCAGAGTCCAGGGTCAGTCCATGTATAGTCTTTAGGTAGTGGCTTAGTCCCTGGAAGCTCTGGTTGCTTGGCATTGTTGTACTTTTGGGGTCTCGAGCCCCTTCAAGCTCTTCCAGTTCTTTCTCTGATTCCTTCAATAGGGGACCTATTCTCAGTTCAGTGGTTTGCTGCTGGCATTCGCCTCTATATTTGCTGTATTCTGGCTGTGTCTCTCAGGAGCGATCTACATCCGGCTCCTGTCGGTCTGCACTTCTTTGCTTCATCCATCTTGTCTAATTGGGTGGCTGTATATGTATGGGCCACATGTGGGGCAGGCTCTGAATGGGTGTTCCTTCAGTCTCTGTTTTAATCTTTGCCTCTCCCTTCCCTGCCAAGGGTATTCTTTTTCCTCATTTAAAGAAGGAGTGAAGCATTCACATTTTGATCATCCGTCTTGAGTTTCGTTTGTTCTAGGGATCTAGGGTAATTCAAGCATTTGGGCTAATAGCCACTTATCAATGAGTGCATACCATGTATGTCTTTCTGTGATTGGGTTAGCTCACTCAGGATGATATTTTCCAGTTCCAACCATTTGCCTACGAATTTCATAAACTCGTTGTTTTTGATAGCTGAGTAATATTCCATTGTGTAGATGTACCACATTTTCTGTATCCATTCCTCTGTTGAAGGGCATCTGGGTTCTTTCCAGCTTCTGGCTATTATAAATAAGGCTGCGATGAACATAGTGGAGCACGTGTCTCTTTTATATGTTGAGGCATCTTTTGGGTATATGCCCAAGAGAGGTATAGCTGGATCATCAGGCAGTTCAATGTCCAATTTTCTGAGGAACCTCCAGACTGATTTCCAGAATGGTTTTACCAGTCTGCAATCCCACCAACAATGGAGGAGTGTTCCTCTTTCTCCACATCCTCGCCAGCATCTGCTGTCACCTGAGTTTTTGATCTTAGCCAATCGCACTGGTGTGAGGTGAAATCTCAGGGTTGTTTTGATTTGCATTTCCCTTATGACTAAAGATGTTGAACATTTCTTTAGGTGTTTCTCAGCCATTCGGCATTCCTCAGCTGTGAATTCTTTGTTTAGCTCTGAACCCCATTTTTTAATAGGGTTATTTGTTTCCCTGCGGTCTAACTTCTTGAGTTCTTTGTATATTTTGGAAATAAGGCCTCTATCTGTTGTAGGATTGGTAAAGATCTTTTCCCAATCTGTTGGTTGCCGTTTTGTCCTAACCACAGTGTCCTTTGCCTTACAGAAGCTTTGCAGTTTTATGAGATCCCATTTGTCGATTCTTGATCTTAGAGCATAAGCCATTGGTGTTTTGTTCAGGAAATTTTTTCCAGTGCCCATGTGTTCCAGATGCTTCCCTAGTTTTTCTTCTATTAGTTTGAGTGTGTCTGGTTTGATGTGGAGGTCCTTGATCCACTTGGACTTAAGCTTTGTACAGGGTGATAAGGATGGATCGATCTGCATTCTTCTACATGTTGCCCTCCAGTTGAACCAGCACCATTTGCTGAAAATACTATCTTTTTTCCATTGGATGGTTTTGGCTCCTTTGTCAAAAATCAAGTGACCATAGGTGTGTGGGTTCATTTCTGGGTCTTCAATTCTATTCCATTGGTCTATCTGTCTGTCTCTGTACCAATACCATGCAGTTTTTATCACTATTGCTCTGTAATACTGCTTGAGTTCAGGGATAGTGATTCCCCCTGAAGTCCTTTTATTGTTGAGGATAGCTTTAGCTATCCTAGGTTTTTTGTTATTCCAGATGAATTTGCAAATTGTTCTGTCTAACTCTTTGAAGAATTGGATTGGTATTTTGATGGGGATTGCATTGAATCTGTAGATTGCTTTTGGTAAAATGGCCATTTTCACCATATTAATCCTGCCAATCCATGAGCATGGGAGATCTTTCCATCTTCTGAGGTCTTCTTCAATTTCTTTCCTCAGTGTCTTGAAGTTCTTATTGTACAGATCTTTTACTTGCTTGGTTAAAGTCACACCGAGGTACTTTATATTATTTGGGTCTATTATGAAGGGTGTCGTTTCCCTAATTTCTTTCTCGGCTTGTAGTCTTTAAGAGGGAAATTTTATAAAGTTAAATTGGAAAGTGACAAAGTAATAGAAATGAAACGTCTGATGGGGATTCTAACTTGAGATTTAACACTGAGGCAAGGTTGCTTCTTCCTCTCCCCATGTGAACCTTAGTGTGTAGATAGATAGATAGATAGATAGATAGATAGATAGATAGATAGATTGATAGATGGGTGGGTGGATAGATGGATGGATACATAGATGGGTAGATATACATGGATGGATAGATAGATAGATAGATAGATAGATAGATAGATAGATAGATAGATAGGTGGGTGGATGGATGGAGACATTGTGGATTTGGTCTAATGCTTATATTATGTTAAATGGGTTTCTGCAGGAGAATCTGCATGTAAGATGCTAAGGGTCCCTGTCCCGAGTTGGTTCTGATTGGTAAATAAAGTTACTGGCAACCAAGGGGTGGGCAGGGAAACAGAGGAGGCAGGTCTTTAGGATTTGTGTGCAAGGTGACCAGGAGAGGAAGGAGTTAGTACCACCAAGCTGTGAAAAGGATCAGGTCCATGTTGTGGTTTGCCCTGAAGTTACTGTATTTTGATGCTAATTCCACTGCCCCAAGGACTGCTGCCTAGTCAAGGACTCAGAACTCAGGTGACTTCACCAGAACCACCTGTCCATTGAATTTGTAAAGTACTGGTGAGGTGCAGGTACAGGATAGAAGGAGGCCTGTCATTGGAGCAGAAGGAAGGATGGGCGGGAGAGAAGTTTGAAGGAAGAGGAGGAGACTAAGGGAGAGAGGCAGAGAAGCCGTGGCAGGACAAGATGGCAGGTGATGTTAAGATTCTGCTCTGTGTATTTACAGGTTGTTATTAATGTTCTCAAGGAATGGATGGTACCGGGCTTTGTATGTTTGAGTGGGCAGTTATATCTTACCAATTGGGTCAAAGATTATTGTGTTGTGTGTTCTTTTATGTGAGGGTTTGAGTGTAGGAAAGCGTGCGACTGGGATGTGTTTCCGCCAAGATACCTAGCAGATATCTTGGGGCACCGATGTGTAGACCCAGAGGGGTAAAAGACACCGTTACTCTATTATTTTTATATTTATACAACCACAGGTCCAGGCCTGAAAAGTACAGAAGAGAGAGCATACCAATCATGTAAGAGCTGACGAAGAGTGGCCCCAGCTCACTGTCCCCCCCTCCCGCTCCCGCTTCCAACAATTGGGTCTAGGACAGCAAAGATGGAATACAGATTTTAGTAAGCAAGGACTCAGGAGTATGGGAGGGGAGGTGTTAGCCATGCGGAGGTTAAGGAGTGGTCCAGTCATTGAGCTGATTAAAGCATATTAAAAATAGGTGTGTGTGTGTGTGTGTGTGTGTGTGTGTGTGTGTGTGTGTGTGTGTGTGTGTGTGTGTGTCTTTAATTCAGGAACTCAGAACACTGGGGCAGGTAGTGGGGAACGCTCAGCTGCAGCAGTGTAGTGATTAAAGTGTGGTAATCAGTTACCACAACAGAGAGGAGAGAAGGGGAGAGGGAGAGAAGGAAAGAGGAAGGAGAGGGAGAGGGGACAGAGGGAGAGACAGAGAAGCTGTGAAGAATAATTACAATGGTTTGTCTACTCTAAATTTTTTTTATTGAGATGGTGCTTCACTATGTAGCCCTGACTCGAATTGAACTCAGAAATATGCCTGCCTCTAAAGTTCTATGATTAGAGGCGAGAGTCATTACATCCAACTCTCACTAGCATCTTATAGCTGGTGTGCTTATTCCAAACCCCTGTTAATGTTCAATTATTTAAAGATTCACTTTAAAACAGATATTTTTAATTTTATTGTATGGGCATGAGTGTTTTGATCTTATGCATGTTTGTGTACCACATGTGTGCCTAATACCCATGAAGGTCAGAAGAGGGTGTCAGATCTCCAGGGACTGGAATGATAAATAGATCATTGTGAGCACCATTTCTTTAGGCACTGGGAATCAAACCCAGGTCCTATGCAAGGACAAGTGACACTATCCATCTCTCCAGACTTCTTAAAGGTTCTTAAAAATATGATGATTTGATTCCTCCTTTAACCTTTACTTTATGCTGATCAATTTACAGTTGCTTGTCACTAGCAAAGATTGATTACTTAAAACACCAATACAATTAAGGTTAATGCCATTTATATTCTGCTCTGTATGTTTTTCTCTGGAGACCATTTTCCAACTAATATGTAAGTTTTCACACTGTTTTATGCCTTGATTTAACATGTACCTTCACTTTGCATAATAAAACATTATAACAATATTATTAGATATTATTATACTAATGGTATTCACTACAAGTATTAAAACATAAAAAGGTATAAAGAAGTAAATGACATCACTGTTTCTAACCTGATTATTCCCATTATTATATGAGCTTACCATTTGTTGTATTTACAATTGAGAAAACCATTGAAGATATCACTCAAGGAACCCACGTGGTGAAGATTATCCAGAATTATGACAACAGGGAGCTCTACCCCATTATTGTCTGCACTGCACTGCTCAGCCAGGTTGGCAAGATACTGCTGCAATTCCTTAAAGACACAGAACATACCCGTCAGAGACGAGGCTCCAGCTCATGTAAGCAAATCCCATTTTGAGAAAGAGCATACGGTGTCCTTCATTTGGGTTTTTCGTTAAAATTCATAAGAAGATTTTTAAATTTGCACAAATTTAAAATGGAGAGGCTCACATTTTAAAGAAAAGAGGGGCAGGAAAGCAGGCAGGCTATTTCCACAGGCTATCTCAAACTGAGAGCATGGGTACCTTCCTTCCTCCTCAGAAGGAAAGCCAGATGAGTTCTAGATAGGAACCCTCATAGTCAGCTATAAGTATTAAGATGCCTTATTGTTTTTGATATTTCAATGAAGTAGATTTTTTTTACCAAAGATATTTCAATTAGAGAATAAAGCCAAAACGACACTTTTTTAAGGTTCCTAATATACTCCCGACATTTTGACTTGAATTATTCAGATGAGTTGAATCTAACAACATAGTCTCAGTACTCAGATAAACAGCAGATACTTATTTATTTATAGGTTGCAGGTGACTGCTGCAATTTTAAACACAGACAGCATTTCCTTTATTTCACGGGACCATTTAGCATCAGCACATGGCATGTCTTGAGCGGCCTTTCATTTCACAGGCATTATTCTTTGCTAATAACTTTGAACCTAAACAGGATAACCAGTTCTCTGATTGACGGTTCTTGCAGATGGGTAGGTCAGGGGCAAAATTAGGTTTCTTAGCATTATCCTAATCAGTAGGAACATTTCCATATGATTTGCATATTTATAATGCCACTTTCAATTTGTAAATCTTGCTCAGGGTTAAAACAATTCCAGGATCCCAATTTCTGTCAGTCAGGTAAACACATGCACCACGCATGCTGGATGCTTCCTCTCTGCATCCATGAAGTTAGGTTAGAAAACTAACAGCCGAGTGGGTGGAGCAATGCAAAGGAGCAGCAGAGGCCCTCAGTGACCTCCATTCAGGTTTTCTGATGAGTTTATAGGGAGATGGCCTGTGATATGAATTGGGAACAATGACTATAACTCCAGCTGCTGAGTTTGAGGTTATTCATTGTTTCAACGTATCTTTATCATGTGCCAGATTCAGTGGGACTAGGAATTCAGAGACCCAGTTTCCTTGTCCCAAGAACTTCCAGTAGATTAGCAGATAACCAAGTCAACAAGAACATCACAATACCATCCAGAAAGTAAAACTCAGGAGACAGCACACTGAGAGCTAAAGGAAGCCTGTCATAGGTTAAAACAGCAGACTATGAGGAGGAAAAAATGGTCAAAATAGGAAGGACAAAAGTAAAAGTTAGAAAGTACAGCTGCAAGATATATAAGGATCTTGTTACAGTGGGACCAAGTGCATGGTTGTGATATGTGAAATGGAAGGGAAAGAAAAAATAGACACTGGATTCATGAACACAGAAGAGAAATGTATCACATTGAAAAGTGTGGACCATAAAACCTTTGTTTGCTAGTCTGTTATTAGTAGGAAAGAGCAATTATTTTGTCATTAAAAGTATATGTTGATAATACATAATATTTTATCTCATCATAATCATTATATGTATTATTTAAGTATATGTTCTATATAAATACATATATAATATACATATATGCATCTATTTTGTATATAATTATAATATGCATATATAATTATATAACATGTATATAATATATATAATGTGTATATACAATTATATTATATATAATATATAATTATATTATAATATATTGTTATAATATAACATATAATATATAATACATAATGTATAATAATAAAAGCATTCAAGATGGTTATTATCTGCAAAGAGGTTTGGCAAGACTTATATAAATATAATTAACCATAAAATGACATTATATTCATATGAATATATGAATATATATTATATTCATTTCATTTTACAACATGTAAAGATGACCCACAGCTTCTGGGAAAGATTTTCAAGGAGCAGAAGTACTTGCCACTATAACTGTACTTTTTTAATGGTTAGGAAATATTTCGATGTTTGAAAAAGGGAGAAGAGCTCTTTACCTAGAAAGGCAGGAATGAGTACAGATATAGAAGAATACAGTATCTACAAAGTAAAGTGCAAAGAGTGAGCTTTGTGAAAGAGAAATGCAGGCAAATAACCTAAGGGGAAGTTAACAATCTGAAATGGAAGGCGAGATAATGCAACATCTCCCATTGACCTCATAGGCATGTAATGCTCAAGGGAAGGAAGTGAGTTAGAACAGGGATTTTTGTGGCACAGAAAGCTGATGAGCCAAGAGAACACAGAGATTGTTGAAGCCAAGGGACATTGTCATGCTAAACAGTAAACGTGTGACAGAAAGCAGCAGAAAACACTGGAGAATTATAATTGAGTGAGATTTTAATTATGAAGAGAGTTTCTATTTCCCACGATGGGAATGGATAGCATAAAGGAGGACTCTTAGGGGGGAGTGAGGCAGGCAGTGAGAAACAGTTGTGGCAGTTTAGTAGAGCAGGTATATGGTTGCCGTAGAAATGGAGGGAAGAGCATGGTCCTCTGATGCCTTTCAGAGCCACATCTGCCATTTCTATAGATAATCTGATCTGATGAAGTAGAACACATCTGTAGGTTGAAAGACTCTCCAGCTGGGGAGGGTGGCATGGTCAATGATACTCAGTTCCTGTCTACCCTCCCAGTCAACACATGGAAGCCACTAGCATTATCCAAAGTGGGGCAGGGGAGGGAGGGAAGGAGGGAGGGGGAAGAAAAGGGGGAGAGAGGGAGAGAGACAGAGAGACAGAGACAGAGAGACACACAGAGAGAGGGAGAGAGAGACAGAGACAGACAGAGACACAGAGAGACAGAGAGAGGGAGAGAGGACAGAATACTGAGAATATTTTTATTTACAGTAGGTAAATAAGTCTGGCAAGCAGTAGAACAGACCAGGGAAGATCTTACCAGCAAAGTAGGAAGGAAAGAAGAAATTGAATTATGAAAGCAATAATTGATAAAAATAGAAAATCAATATTGACATACCCTATGCAAGGAAGCAAGAGAATTCAGACCAGCGTGCAGCACAAATAGAGATTTTTCAGGCCCCTGGAAAGTACTTTGTGACTCTCAGTCCAGTTTATGGGATGCAAATCTTAGGTGGATGGACGGATGAGCTTGCACTAAGCTTTTGCCATCCTTATCAAGGTAGGTAAGAGAGAACACAGCCTGGTGCCAGACAGACCTGGCAATGAGATGACTCCACATCTAGACCAGGAGACCGTGGGCAGCACTACCATTACACGGAGACTGAATCCTTGTTTTCTTGGCTCCTGACTTGAGACACATGACAAATGAATCTGCCAAGGCCAGCTTTCTGTTCTATTCCTACCTAACCTTCCAAGTGGCTTCAGCTGGCCACATACTCTTTTCTAAATCCATTTCCATCCTTCTGGGTCTGTTATATCAAATGTCACAAAGTGTAATTGTTTGTGTGCTCGACTCTCAATCACAATATTCCAGCTGGCAGCTTGAGGGAGGGCTTGCAATGTGGGAAGAGGAACAGAATGTAAAATGAAGAGGTATGGAAACCACGAGGAAACACTTTCCTTTTTCCCTTTGATGGATTATTGTTTGATATCTTTTTTTCTGAGGAAGTGATTTCTGGCCACATCTCTGCTTTGTAATGACATAGCACAAAACCAAGCAGCAATTATAGGGCTCTATGTTTTTATATAGCAAAGACTTACTGTTTTATACCTCCTTAGCATTTTCTTTTGGAAAGATCTACATTCTTCATTGCTACCAATAGCCCAATCTTATGTTGACATTCCTTCTTTATTTACCTCACCCTCCCACTTTAAACTTTTCTCTCAACAACTCCCTAAATGACTGTTAGTTGCTTTAAACTTTAAAATAATAAGCCACATTCTCTTGCCCTACTTCTTCAAGCAGCCTGAGTGACAACTCATTCATACATAACAAACTAAGGGAGAAAAATCAACATCTTTCATTCGTATTTTATGTTTTCCAGATTACTGCTCTATTACTTATTCAAGAGTTTCTTCCCATCACTGCTTCCCAGCGTCATGTTCTATTTAAATATTCCTGAAAATCCTACCCCTGATCATGTAGCTGTAAGAAAATATGAACCGATCTAATAACAATATCTTTGCTCTTCTGAAAGCAAAAAGGTATTAAAATAGGTAAGTAGAAACTATGTAATGACCATTATTAAGAATTTCCCCAAGTATTATTTAAAAATAAATGAAACTGGAAAGATTGTACTTAAATAAATAGATCTTTCAAAAGAGAAACATTTTGTTAGAGGAATTGACCAACTACACATTCCATTGTACAAACTGCATCCTATTTAATTTTAGAGTTGGTAAATTTGATCCCAGCCATGCGCAACATACTCCTCCACTTCATCAGAATGCTTTCGTCTCCTGAATCCTTTCTCCTTCTTTTCTAACTGCGTTTCCCCCTTTGTTTTATTTTTCAAAAAACAAAGAACTTGTGTAGAGTTCTGGCATGTCAACACTGAAGAGGAAAAGCCAAAGAGAACATAGGGTGTGCCCTAGAGACCTCAGAGTTCTTTTATCTTTGGGCTGGAAAGGAAAGCACAGCAGTGACTAAAAGGCTTTCATGTGAAGATATAAAGAAAGAGGATCACAGGAGACATTAAACATGCAGATGGGAACAAATGAGCAACTTTCTACTGAAGCTCAGCGAAGACTCAGGATTTCCCCCTCAGTTTCTATGTCATTCTTCAGGGCAGATGACAAAACGTGAGGCGACCACAATTTGCATAATACTTAATTCCAAGTAAATATTCAGAATTGAGAGGATGCATGTGTTTGAGTTTGAGATACCCACTGCACTCTATGTATATTACTGTTTGGGAATGATTTTGAACCAAGGTTTATGTGTGTCGTAGGAGAGAGGGTATGTACTTGTGCACAAAAATCTTCATTGGGAACAAAGGGTTATAATTAATAATTAATAAGTATGTGTGCTACCTTTGATAGATGTATAATATAACATAACAAGAGAAGACAAAAGAAACACAAAAGAACCCACAAATATTTATCTTTGAGTTCTTACCACAACCCTACAATTTCCTTCATTTAAAGTTTAGAAATCAAAATAAAGGTCTAGAGGAATTCAGTAATAGTTCCTAGTCCCCTCAGTACTTGGTGATCCCTCCCCCACTGGGATGGGTCCATTTAGTTCCACCACTTGGCTTATTTGAAGAATCCATTGGCGTTGGGAGTAACAGTACTTTTGAAAATGTGCAAATCTCAAATACTATGTTCTGTGTCTACTCAGAGGCTTTGCTGTTGTGCACTTACTTGCTAATTAGCAGGCTTCAAGGAACTGACTCTTATCTAGTGTCTACTAATATCATCAATTGACTCATTGACTGAGGTGTTGATACTAGAGGGTCTGATGGAAGAGTGTCCTTGAGACACCTTTAAAGGGCATCCCTATTATTCACAAAACTTCCCTTATTTCTCTCTGATCTCTGGTTACCAGGATACATACATCTCCACCTCACCACGTCCTCTGGGTTCCATGATGTTCTATGTTGCCAGGTTCAGCAAGGGGCCCTGAAGACCACAAACTGAGCTCTCAGACAGTGAGGGAAAGAATAAATCTTTCCTCCCTCTAAGTTTACTACAGCTCTTTTATTACAGTGACAATAATTGACCAACATGTGAAAAGGCTTATAGAGTTGACGTCATCCAAATAGGGCATTTTGAAAACTGTGGCATGACCCTCTCTCACTAGGACTCCATCAATGTAATGGTTATAACAGATGCACTTTCCAAGAGCACTCATGTAGTAGCAGCTGAGATTTTAACACACACAACTGGTAAAACCAGTGTACTGTTATGAGCCTGTTAGCCACCACCTGGTTCCTATTCTAGCACTCTTTACTTTAGTAAACATAGGAGAAAATGCTGGTGAGCCTCACATGACGATGTAAGAACAGAATGGTTGGATTGGTGTAGCTTATTCAAACTGTGGTCTACAGCAACTTTCTTCACTTTCCCAAACTTTTCAAGCAGAATTTCTCTAGAGACATGATATAAGCAAATTATTTCTGCTTTGCCAGATTCTGTGCATTATAGCTATTCCCAAATCAACCTGATTCCTGCAATGTCCCAGTTAATTTATGTCCGTTTATTGATGCTTAAACCAATACAGCCTGGCTCAGCCTGTGAAGTCATTTAACTCTCTTGTTTCCATAGCACCGCAGATACCAGCTGCCCTTTGTGTCTAACCCTTTGTGCAAATACATCTAAGGGAAATCAGCAACAGAGGTTCTGACATCTCATAAACCCATGGCCTTTCCAAGTGACTTTCCAAATGACTGTTCGCACAACCAGCTTTTGTATGCACATTAGTTAAAGCAGAGTTTGTCCATCTACTAGATTATAATTTTAGTGGACAGCATCAATGGTCATTATTTTCTTATGTGAAATGCAGGTTGCCCCTAAGTTTAAACCCTGGTGGCTTACCTTACTTGACTTGTGGTCCACATTGAAAGTAGCAATTGCATCCTCTGTCTTTTTCCTCCCAGATTTGGTTATTACATATTCAGCAAGTTTGTTTGCTAAATAGGTCTTTCCGGTACCACTTGGTCCTGAGAGTATAATTCTGTGGTGCTCCATCAGCAAATTAAAGTACCTTTGGGTAATTGGTTTAGGAATCAGCGTATCAAAAACAAAACTGTCCAAACTATTTTCTTCTACCCCTGAAGGAAGAAACAAAGGGGGTAATAGGCATTATTGTTTCAGGGAAATAACTGAAACATATTATTAAGCCAAAATAAAGCCTCGTTAGGCATAGAAGTGTGCCCTTACAAAGTAATTTTGTAGCTATTTCTAACTCACATGCATCGGGTATCATTAGAAAAGAGGACATATTGATTAGAAGGTACAGTGAAAATCTAAGCTGTTTCCTTCACTGCCACCTGCATAATTCTATTACTGCTTAGAGAACAAAAGATATAAATTTAATTTTGTTAAAATAATCATTTATTTATTAAAAATAATTTGTCTTACAGCTGTATTTACAGTGTTTCATTTGAAAGGGAGAGATGTAACATTCTATAGAAGCAAGATGGGGAAATAGCTGCGAGTAGTGAGTAAAAGGCAATATGAGTTCAAGGCCAGCAGAGACGACATGCTGAAACCCAGTTTCGAAAAGCCAGAACTAAAGAGGATAATCCTTGCCTTCCTCCCCATGTGTATTAGCTTCTGTCAGTCATAAAAGCTGTATAACCCTTTATGCTTTGGAAAAAATACAAATTACAGTATTTGGTAAAGGATTAAGAAGAGAGCAACATTGTTTTTTCTTACTAACCCAATTACTTTCATCATAAAACCAACTATTGACTAATCCCTCTATTATCCCACAGTTTATGTAGGCACCTTCTCATTCTTTTTTTAAAAAATTGGATATATTTCTTTATTTACATTTCTAATGTCATTCCCATTCCCCGTTTCCTGTTCATAAGCCCCCTATCCCCTTCTCCTCTCCCATAAGGGTATTCTCCCCATCCATCCTCCCTTACCACCCCCCCCAACATTCCCCTGCACTGGGGGTCTAACCTTGGAAGGACCAAGGGCTACACATTCAAACAAGGAACTAGAGAGGTAGGCCGACAGCAGATGTTATATTAGCTATAACCAGTCACAAGAGTAGAACCCAGGAAGCAGCATGCATTATGCCTGGCTCTTGGCTTTCATTCTCCACCCCAAGGTGGATGTTTACTGAATACACATATTCTATCTCCAAAACATACTGATGAACATATTAGTCCAGGAAACACAACAATTTTCTTTGAAAGCTCTTCTTATAAAGATGAGGTAGATAAAACAATCTAGAAGCTGAAATCCCCCAAATTACCCTTCTTGTACAAGTGTTGGTGACTCTTCAGAACTTTATTTACAGGAGTGAAAACATTAATTTATTGAGATTTTAATGGTTTTAATAGGAATTTATATAGCAAGACAAACCAATAAATCTGGTTCATACCAAAATCATGACAGAGGTCAGTACAATGTTTAATTTATACAGACATTAATAAACTGTAAGTGCAAATACAAAGGAGAGATCGGGGGAAAGGTTATGATTTTCATTTTACCTTTCAGGTTCACAGTGATGATATTATTATCTCCAACCAGGTATCCACAAGGTAGCAGTTCAGGCACTTCTAGGTTATGAGATCTAATTAAATCTCCTACACAGTAGCTGGCAATACAGTCAGAGCTCAGACCAAGACTAGAGGATGTATCAATTCGGAACACATATTCCTAAAACAGTCCACACCAAAGGGGGAAAAGGTCAAAACAGAACTTCAACTCATCTGCAACAAATATCAATTCCTGACATGAAAGTACACACTGCTTGTGAAGAATTTTGAGTCACAATTTTCTCTATGGCCATGTCACCGTGAATGCACGTGATTTCCTCTGATCTCAGAAGCTAATTGCAGTTAGGCCTTTTCATTACTTAGAGGGGAGACCAACCTGGGATACCCAGTGCTGTGGGCTTTCTGGGTGGTGAGATTACTCCATGGTGAAGAACAACTGCTACTTTTCCAGAAGACCTGGGTTCAACTCCCAGCACCCCGATGACAGTTCACAACCATCTTTAATTCAAAGGCCCAAGGGATCTGATGTCATTTTTTTGGCCACAAAACTCAGGCATGCATATGGTGGACAGACTCATATATGGACCACTCAGACACATAAAACAAATACATTTTTAAAAATTAAATAAAATGATGGCCTATATAAGAATTTTTGTAGTAAACAGTACTGGAAATAAATCTTTCCATATGGAGATGGGGTGGGAAGAATCAGATGCATCTAAGCTATGAAACATAAGTACAGCATCAAAAGGGGAAAAATTAAAATTGCTATCAAGCTACTTTCAAAAACTTACCTTAAAGAGACGCCTAATGACACCATCTAAGACATCCCATTTAGTTTTTCCACTCACACCAATCGATCCTATCAAATATGCCTGAGACTTCTGGTCCTTAAGGAGAACAAAACAAAGATAAGACCCAATAGTTTTATTACTTTATTACTACACTTCCTAATTAAATGTGTCAATATGGTTACTGTTTAAGGTGGTATGTTGTGGCTTATATAAAATAAAATTTTACCCAGTGAGTTTGACAACAAAAGAAATAAAGGCTAGAACAACAACAAGGAAGAAAAAGGCTTAGACGACTTGGTAGGCAAAAGGAAGCTGGTGCATAAGCTGTTCAGGAGAAAGAGAAGATGGCAGCCAACAGACCGAATTGCTTTGCATAGTAATGCGCTTGACACACTCCTCCTCTGAGAACCCATGGAGAAGGAAGATATAGAAGACAATGGATCTTGTCCAACAAATCTAGAACTCTGTCTTATTTTTTTTTTTTTTTTTTGGAGATGAGCAGGTTTATTTAGCTTACTTTTCCATGTCACAATTCATCTTTTTTTTTATTTTATTTTTTTTTATTATTAACTTGAGTATTTCTTATATACATTTCGAGTGTTATTCCCTTTCCCAGTTTCCGGGCAAACATCCCCCTCCCCCCTCCCCTTTCTTATCGGTGTTCCCCTCCCCACCCTTCCCCCCATTGTCCCCCTCCCCCCAACAGTCTAGTTCACTGGGGGTTCAGTCTTAGCAGGACCCAGGGCTTCCCCTTCCACTGGTGCTCTTACTAGGATATTCATTGCTACCTATGAGGTCAGAGTCCAGGGTCAGTCCATGTATAGTCTTTAGGTAGTGGCTTAGTCCCTGGAAGCTCTGGTTGCTTGGCATTGTTGTACATATGGGGTCTCGAGTCTGCCCCACATGTGGCCCATGCATATACAGCCATCCAATTAGACAAGATGGATGAAGCAAAGAAGTGCAGACCGACAGGAGCCGGATGTAGATCGCTCCTGAGAGACACAGCCAGAATACAGCAAATACAGAACTCTGTCTTATTACTTTACACTTTTTGTCTTCTTTATCTTTGATAAACCAAACACACAATGTTTTCATTTTTAACTGAAATTAAAAAAAAAACTAATATATCATTAACAACGAATTTACCCATGCTCTTATGGGTACCATATTTACCTATTTTAAAACAGGTATGATTTTGAATTTGTTAGAAAATTTCTAGGAGCCCAAAAGAGGACTTATAGGACTCATTATGAGGCATACTTTAATATGATGGTCTCATATATAAATTATTTATAGGGTGGATTATTGAGGGCTTTTTCCCTAGGAATATGGGAAATTCAAAATCTTGCTAGCTGCAATTAAGTTGCAATATTCTTTATTTTTTTTTAGTGAGGTGGAAATAATTATACCATATAATAATTATGATACCAGTGGGTAGACTTAGTTAACACATTACAATCCTAGTTTAAAAGTCTAGTGGCCATTAAAATGTAGTAAAATAATAATTGAGCCAACGTTTAGAATGCATGGGTTCTACATGCAACATCTACCACCTCATTAAGAAATATTATCAGAAGTAAATCACTCAGCTGACTTTAACCCTCATTTTCTTTACCTATAATATTTAACACAGGAAGTGTAAATTGTCATCCCTTTTTTACAGAGATAAAATATGAGTTAAAAGTCATCCTTCTACATAGAAAAAGTTTGCAAATATTTAGCTAAGTGGTTTTGATATAATTCATTTTAGTACTATTAGGGGCTGAATATATTCCTTCAATTCATTTGTTGATGTTCTCATCTCCAGTGGAATGAAACAGAGCAACCCATTCTTTTGGAGACATTTAGTGAGGACATCAAAGCGGTACAATCTCTCTCCTCCTATCCAAGACCCCAGGAAAGGCACCATACATTCAGCCGAGAAGATGACTATCACAGTGCCTATACCAGCATCCAAAATGGCTAGAAGCTTGGCCTTGAACTTGCCGGCCTCTGGAACTTGTAGAAAATAACTTTTTAAAGCCATCTCTAGCATGACACTTTTTCATGGCTGTCCTTGCATATCAAGAAAACTCTCCTGGGTTGTACTGGGAAAAGATTCCGAAATTTTCTTTATGTTATGTTTACAGGGCAGTGAAAATGGGTGCGAGCACACTGCTCTCTGATAGCCGCTTTTCAACTGGAAATCATTTAGGTTCCACTGAGACCCCTAGACATAAATGCCCACTTGTAAAATCAGGCACAAGTCTGCAGCTCAGGCAGAAGATTATGATGCAGGGTTTTGATCGACATTTGCAGAAGCAGTGTTTCCCTTTAAAAACTCAAGGACTTTAATTATTTTTAATCTTTGAATTTTTTTTTTTGGTTCTTTTTTTCAGAGCTGGGGACCGAACCCAGGGCCTTGCGCTTCCTAGGTAAGCGCTCTACCACTGAGCTAAATCCCCAGCCCCTAATCTTTGAATTTTTAATGTTTGATTAAAAATACAAATATGTATTCTGGGCTACTAAGTAACAATTCATTTAAAAAGTTCTCTGAGTCTTAGGGCACCGAGCCAAATAACATTAATTTGAAGATAAAATCTGAATATGGAAGTTAAATAGTTCTCTGATCAGATAGGACTAGGCTTTAAAAGGACATGGACAAATATCACTGATGGACTTTGCTCGACTGATTTCAGTAGACTGCCTCTCTGGCACATCTTAACTACTATATTCATTATCTTATGGTCTCTTGTCTGTACAGTGATCACACAGCAGCTTTTGTGACCTGTGCATGGAGATGTTACTTATTTGTCGTCTCTATCTTTTCATCGTATGTAACACATTCAGCTGGCACCAAGGCAGACAAAATAGGGTATCAGGAAGAACAAACCCTCAGACAGACATGTAACACAATTAAATCAATAAGAGCTCTCCTCCTTGACCTACAGAGAATAAGATCATATAGAAGATTAGTGGAATACCTTGGCTCGACCGTAGCCCTTACTGATGGATACTATAATTTTCACAGGGCGGCCATCCTTATGTCCAGTCGCATCACCAGTGTCGTCTAGCAAAATATCTACAGAATTCAAAAGAAGCCATCACTACGGAATAACAGTAAGTGAGAATTGCTTCCTGCCCATCTTTTCTCCCTCCTACAATGTACTGATTGTGCAGTGGTACCTGCTTCTCATGCCAACCCACTATCTGTTTAAAAATCCTCAGCTCTCAGCGATCAAAAGGATGAGTTATGTGGTGGGACTAATATTTCAGTTTAAGAATTTATTTATGCTTCCCAAGGTCTTTATTTAAGTGTTGGGTCATTGCCTTTAAGTAAAGAGATGAGGTTTACTTTGTTATATCTTGATAATACTTGAGTAACATCTAGGCACCATTATGACTGTACCACATTGAGAAGCAATCCAGTTTCCTATTCAATGAATGTGAAGGTTCTGAGACGCGAGTGGCCATCAAATGAAACACCTTTCGGGCATTTGGTACAAGATACAGTTGTGGTAGCCCTTACTGTATACCTATCATTATCAGGGACGGATATTAAGCATGTTATTAATCCTGGCATTATACATACCTACAGGAACATGCTACTCATTGTTCTTCTGTATCCTGTATACTAACAGCTTCAAGACTAAAATTCTATTTTTAGTAATATTCTAATAGTTACCAAAGTATGCTAATGCTTACTTGCATTAGACTTTAAATGTAATTAAATGTAATGCAAGTAAGCATTAGATTTAAAATGTAATTAAATATTAAAATTTAAACTATGTTATAGCAGATAAATGTCCAACTTGGGGGAGTGGTATAAAACCATCCCATGTATTTCTCGCTTTCCTTTAGCAATGATGATATTATTGAGTCATACCTAACACAAATAAGAAGATATTATTCTGAGGATAAAGAAAATGCGTGTGTCTGACCCAACTGCACTAATAATTTCACATGGATAAACACCGTGATTATCATCATTATCAGAACAGCTGATTAAGATGACTCCTGAAAATGGAATGTTTCTATTTTTTGTATTTTTGAGACAAGATCATATTCTTTCATGGGCTAGCCTGGAAATCATGTCAATCTTCATCTTCTGAGTGCTGGGAATACACGTATGAGCCACCATTCCTTCCTGCAATGACCTCTATTATAGCAATAACAATTAAATGTATTATTTCATGCAGGAAGAGGCAAGAATTACTTAAATATCATGTAATTAATAAGGAACTTTTAGAGATATGGAATATGTTACAGATTTGGTCCCCAAAATTGCAAGAGAATCTGCATAGCCACATGTAAGACACTGAGGGACACTGCCTCCAGTTGGTTTTGTTCGTTAAACAAAGTTGCTGGGCCTGGACAGGGAGACAGAGGCAGGACTTAAGGATTCCCAGGCAAGGG
Source organism: Rattus norvegicus (assembly GCF_021556685.1). Taxonomy (NCBI): domain Eukaryota; kingdom Metazoa; phylum Chordata; class Mammalia; order Rodentia; family Muridae; genus Rattus; species Rattus norvegicus. Next base: position 54,801,706 of record NC_141540.1, read on the forward strand.
ACTGAAGGGGCAGAAAGGCGGAGAGCTGCCATGCTGGGAAAGGAGTACAGGCTTATGCCTGAGAGATGCTGGATAGAGAACATAGTCTTCATGTAGGTACTGGGGAACTCAGGCTGAGAGGGCTGCAGGTCTAGGTCTGGGGCAGCCAAGAGAAAATATAGGTTTTAGTAAGGAATATCAGAAGGAGAGTGTTAGCCAGGGGGAGGTTTGGAAGGAAGTGGCCTAGTCATTGAGCTGTTTAAGGCATATTAAATTTTGAAGTGCTCTCTCTCTCTCTCTCTCTCTCTCTCTCTCTCTCTCTCTGTGTGTGTGTGTGTGTGTGTGTGTGTGTGTGTGTGTGTGTGTGTGTGTTTCATTTGGGAACCCAGAATATTGGGAAAGGTAGCAAGGAGCACATTAATGGGAATGATTTGAATAATTAGGTTCAGCAGCAGGTATATAAAAATTTCACTCAAAAGTTTATTATTATTATAACTATCACTATTACATATAGGTTGAATTCAGGGCTTTATGAATTCTTAGTAAGTACTTTGCTATGGAGCTCAATCCTAGTCCATTCCTTCATTGGAAAATTCTAATTTATCAAAAATGATCTTTATCAGAATTTAACTAATTTCTTAGATGATATTGTCAATCTTTTCTTTTGTACCTATTCTCTTAAAAAATAAAGTGTTGCAGAAGTATTTCTAGTTATTCTTTAGCAACAAAAAGGATAACTAAAGGGTTATATAGTATATGGAGCATTTTAGAATGACTCAAATAGAATGAAATTCTCAAAGGATATAAATGATTGACATTTGAAGGGAGAGCAATGCTTATCACCCCGAGCTGGTGCTTATAGAATGCACATATATACTGAATTATAAAACTTATCCCACCAAGATATATTAGATGCTAGCTTCATAAAATTGTTTCTTAAGGTTTAGTGGAGTGTACCATTGGTTGCTCATATTTAAGCTCCTTGTAATTCATAACCAAACTTCCTCTTCAGTCTCTTGCTCAGCTACTCATAAATATTCATAAATATCAAGTAAATATTTAGCATAAAAAGGAAGTAATCTGGACATTGAAATTCATATTAAAGTAGAAAAAAATAAATTTCTTTTCTTCTCTGGATGTATGTTCTCAACAAAGTGATTTCAGAATGTGCTGGAAATAAACCAGGAGGCAAAATAAAGAGGAACTGACAGTACAGAGTCCTAGATTGATAGAACTTCCTTCAGGAGGTGGCAATGGGCGTAAGGCCAGGAAGCTAACAAGCTCCAGGCAAGCAAAAAGCCAGGAAACATCGGTTCAGTCCACAACAACCACAACAACAAAAATAGCAGAAAGGCTGTATTTTAAAAGCTGGGTATGAGGTTGACACAGTGGCACATGTCTGTAATCCCAGCACTTGTGAAGAAGACACAGGGAAATTGGGAAGGGAAGGTCAAACTTATCTACGTAGTAAGCTCAGGATACCTGTTTTGGCTCCTGGGATACCTAAGACTAAAGCCACGCCGATTTAAAAGTCCGGAAGTTCTAAGAACATGCTTATCCCAAAGAGAAGGTAGAGACCAAGGAGAAGACACCAATTCTCTGCAATGATGTTGAGTGGGTAGCTGTCCCTCAAACCAGATATACCTTGGGTGCCGTTCCCACATCTCTGTCATTCGCTTCATCATACTTTAACTCATAAAAGCTTAAAATATGAAATTTCTCCTGAAAACGTGGAGTAACTCATACCATTAAACAAATGAGCAATGTCTTTGGCTTTACATAGATAGATAATTAAGGAAATAATAAGGAAAACCTCCACTCAGTGATTTATCCAGCCCTGGGCTTAAATACTCTTTGCTTCCTGGATACATTATTCCACTTGCTGGACACATTATTTTTGTTGACAAATATGACCTCTGTCACTTCCATAAAACTTGGTTTACTCCTGTGTAAAATGGGGTAGAAACTCCCTACTTTAGGGGGCTATTCAAAGAGAATGTTTTTAAAAACACCATTTTACGTGGTTCATAAGTTTTGCTGCCTATAATATTACTCATTTCTCTGTGTGCTCAATATGAAGCCTTTCCTCTTGGCAGTAGGATGGTTATAGCATCTCTCAGTCTATGTCTTTCCATATCACTGGAGGCAACAATTCCCAGGAGAATACAAGCTCTAGTCATGAACTCTCTGTAATTGTTTAGTAGAACAATAAGCTACCGTCCCAAATGGTTAAAAGCATTGTTTGTCTAAATCATTAGAACTATTAGTTGTTTTTCTGTATAAACTCTAAAGGAAAGTACTTTCACTGTTTTTTATATTATGAAAGGCTGTCAAAATGGAATTTTAAACATTCTGACTTTGAAGATATTATCTAATAAAATTCTAATCAGTTTTAGAGCATTTAATATCACTTCTGTATATTCCTTCTTCTCCTCCTCAGATCCTTGTGCATATCCCCATGATTTGGGGGGAAACAGTTCAGTGTATTGCTTCTGACACTGTTGTCTCATTACCCAGAAATGTGTATTCCATTGGTTTCCAGTGTCATCTGGTGGTTGTGCCATGCAATTACCACAGACACCCATGTAAACAATTCCTAAAGGAAATTCTATGTCTGTGATTGAATGCCCCAGGAAGAGTTTTACCTTATAATTGAATTATACGTCAGATACAAAGATGAAATTATGTCATATGATTCTACTTGAAATCGAATCAGAAGTGTGCCCTTGTCCTATCATTGGTGTGCTGACTACAATAAAGAGGAGCCAGCGCAGTTTTCCCCTTTGTTGGAAATTTAACAGAGCTACAGAATGGTTGCTACGGCAGCACTATGCTCTCTAGCCAACGCCGTGAAGGTGAGTGCAGTCAAATCTAGAAATTGGCTCTGGATAGGAAAACCTCTATTAACTGGCATAGAGTTATTATTGTTATATTCACGAGCACCAATCAGCACACGAGAATGTTTGTTCCCATTCATCCTATTCGTAATCAGAAGTACTTTACTGTGGCTTTTTTTTTTTGAAAACTGATAACAGAACTGTATCTCTAAGATTCTGTATTAGAGAATGTTCTTGCAAAACTGTAAAATAAAGTCCCAGGACTTGGGAGGCAGAGGCAGCTGCAGCATTGAGTGTTCAAGGCCAGATGGTCTAGAAAGCTAGTTCTAGGCCAGACCCTGTCTCCCCAGAACTATTGAGTTAAATAGTCAAAGATAAATGAATTCCTAGGATACATTTTAGTTATTGTGTTCATTGCTGTGAGGATATTGAAGACAGGCAAGGTTTTCCTGATCTCGGGCTGCCCTCGAGTAGTTATTAGAAGAGTAAAGAATAAACTTGTGGGGATCTGAACAAACACACGCACACACTCACACACATGCACACACATGTGCATGCATACACAAACAGGCATGCAGGCACACAGGTATTCATGCAGGTACTTATTCACGCACACACACACACACACACACACACACACACACAGGCACGCAGGTACACAGGTACACAGGTACACAGGTATACATGCAGGCACTTATGCATGCACGTATGCACGCACAAGCGCCCTGACTTACCTGAGGTAACAGACTCTGTGATGTTCAGATTGTTGAGTGAAAGCCCTAAGGACTGGCGAGAAGAAGAAGAGGAGGCTGTGCTTGAGGACTCAGAGGGGGGCCTGGCAGGTTTAGCTGTGTTTCCGGTCTCCGCCTTCAGCCGGTCATTTTCAGCCTTCAATATTTCAATCTCATTCTATTGTGAAGACATAACATGTAAACAGCATTTGAGAAAATGACAAAAATTTTATAACAGATCTAATATGTATGCTTGTTAAATACTATGGTAAAATGTCAAACAAAATAAATTATGAAAACACGATTTCATTCCAAAGAAGAAGAGAGAACTTGTTCCCCATTTTACCTACATGGGTTGCTACATTTTCCAAAACAGACACAATTACTAATGTCATTATTTGTGGTACTGGGTATCTTATCAGGTTCTCACACAGATAAGGCAAATGTTTTACACTAAGCTATATGTCCCATCCTGTTATTAAAATATACTTTTAATAAGTTTTAAGGATGTAGCCCGATATTTGAGAGATTGCCTTCTAAGGTCCTACCTCCAATTCGCAAAACTGCCAAAAGGGAACAAAAATGCGGTGAAGAGATGGCTGAGGAATTAAAAATAGTTTAGATTCCAGCACAGATGTAAGAAACTGGGATCCTGTGTATACGTGTAAAACCTGCCCCATTTTATATGGGGGCAGAGTGGAGGTGAAGGTAGGGAGATCACTGGGACTTCCTGGCTTATAGGTTAGCTGTTCAAGGAGAGATCCTGACTCCATGGAATGGGCAAAGAGTGTTACAGAACACTCGGCCTTCTGACCTGTCTGCATATACACTGCTGCACACATGTGTATATACACTCATACATACAGTGTACATGCATTCACACATACAGAAAAACTAAATCTTAAAAGAATGTAATTATTTCCTAAAATTTTTCCTTTTGTTTTTTTCTTTTTTCCTTTTTTTTGGATATTTTATGTATTTACATTTCAAATGTTATCCCCTTTCCCAGTCCCCCCTCCCACACTTCCTGCCCCTTCCTCTATGAGGATGCTCCCCCTCTCACCCACCCACTCCCACCTCAACACCCTGGCATTCTCCTACACTGGGGAAATGAGCCTTCTGACTTTTAAAAACGATTTATGTGTGCATATTTGTTTACACACGTGTGGGTCTGTGCTCCTGAGTGCAATGCTTCTAGAATCCAAAAGAGGGGTCAGATCAGTGTAAGTTCCTGCAGTTTCAGGAGTTCGTGAGCCAGAGCTCTTCTGTGTTGGTTGCTGAGCTCGGGTTCTCTTGAAGAACAGAGCGCACTCTTAGTGCTGAAGCCACTCAGGAGCCCCAGTACTTATGGGGATGGCGAGATGAGTAGGGTTGGGTTCCATGAAGTCACATTCATAAAGAATCAAACGTTTTTTTAATGAAAAATCATATTAGACTTTCCCAGGAAAATTATACCAGTTGTACTGCTGTGAATTCATGCAAAGTAGACAAACCAGGCAAAGCAAAACTACAGATGAGGCGATTTAAATTTCTTAAGCATCATCCTAGCTAACAAAGGGGAAAGTTTGTGTTTTGCAGAGCAGGGTACCACACTCCAACAAACCACAGAAACCTTCTGTCATCCTCTACGGCAGTCGGCAAACCCACTTAGCATTAGGCTTTTGTCTTTCCAGAGTTAGCAGAGCCATCGCTGCTTTATAGTAATAAAGTAGAAATGGTCAGAGCACAGACCCTTTCAGAACCTAAGACTGCAGATGCTTCTGAAGGGACAGAAGCTTTGGGGTCACAGACAGCCTTCGGAGTAACTTCTGCTTCTATAGCCTAAAGCTTGTGATGAACACCTCAAGTTATTGTCGTCGTCATCATCATCATCATCATCATCATCATCATCATCACCACCACCACCACCACCACCACCACCACCACCACCACCACCATCATCATCGGTTTTTGCTATTAATAGAAAATGTGTAAAAGTCAGATTTCAAAAGAACATCATTTAAGAACTAACACAAAGGTAGCTGGTAGGAAAGGAAAGAAGCAGAGATCATAGCAGTTTCTTAAACCTCAGCTCCCTGCCTGAACCATTAACTTGTCTTCCCAGTCTATACTGAATAGACCCCGAATACACGTGGACCGTTTGCCCTCCCACTGACAGCCTAGATTTGAGCAAGTCCTCCATTTGGTATTAACAGCTGAGCTGCAAAGCCTGCAATAATAAATTAAATAAATAAATAAGTAAATAAGCAAAAGACTGTGTTCTTATGGTGATTTTAAAGGTAGAATTTGTTACCTAATGACTACAAGAAGAGAGAAAAAAGGCTGGCTTTTTATCTCTCCATTTTTGTCCCTTGAAAGAGCTGCTGCACTGACCTGCATCCGGTTCATGGCTTCCCGGATCTGATCGAGATGGTGAGCGGAGCTGAGGGCCTCCAACCTTATATCTGTTAATTTTAATTCCTTTTCCCTGAGCTCGCTCTTCAACTGCAGAATGATCTCGGCCTCAGCCTCTGTGCATTCACAGATCCTAACGGAAAAAACAAACACAGAATTGGTGGTCAGGGTCAGAGGATCAGGAAAAGGAACGATTCTTTTAAGGGCTGAACTTGAGTCTTATCCATGAGGGATAGGAATTATTTATGGCTGGCAAAAGCTACAGAAAAACAGAGAGAGAGAGAGAGAGAGAGAGAGAGAGAGAGAGAGAGAGAGAGAGAGAGAGAGATATTTGCCAGCACTCATTCATAGGTTCGAAACCAAAAACAGCTACTTTTCCTGTCACCTTTTTGTCCTGTTTTCTGAAGTATACAGAACAGTCTATTAGTATGGAAAAGTGATCTTCAGACTTGCCTGGTGGCCGATATGGATAGAAGTCACTGGTACATATCATTGTGTATTTGTCAAGGGGCTTACCCCTCCATTTGTAACATGAAATTCTCACTTCTAAAAGCCAAATCATTACACTCTCAAAATGTTGATTTCTTCCTTTATAAAACTCTGCAAACAATAACCTTATTTGCTGCTATGCTGTCATCCAGCTTCCGTGAAAATCCAATATAAATATTGTAGAAAATAAATTACAGAGATTAGCTTTGGACATTTAAAGAGTGGATGGGCATTACATAAACTTCCTGTTGGACTCAGAAGACTTAGGCGAGCACAGATAATGAAGCCGAACCACCAATTTCAACCCGCGCTGGCAGCCCGGCTGTAAGCTCTCTGAAGGTCATATGCACTATAACCTTAGTGCTTCGCTTGGGTTTCATAGAGAGTTACGCTAGCGAAAACCTGTCAAGAGATTTCTTTATATTAACCGATAACTTTTCCATTCCCAATATGAAGACTTAGGTAGTTGATCACAAAATGACATGGTATGCATTTCCTTACGTAAGTGATGAGATCATCTGGACCAAGAATAGTGATACTGCTTTCTATGTCACGGCACAAACAAGAAAATGCACATTGGTTAATACAATGTATAGAATTATCTCATCAATTACGTTTTACATGCTGTGGGTTTTCCTTCTTTTACTATCAAAATTTGGGTACCATAGGGATGTCACACTATCAAATGCAATCAAAGATAATTGGATTTTTCAGGTTGGTTTTGAGGAAGTTAATGTTTAGTTGAAAAACAAGGAACTACTTGAGGCTGCATCCCATGCAAATGATTTTTTTAAAAGCCAAAAAACAAAAACGAAACAATAACACCAACCAAACCAAGGTTAGGTTAGAACCTGCGTCGTCACAGTTTCATGCGACACACCATTTTTACCGGGATCTATGCTTGTAGATCACAGGGCCATTTTTTCGTTTCTTGGGTGGCCAGACAAGGGGTGACCTTCACGTATGCACAGTTAGACAGACACATGGAAAAATGCAAGTAAAAAAAAAAGAAATAATGAATGATTTAGAAGAGTGTTGAACGAGATTGAAAAACAGCAGATGCTAAGAGAAAATATAAGAGAACCAACTATTGTCCACCATTCACAGCAAGAATAGAAATGACCGATGGAAACAGATGCTGCGTCCGCGAGAGTGAACGTGACTGTATTTAAGACAGAGCCATGGGCCTGGGCTGAAGTCGATTTTCAACAGTAGGTCAACATTCTACAAAGGGAAGCGCTTACGCTGAGGCTGACTGTGAGGGCTTCATGGACGAGGAGCCACTCTCGCCAGCATTGTGGGGTAGCTTGGGGGACGCGGGTAGGGACGAGTCTGTCAGCTCTTCAATGTCCGAATGCGAGGAGGGTGGCTTGGTGGACTTTTTCTTTCCAAAGGCTTGCTTGAAAGAACTTCTCAGCTGCAAAAGGGGGCAGACGGTTAGGCTTTTTTGTCATCTGAACTTGGAGGGATCGGCTTTGGGGCGTTAGTTTGCAGGTGCCGTCCTAGCCACTGCCTGGGGTCAGTATATGAAAGCAGAGCTTTAACAATGGCAGCACAGGATCCCTAGAACATTAAATACTGTGTTCTGAGTTTCCCTTTTGTTCTTGTATTAATCCAGCGCAGCGCAAACATGGAGGGCTTTTAAATAGTGCAAGGTCAAGGGCAATGGCCGTCAGAGCACTCATTTAAAACTAAGTACCTTGAAGGGATCTCTGTTCCCAAGTCTTCTCTCTTCAAGGCAATTTGTTTTAAATGGCCACTTTAGCGGTACAATCAAGTTATATCCTGCTGACAGTACAAACTTAAAAAGCAAAATGAAACCAAATTCACCTAAGACTTCATTAATCGTGATTTTTTTCTATTCAAATTTCCAATTCCAAGACTATTCAGAAACAGAATTGGTATCCCCTACCGCTCTATTCAGAAAGTGTTTTTTACTTCTCTTTAAAATTTGAGATTAAAATGAAAAGGCACAAAGGAAAGACATACAAGGTATTCTGATTTCTAAAAGGTATAAAAGCCTGCTGCCAAAATGAATAGCATTCATGCCAAGGTAGGGCGTTTTGTATAGATGCATGCCAAATGTCCACCGCTTATATTCACCTCACTTCCTCTAGAGTTCACCTTGCAGAAACATGAAAGAGTGTGGAATTACAAATCAAGGGAATGAAGGCGGATCAGTATTTTAAAATATTACCTGCATAAACATTTTTTTAAAACAAAAAGATATTTGTTTGCATTATTCACAGAGAGCACCAGTAAAAGTCTCAACCAGCTTTGAGTTTAATCGGAGGTTATGTCTATGTGACTGCTGACTTGCGTCTCAAGGTTATTGACAGTAACTCTATTCCTTACTGTCCCGAGGTGTTTGCTTTTTAGTGACTGGTTAACATCATCATAAATTATCAATAAACATTCCCAGTAAATTTAAGAAATGGTTCTTTTAAAGATCATTTTCTATGATCTATCATTTTTCTACTATGATCCATTTCTGTACTCCTACTATGCTCTGTTGGATATGGTTCCACACACACACACACACACACACACACACACACACACACTCACACATACACTTACACACATATGCACACACATATGCACACACACACACTCACACACATATACACACACACTCACACACATATGCACACACATACACAATCACACACATATACACACACACACTCACACACATATACACACTCACAGACACATACACATACATAGGCACACACACTCACACACACACATACACATACACACACATATACACACACTCACACACACACACTCACACACATATACACACACTCACACACATACACACACACTCACACACATATACACACACACTCACACACATATACACACACACTCACACACATATGCACACACATACACACACTCACACACATACACACACATAGGCACACACACCCACACACACTCATATATACACACTCACACACATATACACACACTCACACACACATATACACACACACACTCACACACATACACACACTCACACACATACACACACACATACACACACATAGGCACACACACTCACACACATATACACGCCCACTCACACACATACACACATACACACACATAGGCACACACACTCACACACATATACACGCCCACTCACACACATACACACATACACACACTCACACATACACATACGCACACACATACACACACATACGCACACATACACATACACATACACACACACTCTCACATACACACATACACACACACACTCACACACACATACACACTCACACACACACATCTATTATATAATATATATAGTTGGTTTCTTATGGGCTGGTGTTTTATTCACTCTATACTCTGTAGAATCCAGGGGTTGGGAGGACTGAGGTTTCAAGATTTCTTTCTTTTTCTTTACCACCTCCAATCTGCCTTTCCTCCTCCCATCACCATATCTACCATCATCATCCTAATCAACATCTCTCTCCTCCTCTCCATCATGATAGTAACATCCTGCTCTTGGTCCTAGCTCCAGCATACGTGCTCTTCACCACCCTGTCTCCCTAATCTTAGGAGAAGTAAAGGGGCTGACATGCTGGTCCCTGAATGGGGGGCCCTGCCAGCAGCTGGAGATTTCTAAAGTCCCCCAAGAAAGAAAGCTAAGTCCCTGACCCATCACCGGTTCTGGATGTGATGAGAAAAAAAATAACTTACCCAGTTTTTCTTCTTCTTTTTCTTGGAGTCAGCATCATTGCCACTGCCAATGCTGGAATGGCTTGTGGCACTGTTGATACTAGAAACGCTTTCAGAGGAGTGCTGTCTTCTGATGCGGAGATCTAGAATCAGACAGAGGGTGTCAGGTTCACTCAAGGTCTCAGTCTGGAGACACAGGGTGTGTGGCTTTCCAGTTCAGCAAGGCTTTCTACAGCCCACTCCAGTGCAGTTTGGGCTGATCTATTCAATAGAGTATAGCCATAATTATTTTCATTAACGGGGTTGCATACATGAACAATCAAATGATATTCTCAAATAGGCCATTGGCTCCAGTGGTTTGAAGAGTTCTGAGTTTAGTCCCAAATGGAATGGCTCTGCTCACGACTTTTACCGATACCTGAATCAGACAGCATTTCCAAAAGGACTTATTTTTTAAATGATTAGTCTCATAGAGCAAATGGAAATTTACAGGATGCCAAGGATGAGTTCTGTCTTCTTAATATTTGTGCTATGAATAAAGTCACCAAAGCCAATTCATTAACTTTCCACTTCATGGAATCAAACCAGGTTATTGCCAACGTATTCCTTGTAAGCCGTGCAAGCACGAAATCTCACAGGTGAAGAGCCAGGTGAGGAACATGCACTGCAAAGACCAAGGTTAGAGTCCTGGGACTCATAGCTACTAGGCCTCAAAATCAAAGGTGAGCATTCCGATTCTGGATTGTAGTTCACTGCAGAGATAGTCAAGTCAATAGCCAGGAGTAGCCATTACATAAGGTGTGAAGAAAAGCCTCCAACAGACTTCTAACCAAATAAAAATGGTCTCATACGTGTGTATGTGTGTATATGTGTGTGTGTGTGTGTGTGTGTGTGTGCATGAATGTATGCTTAATTTCTCTATAAACAAGAACTAAAGTAGGCTCTGTAAATCAAGCAGATCATGAACTTAATAGAGTACAATTCTTACAAACACATCCCTGCTCCCTGGCTTGACAGAGAATAGTAATACCAAAAGCAATGCTTAGCAAGCTCCTGATATATTTTACTGTTAAAGCAACAAAACATGTTGAACTACGAAATATTATCTTGGTATGATGTGACCATTGGTGCTACATTAGTTCTGATATTTATTACATGTAGAAGGCCGCAATAACATTCGCCACCACTAGATGGTGCTGGCTTCCACTGTACCCCACGTGGAAGGCCAGGATAGCCTCCGCCATTACAAGATGGCGCCAGCCTTCGCCTCGCCAGCCGGCTCCCTTTCAGGAAGTTAACCGTGCGCATGTGCAAGAGTGCCTTCGTGCCAGGTCTTTGCCCACTCCGGGGCGTGCCTTATGAGATCATGGGTAAACAACCAATCAGGTGCGGATGCGCCGCACTAGGGTGTTTATAAGCGCGCCATGTTGGCGTGGCGGGCCTTCCTCTATAAGATTATAATAAAGTTGGTCACAGTAAGGATTTCTATGTACCCGCGCGTTTCTTGCCGGCAGGAAGTTGCGCGCGGGATATTTGGTGCCGAAACCCGGGACAAAAAAGCTACATCATCGCTAGTGCCAAGAGGAGGCTCCGTTTCACGGAAGAAGTCCAGAAGCTGTGAGTGGGGGTAAGACTCTGAGAGACTATGTTTAGCCTTGATCTGTTCCAGCTCAGTCCTATGGTTGCTCTGGCAGCCCTCGGGTTGTTTCTATTGACCTTTGAGTTTCTAGTTACCACCAAACGGCATCAGAGGTCGCATGGGAACTGCCCAGCTGTAACAGCAAAGCGGAGAGTGTTGGGGGAAGGGTGAGGCGGCAGAGTGTCAGAAACAGAGGGTAGTGAAAAGTTGCAACGAGAAAAGGATCCTGACCGATCTCAAGCACCAGGCCCTTCCAATTCGGAAGTGAAAGATTGGGGAAAGAACGCCCCGGGTGAGGAGAAGGGAGGAGATAAAAGGATAGCCTTATATTATGTAATTTTGTTGCTTCTTCAGTGTAAGAAGTTAGAACTTAAATCTTTCAGTGTATATAGAAATTTTTACTACAAACCTTTGCTCTCAAAATGAGCTTTAATATTTGGGGAGTAGCTGTTACACTACTCCAGATAAGAATATTTGAAACTAATTTTAAGCTTCTAAGGATATGTTAATTGCCAAAATACCTCACGGTACCAGAGGACTTAAGCCTTTGTTATGCACATTGGAGATAAAGCTTCAGCTGTGTTAGTACAGAGTTGTGGACTGGAGTCATGGAAGTATTTTGAATAGAGACCTGGTAAAACATATCTTATTCCAAACAACAGTTAATTGATTACTACAAAATACTGATATTTGGCCTATTACATATACAAATTTTTCAGACAAAATTGATAATTTTACTCTTTACATGCTTTTGTACTTCCTGTATATTTGTGCATACAACCCATTACTGTATTTATAGGTGGTTCATCTAATGAAAAGGCTACATGTATGATTGGATCTCTCTTTATTCTCTTGAGTTTCTATTGCTTCAACACAGATTATTAAATTCCGTAGTTTAGCCACTGTTTTTAAATCAAACTTTCAATTCACATACTGATAGCCAATGTGTGGCTTGTGGTTTACAATTGATTTCAATTACTTAATGCTTTATTAGAGACGGGTTTTCTAATTAAAATCAGTGAGTGATTTCAGTGTAAATTGTCTGACAACTCACTGTCCTTTCAGTGCTCTGGCTCAGACAACTAAACAAAACCATAGACCCAGCTCTTTAAAAATGGTAATGGAGTTGATAACACACCCTTACGAAAAGAGGAAGACTCCATTTGCTTACTTTCAACTCCCAGCCTCACCCTGCCAGCTCAGGGATTTCTAGTACGACTGAATCTAGACGATATTTACAAGATTCGACATTTCTAATTAATGCTTATGTTTAGGTAAATAAAGTTTGTGAGGTGCTAGAGAAATGGCTTAGTGGTTAAGAGCACTAAGTACTGTTCCTTTATAAGACATTTAAGAACTCAAACTGGATTGCCTGGGCTCTTTAGCAAGGGAGGACAAGATACCAGACAGATTATAGGCCTTGCATAGGAACAATTAGTCAAAAAATCTCATTCTTTATATATCCAAAACAATAATGCTGGAGACAATAATTTGGTATACAAGTCAATTTATAAATACAAGTGCTCAGTGTCCTCAATTTAATCCTCGAGGACTTACCTTAATAAATAATATCTTTACTATATCTTAATAAATAAAAAGGGGGAGTTATCTCTGTATGCTAAATAATGCTCCTTTTATTTCAATTTTAAAATTTTGGATGCCAAAGTTTATGGCACCCTACAACTAGGCATACTTTTGCCTAGGTGAAATAGAGAGATCCACTTATTGACATGATCCTGTCCAGATATTTTATATGGGGAAGAGGGAATGTTTGTGTTTTTTCTACAGGATGCTACAAGAGTGTGCCAGCTGCCTGAGTGGTTGCTGAGACTTGCTGATCCTGGTTGCATAAAGATTCAGCTCTCCTGGTGCGGGTCCCTGGAGTCATTCCTCTGCCCTGAGAGGAAGATAGAAGATTCCCCTTCATCACAGAGATTTTGCCGTTGCTGCAGTCAGTGTTACCGCTGTGTGTGTCCCGTCCCACTATGGCCTGCTCTCTGACCCTCTGTACACTGCTGCTTGCTGGAAAAGACTGGACTCCAGCCGTTGCTGTCCCCCTTCATTTTCCCTGGTGACTCTTGCTGCCTTAACTGGTCATTTTACAGACTGTAGCTTTACAGGAATGCTACCTGCGTAAAGCTACAGTGGACTGGGGAACTCTGTCCTGGTTATACAGATCTCAGAAATGGTTCCATTGTCTGCTGGTTGTTCCAGAGAAAAATGAGTGATCCTGAACTGTCCTGGAAAAGACCTTGACACTTTCGCTGCTATTGTAGCAGCCATTACTGCTGCAGACATTGTGTCTGCAGTGTCTGGAGTTATCCTCCCCCAATCTATTGTTAGACAAGTACAGTGGGTGAACTTTCTGGAGTAGTTACTAACAATTGGGAATTCTAAATTTTATTATAGGAGCGGCTTGAATACGGCCCTTGGTGGTACCAGCTGAGGAGGACCAAATGAGGTGCCCACTACTTATCGGGAGTGGCTCTGTCTGGTGCAGCCCTATGCTGTGGATCAGTGTTCATACTATGGTTGGTTTGCAAACTCAGATCTCAACAGAAACGTGACAAGGCCATTATCACTCAAGCACTTGTGGCCATTGTACAAGGGGCCTCCCCTGGAATTTGGTTATCTTGCTCAGGACTCTCTCTGTATCTGAGTTCTCTGCTCCTGCACCCCATGGATCTGTGGATCCATTGCACTGGGATGAGAGAGACTCATTGATCCTTTGATCAGCCCTTCCACATCGCTGAGGTTTCCTCATTGCACGCGATAGGATGATCATGACTGCTATAAAATTATATAAATTATAAGGGTGAGATGTAGAGGGCCGCAATAACATTCGCCACCACTAGATGGCACTGGCTTCCACGTGGAAGGCCAGGATAGCCTCCGCCATTACAAGATGGCGCCAGCCTTCGCCTCGCCAGCCGGCTTCCTTTCAGGAAGTTAACCATGCGCATGTGCAAGAGTGCCTTCATGCCAGGTCTTTGCCCACTCCGGGGCGTGCCTTATGAGATCATGAGTAAACAACCAATCAGGTGTGGATGCGCCGCACTAGGGTGTTTATAAGCGCGCCATGTTGGCGTGGCGGGCCTTCCTCTATAAGATTATAATAAAGTTGGTCACAGTAAGGATTTCTATGTACCCGCGTGTTTCTTGCCGGCAGGAAGTCGCGCGCGGGACAATCACATGCCTGTGTGATAGTTCTAGAATGTATGCATTTCAGCTTAGAGAAGAAATGTGGAAGAGAACAGCATTGGTATTGACTATTTTACAAAGGAATCAACACATTCCAAACAATTGGCTTATAGCCATTAGATCTATCAGAATTAAAAGTTAAATGGATATTTTATCATTTGTAACAAACTGCTATGGTCAGTGGAAACTAAGAAAATTTATAAAGTAAAATTTGCTTTTAGAATATTAGTAGAAATATATTTAATTTGCCTCAATGTAGATTAGCCTAACCAATAAACACTCCAGTGGAATTGGTAAGATGTCAAAAATTGCTAGATAGCATTTAAAACATTTTCAAAGAAATAATAGCATGAAATGAATCTTGATCCACTTATTAATTTAATAAGGAATAAGGACAGCAGATGGCAGTGACCTGGAAATGATTGCTTTGTGAGCACAGTGCAAACAAGTGCATGTGTGAAAAGGGAGATCTGAAAACAAATACATATCTTCATAACTTCATAGTCCACACAAATACCAGCGCTGTATTAGCATTTCCAACAAGGTGATCGCATTGGAAATTTTATAGAAGGATACATTTTAAAAAATTCAAAAAAAAATCACTGGAGTTTGATCTCTTATAATATTTTTAACAGCAATGATAAAATAATGATTGTATTTAAATAAAACATTAACAACATTAAACCTAGATCAGTAAGTTCATGGGTGAGGCTTTCATTTGACATCTTTCAATGTGTGATGCAGGATGACGCTCATTGTCCGTCTCCACTGCTGTTGACCGTGAGCCTACGTAATGGGTGGCATCTTTTAATGTGTGGTACAATATAATGTCCATGCTCCCATTTCTGCTGCTGTTGATCATGACACTATGTAAACAAGGTCAGGTTTTTGCTACATTCCTCCTAATAATGCTCACGAATAGATCAGGTAAGTGCCGAAGGGTTCTAGAGTCTTCATTCTATTCAGAGTTAATAAACCGTGTTCCAATTGTCTTATAAGGACGTGATTTACAAATGTCTACATTTCTCCTCGTTCGTTTCCCATTCTCATCCTCTGCACCAGCAGTGCCCGGCTGAAGAGAGCGATACCACTTAACTGCGCTACTCGAAGGACATCTATCAAGCTACTTATTTTAAAATAAGGTTATAAACAGGAGTTAGAAATCTCCTTTTAGAGGAAAAAAAAATCACCCTTGATACCATCCTTTAAACCTCTCAGTAGATTCTAATTTTAATGAGAACAGAAAGGACTCTGGCTCAACAGGACTCTCAGTGCACACCCCTGAGGACTTGCACCCTCAGCACAGTTCTACACATTAAATCTCACGTCCTTATTTTTCTGGCATGAGAGTCATTAAGTCCCCGGTCTCCTTTTGTGCTCCAAGGTCTCCTGGGAATGTTCTTCCTTAAATGACTTTAGCTTTATTTTTTGAATCGTCTCTTAAATGCGGATGAAATGCAAAGTCCTCTCCTGCCTATGCAATCTATAGTAAGCTTCCTTGTAGTCTCTGATTTTTTCATACTATTGATTGTCATAGACCTGTTCTGATGTGCGTATTTGACTACATGAATGAGTACAGACAGTCGTTTTTATCTGTTTTTCACAGAATAGAATTCTGAAAGGAGAAAACTGCATTTACTACTTCTTTATTATTCTGTTATTGTCTGTATCGAGCACCTGGTACAGAGCACAGTAGACTGGATATAATAAATACACGGGGTCAAGTGGATTCAACCTAACTGTTCATTGAACATAGCCATATTCATCTACTACTGCTCTAAAAAAATGCTGTTAGCAATGATTTTACACACACACACACATATATATATAATGCACATCAAGTGTGTATGTACATGTAAATATATATCCATATATATATATTTGAATTATAGTTGATAGTTAAGGGAAAACTCCTATAGACTGATATATTTGAGTAAAGAAAATTTCCGTACTTTTAATTCTCAGCCTTTTAATATTTTTGTTACAGTTTTAGTATATTCATGAGTAATTGTACACACAAATATGCATATGTTTTTATTCCTTTAATTTAAACATACTGTAAACCACTCGATCAGTTGCTTGCTCTTTAATATTTACTTTCTCCTTTTATTTTTAAGATACAATAGAATACCAAGTACAACAGCCTAAATATATTTAGAAGTAAAGACATATCTTTTATGGTAGACTCACTTATCAGACTGGTAAACAAATAGAGCATATTAATATGGAGAAAAGGAGAAGCAAGTTAACAGGTAGGATTTTGCCAGTTGGGCCTCTGTAAAAAGTGTTGCCTCACTGCATGTATTTATCTTAGGGCCAGATGTCAAAAATGTAGAGACTGTTGTAGTTAAAGTGCTTCAGAGACAGTGTTTCATGCTTAACACCTCAAGAAACAATAACAGAAAGTTGCATGGCCTGCACCACTGGTTACTTTAGCAAGCAACATCAGCTGTCAATAAAAAATGAGCGACACATTTGTATTCACAGAATTGAGTGTCGTTTCAATGTTTTAGAAATATAAATCCTTCTATATGGTCAGCGTTCCACTTTTGACAGTTTTAAAGGTGTACCATTTTAATACTTTTTTAAATACATCTGAATGAATTTGGACAAAACTTATTACCTACCCCCACTCCCTCAAGCAATGAAATCCCTGTATTTGAATTCCAGCAGATACATTAAGCTACCTGTTGCCTAAGATAAAAGGAATCCTTCCAGAGAGTTTCACTTCAGTGACTTGTGTTGTATTAAGGAAAGGATTAAACCGTTTTAAATCCCTTCTGGACCTATTGACGACATGAAGATTTAGAACATAAGCTGCTTTATTACAGCTCCGAGATAAACCTTAAATATGCAGCAATTTTCCATGCAGCATATAAATCAACTCCTGGACACGAAAAGTTGCTGAATCCTTAACAGACATAGCATAAGAAAAATGAGTCTGTCTTTCAGAATAACTATATCCCCTATGTACTTTTTGTAAATTTAAATTCCACGGTATAATATTTGATTTTGTCATTATTTTCTGTAAACTTTGAAAAAGCCTCCTGTCTGTATAGGCTATCACCACAGTCCCAATGAAGGGTAAAAGACTTTATAGTATAATTCAAGAAAGGAAGATTTATAACGTTTAATGGATGGACACAGAGGGAATACCATTTTCAGAATTAACAAGTGGGGAAGGGTATCAGAAGTGAGCAGGCTGCGATAAGAAATTCAGGATAGAGAAAATCTTAATATGTGAAGCACTTGCCAACACAAAAGCAAGAGACAGAGCCAAAAACAAAACATCAAAACACAAACACCACCACCACCACCACCATCACCACCACCAGCAGCAGCAGCAGCAGCAGCAGCAGCAGCAGCAGCAAAAATAGGTCTGGAACCAAATTACTAATCACTGAGTGCTTGGTGTTTGTTGAGTGAGTTAAGCTGATAAAGAGAGATTGTGTCACATTCAATAGTGTGCTTTTCTCTTAGTAGACCATGGGACCTTGGTTAGTAAATGTCTTTACACAACTACTCTGGCTGTGATGTAAAAAAAGAAAAGAAAGGTCTAGAGTACTACTGATCTCAACCTGTGGGTCATGACCCCCAAAGACAATCAGGAAAGAAAAAAAAAACAGATGTTTTCCATTACAACTCACTGAAGTTATGAAGAAGCAAAGAAAATAATTTTATGGATGGGGTCACCAAAAGATGAGGCACTGTATTGAAAGGTCACAGTATTAGGAAGATTGAGTTTTTATCTTTTTCAAAGTGGTATTAAGAATTAGAATTAGAGCCCCGTAGACTCTGTGACCGATCTACATCCCTAGTCCAAAAGGTAGAAAGAAATCAAGAAATATAAAGCCTATGTAAGAATTTGCAGTCACAGCTGAGGGGACTAATGGTAGATGGTGTTGGGTCAGAGAAAAGTGAACGTTCAAGACTCACTAAAGGCATGCAGCCTATTATACCTGCAGATGTATAATATCAGAAGAGTAGTCTTATGATTGACATGTCTGGCTGGAACAAGACTGTGGTAATACTATTTCAGAGACGAAGGATGCTCCGATGGGGGAAATGTGGGTGGAAACATGGCAAGTTGAACTTCAGATGCCAAAGAGAAACTCAAAGATATCTTAATGGGTTGCTCCTTCAGCATCAAGAGGTGAGCTTGATTTCAAAGAATATTAGACAATTCTTAGTAAAGGCAATAATTGTAGCTGGAACAGTAGACAAGTTCATATAAAATCATAAGGTTCAGAATCTTAATGGAGGAGAATTTAGGATACTAGTAGTTACAAATGGATACAGAAGAATGAATGGACATTTAACAACAACAAAAACAAAAATGTTAAAAGAATTTAGAAAGATTAGAAATATCATAATAGATGAGAAAATGCTGGCAAGGGTGAGGGGAGAATGCAATTAGTCCATAGTAACTATTATAGTCTCTATGGAAGTGAGTATGAAAGCTTCTTACAGAAGCTAGTAGGACTATCCTACAATGCAGTTACACCACACCTAGGTATATAGCTTGATGATTCTAAGTTATTAGACTGTAGAGACTTTGCACAGCCATGTGTAGGTGGCACTGTCCTGATAACCAATCTAGACAGGTAGTTGGTCAAAATATTCTAGAACATGTGGATAAACAGTTTTATTTAGCTGTAAAGAAAACCAAAATCATTACATTTGTAAAAAAAAAAAATGAATGGAACTGGAGATCATTGTGCCAAGAGAAATGATCCAAGCTCAAAAGATAAATACAACGTATTCTTTCATGCAAAATGTATGTATAAACTTAAGTTTATACATATATATGTGTATATACATATATATATATATATATATATATGATGTGAAATCATCAAGTGATTGTGAGAGGAGATAACAGGATATGAGGAGAACAAGAGAGTGATACAACATATGGGTCATAGAAGGAGAAGATGGAACAATTTTCTGGAAGGTAGGGCACCAGAAAGAGTAGAGGAAGGGTGAAAAGAGGGAACAGCATGAGAGGGGAAAAAGAATAAATTATAATGATATATATGTACGAAATGGCATACTGACTATAAATATGCTCCCTCAAGAAGAATGTATGACAGTATGAATATTAGCAAAAATTAACATTTTAGGTATGAGAGTTTAGACACCAATAGTAGAACCTCTTATCCTGTCCATGCAAGAACTTAAATGTTTTATGGATTGAGTATCATACAAGTCATTATTGGTTCTGGACAGAATAATTTTGGTGGAAGGGTAAGGATGGGGTGTCATCCAATGGGTTGAAGGGCAATTCATAACTGAAGAGGCTGAAGAGTGCAAAAGAGTTTTCAAGAACCTATCTGAAAACGAGAAAACAGATGATAAGACACCCAGGATTTAGGACAGGATTTTACTTTGGAGGAAGAATGTATGTTCTTGAACCTGCTGAAAAGTCAGGCCATAAATAAATGTAGAGCACGTGTAAAGAGAACAGGATTTAAAAGCAATAAGCTTTTCTTCCATAGTATACCAAGGCATGGGGAAGGGAGCAAAGAATCAAAGAGACAGGCTAATGAGAACCTCCCATCAGACTTTAAAACCTCTGGCTACAGTAACTGTACCTTCTCCCTGACCCTGTGGATAAGACCTTACTCCCATTGTGAATTGCATCTTGATTAGCAAACTCCTTGCTAGGCTTGATTGGCTGGAAGTCAGATATGCACATATTTACCAACCCTGTCTACCTAGTAGATTCTATGTACTAGATCAAGTAAGAAAACAATTTGTATGACTTGATATAAGTTCATAATTTAGAAATCAATTGATAATGGAAGCTGATGCTCACGAAGGTTGCAGTTCTGAAAGCAATTAGTTCTACTGAAAGACCCCAGCTTAGCAGCAGTAACGCCATTTTACAAGGCTGTACTTAAGATGACTGGTTCAGAGAAAGGTTAAAACACTGAGTACAAAGCGGCTGCCAAGCAGGATGTGTTTGGTTGAAGGCCTGGCAACAGGACGACTGCGGTTGAGCACCTGACAATGAGAAAAGCCCCGGGAGAGGTCCCACACCCTGGTGGGGGGCCGAGTCAGCCGTTATGTTCCAAGAAGGTAGCTAGGAAACTTGCCCCCGGGCTGAACCCTTGGGGGGCCGAGTCAGTCCTTATGTTCCAAGAAGGTAGCTAGGAAACTTGCCCCCGGGCTGAACCCTGAACCCTTGGGGGGCCGAGTCAGTCCTTATGTTTCAGGAAGGTAGCTAGGAAACTTGCCCCCGGGCTGAACCCTTGCCACATTAGAATCCACCAATTATATCCCTGTAACCATGCATCTGCTTCTGTATGCTTGCTTCTGCTCCCCAAAATCCTATAAAAAGCCCATCCTTGGTTCCGTGGGGCGCGCCAGACCCCCGAGTGACTGAAGCGCCCACAGGTGTCTGTGCCTGTGTATCCCGACAATAAACCAAATCCTCTTGCTGATTGCATCCTGTGGTGTCTCGGTCTGGTCTTTAGAGTTGGAGGGTCTCCATCCCGAGGGAAAGTTCTCCCTGAGAGCTTTTCACTACTTACTATAAAAGGCAGCTCTCCTGAGCATGTGAAACTTTACTGTAGCTCAAGCATAAATGCAATGCTGTATTTTATATGGGATAACACAGTACCTTTGGGAGGGTGGTCTGGGCCATTCAGCGCACCCTGAATGGCGGCCTGGGCAGCAGAGTTCTGGGCTTTCAGCATTTCAATGGTTTCCCGTAGTTCTATAAGTTCAGATTCCTGCAGAATGAGCAGAGTTTGGAGAGTTTAATGTCCAGAACTTCGCTCACAGTTTACTGTCAAATGCATTTGATATTTTGCGTAGCTCTAAACCCCTGAAGGAGTTGTACACTTGACTGACCTTGTCAAATTGTACTTAAATTTTTGTTAGCTTAAGAAGGAATTTTAAAAAGCCTATCCTATAAAAGTAATTTCAATAGTCCGTAATCCTTAAAAAAGGAAGTGCAGTGCTGATCCCTTCAAAGCAATGGAAGATAAATTATAACTCATTTTTACATTAGCAATGTGCTAACACTGGATGTTAAACATCAGTATTTCAACATTGTTTTATGTTGTATTTTTCACTGCCCAGTGGATACCCCAATTTTAGATTTTGTCTGAAATGCCTTGTACCCTGGAAAATTGATTATCTCCATTGCAGTGTAAATCATGACTCTTGTTTCAAACTCAGTTCTTTGTGCTGTCACCTTAATATGTTTGTATGGCATGTTAATTCACCTTAGAATTATGATATCTTTTCATGCATCAGTGAAGAGAAACATATGTAATGCAAAGCCCTTAGATATTATATAATGAAGAATGCTGATGTACTTTCTCAGTGTCTCCTAAAATAAAGGGGAAAAGCTAAGTAATTTCATTGCATGAAATTTTCATTGCTTCATACACTGGAAAGCCTGATAACAATTCTAATCTTAGGTAGATACTGCAATACCTGAAAATGACAGAGGAAGTTAGAATAAACACATACGTGGTGCCTCATGTCTGTTTACCCTCTCTTTTCCTGAGAGAGAGTCTCACTTGTTGCCAAGGCAACAAAATAACACCCCACCCTCCCAAGTGCTGAAATTGAAGTTTTAAGCATCATGCTGTATTTTATATGTCTATTTTCTTGAACATCTCATATATTCCTGATAGATACTGGTTAGATTAAAAAAACTCTTGAGGACTTTAAACAGTTAGTAAATAAATACATCATAGTGAAAATTAGAAGGAAATTATTAAACTTACACATAGATTTTCAAATAATTCACTGTATATATTCATTCCTCACAAAGGAAACATTGTAGACAATTTGTAACCTGGTTCATTGTAATTACTTGGTCTCCCTAACTTCTATATCATGTCCCTTGCCCAATTAACACAGGCAATTTTACTAAAACGTAATGTTTCCACTTGAAACCCCTGAGAGATAAGGTATTTACTTGAAATGGATTCACATAATTTAAAAATTAATTTTATAACCAGTGCTTAGGTGAGTGTTAAATTTTAATTAAAGTCAGGCTTTCATCCTTGGATATGGAATCAACGATGCTTATACTGCAGATTTAAAAATCTGCTAAAATATTTGGCTCCGGCTTTACAGGAAGAAATGGAAATAAGTTCATATGCAAATATCTAATAATTGAGCTTAATTTTGAGTTAGCTCAGTTATTTAAGTGTCAAGGTTTTAATCTCTTCTAGAAAAGTGCTTCTACTAACTTTTTCTTTTTTTCTTCCTTCCTTTCTTTCTTTCTTTCTTTCTTTCTTTCTTTCTTTCTTTTTTTTTTTTTTAGACAGAATTTCTCTATCAAACCCTGTCTGTCCTAGAACTATCTGTATAGATCAGGATAGCCTTGGACTCACAGAGATCCCTCTCTGCCTCTGCCTAGGCCTCTGCCTCTCTGCCTCTCTGCCTCTCTGCCAATCTAACTCTGCCCTCTGCCCTCTGCCCTCTGCCCTCTGCCCTCTGCCCTCTGCCCTCTGCCCTCTGCCCTCTGCCCTCTGCCCTCTGCCCTCTGCCCTCTGCCTCCAAAATGCCATGATTAAAATTATATACCACCATGTTCATTTTATTTTTTGCTATAAATGTATACAGGTGATTAAGAGTGGAATATTCACAGAGTGTCCTGTTTTATAACATTGTGTTATGGCCAAATTCCACATGGATTGACACAATCTGTTCGAATCTATACTCATTATTCATTACATCTGCAAAAATGTTTATAAATGAAATCTGCCCTCATTTCATCATTCATCTTGCAGCCATGACCTTTCTGAGAAGTTCACATGAAGTTTACCTTTTGCCAAATATTTTCCCCTACAGGCCAAAGTAAAATATCCCTGTTTGTGAATTCTTTTCCTATCAGGAGAAAAATTTAAGAGAGGTCCCTTTTATATAATTTAATATAATATCTTATTTAGTTGTTGAGAGTTTGTTCTTTTCTATTTATTTACAATTCAGTAAATTCTCGAGTTATTTTATGAAAAGCTCTGGTCTGCACTCATCAAATGTATTTCTTCTTTGAAGAACAAAACTTTAGCTTTAGTATTCATATCTTCAGTTTGTATAATAGGCGGGTTTTCGACCAGGAAGCAAGAGTTCTATATAAAATCATCAAAACCATCACAGACCATTATAAATAGAAAGTTTCAGCATTGCTAAGTAAATAGAAATATTTTCACTGGGTATCAAGGAAGTCAAGGATTCCTTTCTTTCTTCCTCATTAGTAGAGCAGAAATGAACATAAAACATTTTAAATATTTGACTAAGATATAGAAATTTCCCAATATTATTCTAGTTTTTATTGTTTGTATCATTGGATTTGGTTATTTCTACTGTCAAACTACATTTTTTTCTAAGATTTCTGTAATGTATTGAAATTGCAATGTTGCCTCCAAACGAATATATCATCTTTTATCTGTCTGCCAGTTTGCCTGCCTTCCTTTTATTTTTTTCTTTCTTTCTTTCCTTCTATCTAGTCTGTCTGTCTATCTATCTATCTATCTATCTATCTATCTATCTATCTATCTATCTATCTATCCATCCATCCATCTACCCATCCATCCATCCATCCATCCATCCATCCATCCATCCATCCAGCTATCTATCTACCTATTTACCTACCTACTTACCCACCTATCTCCCTATCTATTTGGTTTGCCTTATATTGAAAACTTTGGTTAAGGACTATGGTCCAGAGAAAGCTGTTTACAAAATCATAAAACAATCTGAAATAATAGTCTATATTTGTTTGTGGCCAACAGAAAATACTTAAGTCTAGGAGGTCACTGTTAGGACTTCATGAAAATATTCTGAGAAATGTTTATGCCATTTAGATAACTGTTCAGTTTGTCACGCAATACAGTTTTTCAGACTTCCTTTTCTTTCCTTAGACACATAAGAGAATGCAGTTCTACCCAATTGCACAAAGATTCTTGAGAATTAAGGTATCAGATCTTACTTTGTTCTCCTTGCTCAATTCTGGTAAAGAATTCATGAAATGAAGCCCTGACATTTATAGACCTTGTGAGACTCTACTTTTCTGGGTTTTCTAGCTTTGTTTTATGAAGCCATCTTGCTGAACTTCATATCTCTTTGGATGGTTGCCATTACATTGACCAAGCTAAACAAGTTATAAAAATTACAGTAGAAATGCTTCAAAGACAAAGCAACTGAGTATTTCCTCTGTACTAGCCTTCTGGTATTCTTTTCCAACCTAATTTCCCAGCTCTATTTGATCTCTTTCAAAATTTCTCATTAGTAAAGTTCCATTAACCCTCCTACGAGCTTGACAACAAATCTTGTGAACCAACTGAACCTTTCAGCAAGGCCCTTTAATTTGACACTAAATTTGTCTTTAATTCCTTTCGATGCCACTCGGCTAATCTCACACTGCTCCGTTGTGGTTCCCTTGAGAACATTTCTCTCTCCAGCCTTCTGTGTATTTCTCTCGAAATCTTGCTATTACCTTCTCTTACTGAAAGTTCCTGCAGTGTTTACTGCATCTAAACTCAGATAAAAGGGCCTCACTAAATCTGTATGTTTTTAAAATTAAAGACTCATATTCATTTTAAGCTGCAAAACTTTAAGAGATACATTGTCAGGTTTTAGATATACATTTTTATAAACACTTCTAGAAGGAAAAATGTCTGTACACAAAATATGTAAAGACAAAGCAGATTGCATCTTTAGTTTTCTATGTTGAGTTGGAACATTTGGCACTGAATGTCTTCATTTCCAAGATGAAAATTCATGGTCATCTTTGTCATTTACAGAGGTAGGAATGGCTTTAGACTTAGTGTAGTCATCAATAAATGAAACCTATCATTCTTAGAAGATATTTCTCTATCCTTCAGTGACCTCTAACAAGATTAGTCTAGCATACCTTGATAGCTATGCTCCAATGATTTGAGTTCAACTACTACAAGCAACTGATTTAACCATCTTTGGAATTTTAAATTCCTAAATATTAGGGTATATTACAATAGCAACTTTGAATAAGATCTCATTGTTCTATTAAAGTTTCACATGCCTAAAACTATGTATTTGTGGATTTTTTTCATCTTAATGATTGTATCACAGCCTTCCTTATTAAATATTTTGTGAGAAAATTAAGCATTTTAAAATGCCTTGGGTGACACCTCCCATCAATGCCTTGGGTGACACCTCCCATCAATGTTTGAGTGGCATCTCCCGTCATTCTTTTGGGTGCTGATGCTTATGGTGATTTGCCCTCATGAAATATTCCCTAGTATTTCCCTTGGATTAAGCTTTTTCATCCTCTCTAGCCTAAAGAGCTAAGATGGCCTAGTTCAAATCCTCTGAAAATACTTGTGGTTTTTTAGGGCTGCATCTCTACTGGAGCCATAGTTTTCTGCCTCCTGAGTTATTTTTATAAATATTTTCTGCTTTCTGGACTGTAAGTATATAAAAACAGTATTCTGACATAAACATTTGGCAAAAGAATTGGAGTTGTTTGGAATCTGGAAGCAAGAAAACTAATTAGGACACTATTCGAGGCACTTATTTTGGTGAAATAAGAGCTCTATGTACTTTTAATGCCATGCGACTTCTAAAAGCACACTATGAAGCTAGAACATGATTTGAATAACTGTGTACTTTTTCTATTTCTTAAGTATGTAACAAGCACATGGATCAATCTTGGTCTTTGATTCTTCATGTAGAAGCTTTCATTTTTATTTTTCAATCATCTCACTCTCAGTCTGAGTTGGTTCAGTAGAATTTGATACAAGACTGACTCATGTTTTACTTATATATTTTTAAACCTTATGAAAATTATGTGTT
This sequence comes from Rattus norvegicus, assembly GCF_021556685.1. NCBI lineage: Eukaryota > Metazoa > Chordata > Mammalia > Rodentia > Muridae > Rattus > Rattus norvegicus. The sequence goes on from NC_141540.1 coordinate 54,828,480, forward strand.
TATGCATTTATTTAAATTTGTGAGTACTCTGTCTGCATGTCCACCTACATGCCAGAAGAGGGTATCAGATCCCTGGTCATGAGGCACCATGAGGTTGCTGGGGGTTTGAATTCAGGACCTCTGGAAGAACAACCAGTGTTCTCGACTGCTGAACCATCTCACTTTCACACATATATATGTATATGCAGATTATATGTTTATCATCACCTGTTACATATAAGAATTAAAATTTCAGGTAAAATGTATGCATTAGTAAGAAGACGTATATGTATGATGGCTATGAAAATCAATGTGGATCTTATGTCTATATGAACATTTCTATGTATGAATATTTCATATATGGAGAATGAAAACTTCAGAAAAATACTATTTATAATCTAACATTATAATTTATGAGAGACATCCCTGTTCTTCCTGGAGTTTATAGTCTAGCAGATATCTATATCTATAGATACCGATGGGGTAGACAAATAACTCATCTATTTTTAAACCCATACATTTTTCTTCTTACCCCATAGAACTTCAATATAAATCTAGTGAAAGACTAAATGGGCAAATGTGCCTTTGAACTCTGGGGACTGAGATTGAAAATACAGTGCTTTCTTGAGGCTTTTGCTCAGGACTGTTGGATCACCAGAGAGCAATACACCCTTTTTATCTCGGTTCCCCGAAGAAAAGTCTTTCTTGAAATGATTAAATGTTCTGCCCTCAGCTTTTAGAAAAATGTCTAAGTGAACAATGTGTTTTGTCTTTTGTTATTCTGTGACCCCACTTTAAGAACCTTGCAATACATTTGTCTTTAAATCCTGGGCCAAGACGTTAGTCTGTTCAATCTAAATTACACTCTTCTAGTCACACAAAGAGAACAAAACCCACCAAGAAATCTCCCTTTGTCTCTCAGCTTCCTGGAAAGCCAGTTCAGTTTAGGCCTTTGTGGCTGAACCATGGGTTCAGATATCTTGTTGTACACATCCATCTGCTAGTTTAAATCAGTTTCTGGTGCTGAACTGTGCTATAGTGTAAATCATTTTATAGATCTCTTCAAAGGAAAATGTCATATACAAATTTAAGGTACATAAATAATGACTAATGTTTGTGTCTACATGCAGTTCAGAACTGAAAAAGAATTATTTTTATGCTTAGTTAGTTATATATAACTAGTTATATATATATATATAGAGAGAGAGAGAGAAAATCTTTTATGAAGGAGTTATATTTTAAGTATTTATAGATTATCCTCAGATATCATAAGTTAACAGAACTGTGTAATCTTACATAATTCTATAAGAAAATTTACTTGCACTCATATAAAAGAGTTAAAGGAAATATGCAGAGACTATCAATTGTTACTATTGATTTTGCTGTCTTCAAGATAACACAATGAATGCTAATAATCCTTTCCAGAAACATACTTGACATTAGCTAGGTATGAATTAGTTTATGTTCACTTTTACACGTGAATTTGTGCATGGTGTACATGGCTGTGCATATGCGTACACGTCTGTGTGTGTATGTTTATGTATGCATGTGCATGGGTGGAATTTGAGGTTGATGCTTGCTATCTTTCCTGATTGCTCTTTTCCTTATGTATTTGGGGTTTCTTGATTAACCTGGGTATAGTCTGCCCAGCCAGCTCATCCTTGGAACTGCCTGTTTCTGACTCCACCCTCAGTAGGATTATAATTAGGTTCTAATACCCATTGGCCTCCCACGCGGCACTCTGGGAGCTCTTTACTGTAGAACTCTTATTTGCCTGATGAAAGACTTACCCAACAATCTTCCTAGTCCTTTAAAACATTTTTAAAAGGAAAGAAGTGCGCAGAAAGATGACATTTCTGGATTGTCCCAATGTATGTGATATAATCATAATAGTTTGGTAATTTTTAATGGTAATCCTACAAGGTTCTTATTGTTGTTGTTGTTGTTGTTGTTGTGACTTTTAGAAATATGAATGGATAAAAGGGAATAGTAGAGTTATCTAGGGGCTAAAGCAGTGAATTTGAGGTTAAGTTTTCTCAAGATTAGATAATTCTTAAAGAAACATAGCCAGAATTCATGCTCAAGGGTTTTGGTTCCAAAGTCATTAGAAATTCTTTCCTGCTTGGCTAATTAAAGGGCCTCATTATCCTGTTTGCTGGGGTCCCTATAATACATACTAATGTATCAATCCACAATAAAGAAGAAAAAGAGAAAGGATAGAAGGAAGAAAAGGAGATGATTAAAGGAGAGAGCAGAGAAGGCAAAAAATGGGAGAGGGGTGGGGAAAGGCAGAAGAGATTAGAAGGGAAGAGGACAGTTTACGAATTCTGACAGATTTCTAGACATCCCTCCTTGATGAACTTGGACCATACATTGTCATGGGCAGCAGTCTAAGACCTAGAATAAACTAGAGGACTGTTTTCTGGTTGTATTTGGTAATTTGTACAAGGATATTAAGGTGATCTCCTTTTTAATTGCTCAGTTACTGTTGTATTTCCTAAAATCAAGTTTTGTACTCTTATAAAACTTGGTAATGCAATACCTTACAAAACACAAACACAAACACAACCTATACCTCTAGATAGGTAAAGGCCCAAGTTGTAAACATCCAAATCTTCGTAGAACCCATAGATCTCTTTGGGAATCAGAGGAGCACGGAGACATCTGCCTGCACCCTGTACAACGTAACCTTTCTAAAGCCTCCCCACTTACTTCAGGGACTGTTCCTGCCAATGGTACATGGACGTCAAGAACTCTGAAGTAACAGCAGAGAAGAAAGTTGGACTTGTTAGGACATGGCAGAACATTTTTAAATGTATTCACTCATAATAACCAAGTTCTTTTCCGTTTTCCATATTCTTCACGCCACATTATAAAACCCTGCGCATGGATTCTACGGTTTTGATGTAACTGAAGTAAAGTTGCTTCAAATAAAAGGAGCATCACAGATGCCAACTGATTTTTTTTCATGCAAAAACAAATAGACTTGCTCCTGTCATAACTGGTCCATTCTGCTGTCTCTGCTTTGGAGTGCTAATGGCTTTTCTAGCCTCTTTCTTAGTGTGTCAGCTTACATCCATGGTTTACTACTAGGCTTAAGGACCATGTATTGGTAAAAATTCTCCTAAATAACAATTCTTGTTAACTACATAACAATTTGAGTGTATTGGAATTCTCCTATATAAAGCCTCCTTTAGCATGTGGTACTCTTATAGGGTTGCAACTGAAAGCAGACAGAAATTTGTGTGCGTCCCTGTCTCTATGTTCCAATGTGGACAACCTGATTATGTTTTTAAATTAAAGCTGGAAAAGAAAATGGCACCTCATTCTCATCCTTCCAGGTTAGCACAGAAGGGATGCTCTGTAATGTTATTTTTAAGGCACTAAGACCTAGTTGTCATTTAGTATTCTCTGAAGTAAACTACCTCCTTGCAAGACTCAGTGGCAATGGCTGGCCATACCTTTTGTTCCGCTGTCATGGTTAGACTTTGTAAACGGCCAGTCATATTCCCTAAACTCTTTTCAAAAGCTGCTACAAGGTGAGCCTGCAGGGAAAAAAATAGAAGAAAGATGGTTAAAACGTGTCAGAATCTCAGGTGGATAAGAGAAAAGCCCCTTCATTTTATAAAGTGCTTAATTTCAGCCATTTCAGCGTTTCCAGGACTGTGACCATCACAGCTATTTCCCAGAGGAGAGGCTCCTTTAACACGTGTCTGCATTTCCACCTTGAAACTTTGGTTTCCTAAACTCAGTGTTTCAGTCTTTTGACATTTAATGTGAACTCGCCTTCCAAAAGGGGATGGTATTTTGCAAACAACAACACCTTCTGACTTGCACATCACGCAGCGATCTGACACCCAAAATACCGAACAAATTTCCCAGCTGCCAAGTTTTTAGAAAGAAAGGGCCCAAAAGGAGGTCATTGAAATAGACAGTGGACAAATGCTCCTTATTTTTCGACTTCCAGGATGACCTTTGAAGATATTGTTAGCTCTTCTATTGTGCAGACCTTCTCCTTCAAGTGTCAGACATCTGCTGACAGCTAGAACATTATCTTTTCTCTTTTGCTACTTACAAAGAACTGCCTGGGAAAGAGTCGTCTTCACTCTCAAATCTCTGTAATAAAAGCCCCCATTCCCCCTTTCGATTCACTTCTACTTCAGGAATAAGATCTAGGTCAGCAGAAATGCATGTGGTCAAATTCAACATTACACTTTGGTGGATTGTGGGTTTTATTTTAAATTTTAGAGAACGACACTTACTGCAGTATATAGCTATCACACTTATGATTAGGAATGATTGATGGGACAGCTGCAAACCAGTCCCTTTCCTACTGTGTTCAACAGCACGGGGTACAACTTCTCAGTATCAAGAGGTGTCTCATTCATGCCTGTGACTTCAGAGACAACTGAGGTCCACGTCTCAAATGAATATTATTTGTTGTGCTCCTAAAGGGACATAAAGATTGAGTATTTTCTAATCTTAACATATAACAAACTAGATCTGGGGAGAATCTGGTCAATTTTGGCAAAAGTTTGATTTTTTTTTCTGAAGGAAGGATTGCTGTAGAGGGGCTGAAAGGGTGACATACCTCCTCTTAAATGGCTAACAAAAATCTCCCAAAGAATCAGGGCTCTGATGGTTATTAGCACAGGCACCTTCACTCCTGAGGCTCCTCAGTGAGCTGCTCCTTACTGATACTGCAGTAGGAGAGAAGAACACTGCCAAACTTCAACCCTCTGTGAATACTCTGTATTGTCTGGATCAGTTACCGGGATTTTTCCTTTCCTGTGCTAAGCATTAGGTAGCGTCTATGTTGGCTGCTTTCTTGATACATTTTTACATCTACATCTGCATTCCTAAGGACTGTGTTCTAATTTGAACAAGTTTAAAGGACCCAAGTATTATCACATAGCCTTCACGACATTTTCTCTTTAATATGACATTAGAAATAAGTCATTTTTCTTTCTGAATGTACAGTCTCTTTGCCCATGATGGCCCTGTGTATTGATTACAATTTTGTCTATTCAAAGTAATCCCACAATGCCCATTAAACAAGGGGCTAAATCCTATATCCAAGCTTGTCCCCCACCCCACATAGGGGACGCTTTGGAAGAAAAGAATTCTATTTGATTTAGAAAACAATCCTGAACACTGTGATATTTTACTTCTCAAAAAGTAGAGAAAGCAAATGTTTAATTATTAAGGACTGTGGAGCCTTTTAATGTATACATTTGAAGAAAATGATCTTATAATTGATATCTACTTAGTCAAATTAATAGGAATTTAAAATATGAAAACGTTATAAAGAATAGATTACATAAATATATTGATTATATATTGTAGCACTAAGAAATGATAAAATATTTAAAATTAGAATATTGCGTTGGCCAGTGTATGTCAACTTGACATAAGCTAGAGTCTTTGCAAAGGAGGGAACCTCAAGGAAGAAAATGAATGCCTCCATAAGATCTGGATGCAAGCAGGTCGGTAGGACGTTTTCTTAATTAGTGATCGAAGAGGAAGGGCCCAGTCCCACATGGGTGGTGCCACTTCTGTAAGAAAACAGACTGAGCAAGCCATGGGGAGCAGTCCAGTAAGCAGCATCCTCCATGGTCTCTGCATCAGCTCCTGCCTCAGATTCCTGCCTTATTTGAGCTGTTCTGACTTCCTTCAGTGTAGAACAGCAATATGAATGTGTAAGCCAGCTAAACCCTTTCCTCGCCAACTTGCGTTTTCACGGTTCACTGAAGCAACAGAAACCCTAGCTAAGATAAATATAAATTTCTAATCCCTGCAAATCTGCTTTTGTACTAATTTTTCATTAAAGTCCTTATAATTGGCTTTAAATATCATTTTGAATCTTGTTATTTTCAATGGAGAATATAAAGTTAAAATTATATTAGAAAACTATCATTTTATATTCCTATCTTCTTGGCTTAGTTTATGAGATTAACTTAGTTACGTCAAAAGTAACAAATTTCTCACTAAATACAAAGAATGACAGAGAGGAACAAAGGAATAAAGGAGGGATTTTTTTCATCAGTGATCACTTTTATTACCCTATATGGGAAACTCTGTAACTTTTAGAAGAAAAAAATAGAATTTTCAAGGTGATGGCAGAAGTTACAGGATTGTAACTGCTTTTAGCAGTTGCATATTTTCTAAAATAGAGTACAATGTATTAATAGGAGATTAGTACAGAGTCTTGTGAGAGGAAGCCTGCCCAGGCACTAAACAGAGATGCCTGACTAGTGGTTAAGAAGATCTGCTCTGCATACTGCTCATGGAATTACACTACATAATGCGACTCACACAAAGGAAATGGCTGTAATGTTAACAGCAAGATGAAATGCTATTATATATAAAGATCACGTTGTACATATTGACAAAGAATGAAATTAATAGTTCGCTCTATATATACATAGCTAAATATATGTAATGTGTTATGCATTTAAGGATTTGTATTTGTGAAGTACAATTGAAGTTAGTCCTCTTCTTAATCAAATACAAAGCATTTCTCTGCTCCTGTATAGAATTTCTCTTCAGTGTTTGCCACCACTAATAGGTACAGATCGTCCAGGGAAATTGAGAGTGAAGCAAAAGAAACAGGTGGATTATATATGAAAACACATTTAATACAGCAAGCAAATGGAGCACATTCTCAGAAAGTATCGGAGCTAAGAAATGCTCAGTTAAAAATATTTATTTCCCAAAGGCAAAATTACCTTTTGTTTCGTCACACACTCATTTGGGAGCGCCTTTGAAAAATGTCAGCAATAGTGGGCATTGCTTCATGTTTCCAAATTATCTAAGGGCCAAGACTTGTCAAGCCCAAGAAGAAAATAAGGAGCAAAAGGAACCCATGCATCCATCCTACTTGGCAGGAGTACATGGGAGAGAGCTCCAGAGGCATCTGGCTTCTCCAGTGAGCATGTGTGCCAGCACAGAGCTGGCAGGAATCTCACTTTGCTTTCTTCTATTTGCTGGAGGGATAATGACTCCGAGAAGGCCAAGAAAGAGCACTGGCTATAATGACCTCGCTCTTTTCGGAGATGTTCTAGCAGAATAAGCTTTCTTTACAGTCCCTTGTGGCTCAATCGACTGTTTTCATAGCAAGTCTTCACAAGAGAGTGAAGGCCTACTGTGTGCTGCATTAACTGGAACTTTATTCTGCTAGTCAAATGAGAAGAGTCTGCCCATTTGATATCGTCTTGATTTACCACTCTGATCCACTCAGTAGTGACAGAACATGTTGAAAAAGATTTATTAATGTCAAGTGGAACACCCAAATCACAGAAAAATGAAGTTAATCAAGTGAAGTCATTAGGATCTAACACGGTGGTCACAGACTAAGAGAAAGTGAACTTTTCTTAAACGATTACTGAGTTGAAAAATGCTCATAAAAACCTGTCTTTGTGAACTAATACTAACTACTACACTCTCATAGAACAATCCTCCCTGTGGATTTCTCACAGTTAACCAAACACAAAGTTTACTTACAGTCTGAGTAGGTTAGTAAGTAAAGACTAATGTAGGTAAGGAGTTCAGGTCATAGACTATATGACTTTTAGTAAAAAAGATCTTCTTTTATTTACAAATAGAAATTGAAGAGCAAAATAGTAATAACAACAACAACAAAAAGCTAAACCAAACCTTAAAAATAAAAATGCCTCGAGGACTGGATGTAGCTCAGGCGATCAAATGCTTGCCTCGTGTAATCATCCCAAGTACCACAAAAGCAGACAAACCCACAGCAATAAAACGTGATGACCATGGGGGAGCTGGTTTCTGAGACTTCCTCATCGCAGATAAATGCAATCCAAAGTGTCTGCGGCTTTCATACAGCACCTCGCCCTCTGCCTACAAATCCAGAAACTAGCCAGTTCCGTATCGCTACAGATCTAGCAGAAATTTCCAATCGTCTCAGAACCATCTCTTTAATATTTAAACTTAGCGAACCACAGTGGAAAAAGAATGTTATTTAAAAGGAAAAAAAAACTACTCTAATTGTTAGGCATCTCCTAACGAGCTTTATGAACAGAACTCATCTATCTCAAATTAATATTATTTCCCCAGAGTGAAAGCACAATGTTAACTCGGACACAGAGGTAAAATTAAATCACTGTGAGGGAAATAGCTTATTGCCGGCAGATTTATATTACGTCATACACTGTGGTCCTGCCCTTGCTCATTTTTGATAGGTCATGCTTTGTCTAGGAGAAAGGAAACATCCTTGGAGGAGCAAAGAGAGGGAGAAGTGCAGAGCCACGCAGCGGGAGTGAGGGAAGATGACAGAGGGCATATGGCTGCCTAGCAGGGGTTTCCACGCCCTCTGCTGTGTGTCCTCACACTGCTGCTCCTTAGGACTGGGCAAAATGCCACACGCTCTCCTGTGTTATAGCTGTGCTACACCAAATCCTCCAGAGAATAGGGAAAGGCATTCAATAGGAAAAGGTTAATGTAATTGGTAGTCTCTGCTGTCTTGTTTTTCACCAGTGTACGTTGCCTTAGTGCTAGCAAATGTGGATTCTTCTAAGCTGCTCTAAGGAGGCAGCCAACGTATCCTGAGAGAGCTGCGTCTCCTATGCAATGGAGCCAAGCCATCGTATTTAGAGTCGAGTTGTTTTATTTTAGACTGTCCCGTAGGCTTTGTGAATTGATGAAACAGACAGGGCACAAGAATATTATACCTTCCAAAGTCAAATAGCGATGACCCTTATTACGTTTGGGCTTGAGAAAATTTCCTCCATGTAGAATGGCGAAAGTAAGACACAAGAAAAGAGGTAACATTTGTAGTCATTATTCTAGTTTGTAATTTTCTAACATATGCAGTTGGTCATTGTTGTACCTTTTTGTTTGTTTTGTTTGTTTTACCATGCTGTTACTGATCAGTTTGGATTTATATTTTATTAATGAGTGGGAAGAAATACTCAATTTCACCTGAAGTCTCCCTTCAAGCACCTTACAATGCATAACTATGGACACTTCAACTTTGTCGATAGGACCATTCCCTCTAATGAGGTAAAACTTTGTTCTGATATCTTCAAACAATAAAAGGCAACTTACGTTTGCTGACAGCTGAGATGTGAGGGTAGCAACTTTCTCCTGGGAGGCAACCAGTTCTCTCCGTAGCTTATGGATTTGCTGTTCAATTAAAAAGTCCAATATACTCAATGAGCCATTAAAGCGAAAGCTTTATTACAAGAAACTACGTATAGTAAACACAGACGAATCACTAACAACTCCTTTAAGAGAGGTGGCTGCCAGTTACATTGTGGCTCTCAAGTGCTACTTATGGAGAAAGGACTGAATTTCTAAAATTTCCAGGTTGGGAAATAAAATGTGCTCATAAAACTACATAATTGTTTCACCTCTAGGACTCAGAAATAGTTCACTGCCTCTGTGGATTCTGTTCCTTTTAAAACATTATTGTAATTAAAAACTCAAGCATAAAATAATCTTTAAAAATTCATATACACCATCTATGCATTGTACTTGATTTTTTATGTAAATGATTTGCCTAACGTTTTTTCCGAAAATCTCAGATGCATATCACATGTATTTTCATTTTCTACATTTTCTAAGATTTTTCAAAAGCATAGTGTATCTTATAGTAAACAAAACATTGATTTAAATACTTAATGAGTCCATACTTGAAAACATTTATTTCTTTTTGAGATGGGATATGATCATGTAACCCAAGTTGTGCTCAAACGTGATTCTCTTGCCTCAGGTTCTGGTGTGCAGGAGTCATAAGCAGGTATTACCATGCCACATAAGAAATAATTTTATGGGATGGAAACTTAATGGAGAATAAATAATTTCTACCTAGTGCTTCCTAGAATGACTTTATTCAGAGACCTACTATAAGCTCTGAGCAGAAATGTTTTGTAAGTCTCTAAAGTGTAAAATAGGGAGAACATAGCACAATTTACTAAAAATGAAACACAATAAAATAAATATGAAGTGGTTTTCTTAATAAGGATTTTCACTTTAATACCACAGACACATGAATATTATGTTATATTTAGCATTTCATTCAATAATGTCTCATGCCAGGAACCATAATCATTGATTAATATGGTTGCAAGCATATGAAAATTGCTTAGAATCTAGTCCTTCAGATGCCAAATATTCTACATTGATGCTTCCTTTAAAAAAACAACTCTCTTATTCTTGGAGCTGCACAATTTGAATGCTTTTTGAGTGTGAAAGGACATTTAGGGTGTAGGCCATTAAATGTATTTTCCCCTTCTATATCATACATCGTTTTAAAGAAACAGTGATCAATAACGAGAGGAGTGAGAAAAGGGGGTGAGGTGTGTCTTAATTCAAAGGCAGTACACATTGATACAATTTCTCTGTGTACTGCCATAGGAGAAAAGCAATAATCAATATTAATTAATCTAGCTGAAAATTGATTAATATTAATTAATTAATATTAATTATTTGGCTGCAAATCTTGTGACCTGTAACAGTGATGTCCCTGAAAGATGGGCGAATGCAGCAGTGGCACAGATGTTATGGGAGTAACCAACCATTCTGTAAAATTAGACTGTAGTCCCACCAGTTCATTAGACAGAAGCCAGACCCAACAGTTAAAGTGGCTAAGGACCTGTGACCAAATAGGCCCATGAGTCTGAAAATTAATCAGAGCAGTAAGATGGTCTCTCATGGCTTTATTCATGCATTAGTTCCCAACTCAATCTTCATAAGAGAAGATTCCTGCAGTAGATAGGAATCCACACAGAAACCCACACTGGAACATATGCTGAGTGTGAGAAGCTTTTGAGCAGTTGGTCCTACATAGTTGTTTTTATCGAACTCCTCTGAAGTTTCAGAGATCTGAGGAGGAGAGGAAGCAGAAAGATTGTCAGAGCCAGAGATGATACGTGACTCCGAGACCCAACAGGACTGACACACTTATGAATCCAGAGATATTATGGCTGTGTGCACAGGACCTACATGTGTTTGTTCCAGATGAGGTCCCAACTAGCACTGAGACGGGGAGTTCAACATGGGGTCCTACCCCATGAAGGAATCCTACAGATTCAGTAAGTAACGATTTCATGGTTATTTCTCTTTTTAAAATGGAAATACACCTCTATCCCAGTGAACATCTGTACTGCATCCGATACTGGGGTCGTTTAATACCAGAAGATACAGCGTCTTTTATCTTTTAGACCAATACAAACTGAAAGGGGTTTTCTCAACTTACAGCTTCATTATATAAGTCTTATCCCTGTAACTTATAACCTGGAAAACTGCAAATCAATTTACAGTACGTATTTCAAAGCTTATAAACTCTGGTGAGTATAAACAACAAAAGGGGGGTTGGATAACTACTACATACAGATGCTGCTACATTTCCAAACCTCAGACGCTGTCTCATGACCAAAACTAAAAGCTTTGCCAGATCTATGTGATGTAAAACAGTTTCAGTTAAAAGAAAAATGTATGTCACCTATACTCTCTCACTAGTTTTATTCATATTTTGGAACAAATTTCACTCTTAAACAGTGGTTCTCAACTTTCCTAAGGCTGTGACCCTTTCATACAGTCCCTCAAGTTGTGGTGACTCCAAACCATAAAACCATTTCAGTACTACTTTGCAACTGTGATGTTGCTATTGATGTGACTTGTAGTACAATACTTTTTTTTTAGAAATAGGGGTTTTGCCAATGAGGTCATGGCCCACAGGTTGAGAACCACTTCTCTGAAAATTTCCAAGTTGAATCCCGTGGGAATGATTTATTCTGCAAGGCCATTTTCAAGGCATTTCTTTTCTCTGCAACAGCGTAAATTTATAAGGGGGTTGTTCCTTCACCATGAATAAAGCTTAAGATGTATAAGTTATGTGTTTGTGTATGTGTCCATGTATGTGCATGCGAGTGTGTCATATCCCTGTGAGTTGGAGCCACAGGTGTTTGTGAGTCTTAGACGTGTGTGCTTGGCTCTTCTGCAAGAGCATACACACGCCTACCTCCTGAACCATCTCTTCTGCCTCCATGAGCAAAGTCTTAATTTAAGTCACCTGCGCTGCTAGGCTATGCCATGTTTCTGTTTGTTTGTTTGTTTGTTTGTAATTTTTAACAATGGCAAAGAAGAATTTCCTAAGCAGGAGGTTGATTTTATTAATCATTGCAATCAAGTATGTGTTTGTGAAATGCATCCCTTATACATAAAGGAGTAAATCACAGTCATGCCACAAATAGATAGGCAGGGACTATGGTGTGGAAAAGACCTGTGCTTTGTACTCTATAGTCCAGTTTTTCTAGAGTGTCTTTCTGGCAGTGAGGAAAAGACAGTGAAATGCATATGTGGTTTCACTATGCCTAAACAAAATTCTTTAATGAATTAATGAATTACAGCTAGTATAGATAACTTACTAGTTGTTGAGCTAAGGCAAGGACAAAATATGAGAGGAAAGCTTGCTGTTAGGACGTCCTCCCACATTCAATAAGAAACAACACCATAGCCACAGATGAATTTTTACAAGTCTTGTAGTCATGCTAGTGAATCAAGCACCCTCTAGTGGCCATGAGACTGATTTCATCCTAAACTAAGGCTGATTTTCACAGATTAAAATGGTGCAGATTTTTACCTCTGAATGAGCCTTCTCCTCAGCCTGTAAAAAAATAAATAAATAAAATAAAGCAGAGGGATTTTAATTATGAAACTAACATTAACTTATTCTATATGTAGAAATGAATAAAATACTCTTAAGATGTATTTACAACTTTCATGATTTAATACAAGAGTTAGCTATAAGTATAACTACTATAATAAAACAGTATACTATAGGAATCAAATGGATATTGAAACATGACACAAATATTCAAAACTAAAAGTATATAACAAAACACAAGGCAATAAAAGATTTTAAGATCTACAGAGACCATTACAAAACAAATCTTACATAAAATGTATATTAGACCCCATGAAATTAAATGACAAGTGCAGTTTACAGGGGAAATCTGGCCATTATTGTTAATAATAGAAGGTAGAGGTTACTAATTTGTCTTTTAATTTTCCATAGCGGTTATTAAAATTATTGGTAGGCACATCAACCAAATAACAGCATCCTTCTTTTTAAGGTGGTAATAAAAGAGACAGCCAGATAATGTTGGCTGTGTAGCTTATGGAAATGAGAATTGCTGTACAAAATGGCAGGGTGACATATACTTCTGTCAGGTCTTTGTTTTTCATCTTCCTGCTGAGCTAGGAAATGCCAGCAAATGAGTTATGGGCACCATTACATTTTGGGAAGCTGCAACAATCTGGAAAGAACTGGAGAATGTATAATGTCGCTGAACAAACTCATTCTGCCCACTGCCAATGCCACTTGCAGAGAAGGGACTGAAAACAGTCTTATCACCTGTGGCTGCTTTGGAGACACTTTGTGATGGGTTGATATAGAAAATGCCTGAATTTGTTTTGCCTGTCGTCGTCATCCAGAAGGAATAAAAACACTTCTCCCTTCTCTCTCTCTCTCTCTCTCTCTCTCTCTCTCTCTCTCTCTCTCTCATACACACACACACAAACACACAGAGAGAGAGAGAGAGAGAGCGAAAAAATTAAGTTAGTAACATGTTTAAGCCTTATTAACAATTTTCTTTGACTACCTAACATTCTGTGCATTTATTGATGTAGTTGATTTTGATTATATTCTGCTTTTAGCTGGTTCAGATTACATTAAAATTATTTTAAAAACTCAATAAATAATTGATGGGCCTTTAAAAGAGATCTGCTTTGTTTAGATGAAGCAAAATCTTCATACCATCACGTTTTAATTAATAAATAATTAAATAACACCAAGATACAGATGTTGGCTACTTTTTAATGGACTATATGGCATGGATTTTCTCATAGCTGAGCTTTCAAGACCTATTATTTCTTAAATACTTGCCTGCTTTCATATTCCATGGTTATTTTTTACCATTAGGACCTATCACTGTAAAAATGGAGCAATGAGACAAATATAATATTTTATCTCTCCCAGTAGCTTAGAAATGGGTTTAGTGATATCATAGTAGAGTTTGATTACATGATGTTTTTTGTTGACTCTTAAAAATCAAGACCAACATACTGAAATGGTGGTTAGCAATATGAAATGTCCTACCTTTTGATTTGTAAAAAGCAAAATATCATGTGATTTCTGTAGTCCTCAAGCCATTTACAGCTATAGTTACAGTTATAATTAAAAAAATCACTTCTTAGTATTATCTTTGTATTGAGCCGTTTCTGAAGGACATGCCCAAGGATGAAGGCCTTTTGCCCATGAAATCAGTGAAAATCAGAACATACAAGAGAATGTGATCGGTAAAGTGTTCATATTTTACCAATGTAAACTCCTACTGTAGGGATCAATAATATAAAACAGTATCATACATATAAAAACTTAAAAAAATCTAGATATTAAAAGGTGATAATAACACAGATAGACTATCTTCGCTTCATTGTTTTAGTGGATATAAACATTAGGAAATATAACCATGACAAGCGGGAACACAAACATCTTCAATGTAAGGAAGAAAAGAGGAGGTGGCAGAGGCTGTGGCCTTTGTGAAAGCTTTTGTTGTTACCTAAAGATGACTGCAAATGCAGATAGACTTGCCTTACTGCCACTTTCATTTATGTCATTAATCCTGAGACAGGACTCTCTATGGAGATGTACCTATCCCAGAATTTGCTATGTCAACAAGTCAGTCTAGCCTTGAACTCACAGAGATCTGCCTGCCTCCTGAGTGCTAAAATTAAAGGCATGTACTGTCATGCCTATCTTTAAAAAAACACAAAACAAGCAGACAAACTAAAAACAGAATTCAGAAATTTACATTTTTAGACAATAGCTCACAGATGCCAAACTTCTGGAGGTCAAACTTTGGCCAATGACAAGCCTGCGATTTCCAACTTGCAAAAATTCTATAGGCAAGGAAGTCAGAACTTAGAGGAACAGTGCATAACATTGGGCAACTTGTCTGACATATACAGTCATTACCAACTGTACCAAGTAAGAGGGCAAATTTGTCTTTAACCTAGAATTCCCAGGAAGATGTAAATGTTAATTATAAATCACTGTTACAGTTCACAGTGTAAGATATATCTACAAGTGGATTCTGCTATGGAGGTAGAATAGGGTGTCAGATAACCTTGAAATCAAAGATGGTTTTAAGTCTCTGTGTGGTTTCCAGGAAATTAATCCAGGTCTCCTTCAAGAGTATCAAGTGTTAACTACCGTGACATCTCTCGTTTGCCTTCCCATTCCTACCTTTTTTTTTTTTTTTAAAGAGGCCACTTTTTTGTTTGTTTTTGTTTTGATTTAGTTTTTGAGACAGTTTGCTGTTTTTAGACTCATCAGAAGAGGTCATTGGATCCAATTACAGATGGTTGTGAGCCACCATGTGGTTGCTGGGAATTGAACTCAGGTCCCCTGGAAGAGCATTCAGTGCTCTTAACCACTGAGCCATCTCTCCAGCCCCCCTTGCCCGATTCCTACCTTTCCCTAGCTTCAAATCTCTTATTGTTGCACTATTGGTTACTGATAGATTCTAAAGAAAAATTCTGTTTGGTTTGTTTGCACTGTTGAGCCCTCCAGTCTTCAACTGATAGATTTCCAAGCTATGGCCACACAGATAGCCCTGGCTCAACTCTGTAACTCACAAATCAAAACAAATAGACATGGAAGTGAAAGAGAAAGGTTTGCGAGGAAGAAGGTTTATGGACAGAAGGGTAGCAAGAGAGGCAAGAAGAGAGGGATAATCGTGTCTTTAACTGAAAGTCTGCACTTTAATGGTATCTCCAAAGAAAGAAATAAGCGAGATTAACTTATAAGCAGAGGCTGTATTATGAAGCCTATATATTTTTATGTATGTATACATGTAGCAATAATAATTGAAGAGACCCATCAAAATAATATACAGAAGTAGGCAGGGCTTGGGGGTAGGGAAAGGAAGCAACAAAGAGAGCAGGATATGGGGAGAGGGGACTTAGGGTGATTGAAGTATGTTATACATATGTATAAAATGTAATAAAACCTGTTGTTTGTGCAGTGAATGAATGCAAATATGGTGGAAGGGGGAGTCTGGACATAATTGAGCTTGTCTTTAGAGCTTAACTGCTGAGTGCAGGACGAAGGATGTGACCTTTTCATGCCCTTTCAATACAAAAGTAAAGGCTACACATGTAACTTAAGGGTAGATGAGACTCATTATCTGCTCTGAACACACCAAAGGAATCTTCCCTACGCTATAATCGCCTAATGGGTATTCAAAAGAGAAGGAAATGCCTTCAAGGACAAACACTCTCACTTTTGCAAAAATTAATTATTGTATCTCACACTGGGGAAGCTGAAACACTGCCATCCATCTCTTGAGAGATAATTTTAAGGAGGAAACGCCTTTCAGAAGCTATTCTTTTTTTCCTAGAGGGAAAACAAACAAACAACAAATACTTCTACATCTTCTAGGTCTTTGAGGTCCTATGGGCACAATCTTCTCTGACAAGAAACTTAAAAATAATAACTGGAGAGTATGCTATAAAATAATTGTTATCCGTGAATGAGAGAGGAAGACAAGACACAGCCTGGGCACAGGGTGGGGCATAGGCATGGTTTACATATTCTGTCACACTCTAACGCATTTTATGACATGCTTCAACACATATTCACTTATTATAACGAGTGCACCGAAGTCAAGGGAAAGGCATGTGAGTAGACCACAGCCTATATGGCCCTACATTCCAAGTCAGCTGCCATATAAATTCATATACATTTCAGTTTACTTGGTCATCCCTGCTGTCACAGGCAGAAAAACAGAATGTACTCACCGTAGAGTAAAGAGAGGATGTGCTGGAGACCAAGGAGAGCGAGGAGCCATGAACTGGAGAAAACAGCAACATGGTTACCATACCAAAGTCGATTTGTAAACCCAGACTTTTACTCAAAACATAAAGAACAGGTGGCTCGAGATATAAATTAACCACGGAAGAAGACTGGGTTGTGAAGAGAGGCTGACTGGAAAAGTTGTAGAGACCCAACTGTCAGGAAGCCCCATTTATGTACCGGCAGCATTCGCTCACCATGTCATCGACAGAAGTAGTAGGCACAGGGCCCGCAGCCTGCTTTTACATATTGGGAGCTGCAGAAATGTCCCATATGTAATGAAGGGGAATCTAAAATCCTCTAAAAGGCTTTGTGTATCATGTTTACTGAATATCATTTTTCTGTCATAAGATCCTGGTTCAGAATTTTTTCTCTGCGTATTTTCAAGGGAATAACTGCTCGATTCCACTTGCTATCTCATTACTGTGATGAAGTGATCATCACCCTCTTTGAAGTGGGGAATCAATTCTTCATAAATTTCAATAACATAAAACTTTTTTTTTTACTTCTAGATAAAAGTTGAGATGAAATTTTCATTCTGAGTCATTGATCCATGGCAAATACAAGGCCATCACAATTGAAGGTCTCCCATTGCATCTGAACCTAAAATGCATTAAACCCAAAAGGTAGGTGAAATTATGCTTAATTATGTTTGCAGAAAAGTCCTTCATTTTTTCTTATAGAATAATGCTTGTTTTTGCTTATAATTTGTCCCTTAAATAAACAGTAGCTGAACACATGCGATACATGACATCCTTGCAAGATCCTGGGGTCATACATAAATAAGATACAACCCTGTGTGCTCAGAAAGAAGTCAAGAGGCACAAAGAAACAAGATAACTGTAACAGAGTCATCCACGTGCCAATGAGGTCAACTGTGTGGTTCAAGGGAAGAGAGGGAGTTTCTGAGGTATAAAGAGGCCTGTGGAAGCTGTACCACAGTGCCTACCCAGAGGGCAAAAATTAAATTTGAGAGAAAGAGAGCAAAAAGAGTCTTTTCCTTTTTTCTTTTGGTGTGTGTGTGTGTGTGTGTGTGTGTGTGTGTGTGTGTGTGTGTGTGTGGTGTGTTTTCAGTGAGTTCACCTAAGTGTGTGCTGGTAACCAGGGTAGGATATCAGGCAGCTTCCTTTGTCACCTCATACCAGAAGGGTCCCCCTCTGAAGTGAAGTTTGCCTTTTTAACTAGGCAGCTTGCCCAGGGAGCTTTGATAAATTTCCTGTCTCTATCACCCCATGCTAAACTTACAGGTAGGCACAACAGCGGCTGGCTTTCTGCATGGGTACTGGGAGTTCAACTTAGGCCCTGATGCTTGCAAAATAAGCATTTTTTTTTATCTACTAGTCCAATTCGTCAACTCCAGGAGAGTCTCTTTTAAAGTGTTCATTAGTATATAAAGGTTAGTGAAAAGCGGGGTGAAAAATGACCGGTAGTGCTTGAGACAATACTATTTATTACTTTATCAGGTGTGCAAAGCATTCTGTTTTTGTATAGTCAGTCACCTTCTGAAAAGGTCTATTCTTTCAATTTCTATATAGCTCTTTAGTGAAACAAAAATGACAAGAATTAGCCTGAAGTACCAGAAGGAAGATAGACAATGGACAAAAGAGTCCCTGTCCCTTCTCGTCTGCTTCCTGCCACTTGTTCTTGATGGGTGTATTGCTTTATAGCTTGTGGCATAGTTTCCTCATCTGACATTGAGCAAGAATTCCATCTAGTCCAAGACTGCCTTCCTTCTTGGTCACAATTTAAGTTGGGCTTCATGCTTTAGCATTGGGTGCATGGGCAGGAAAGGGTTCATTTTGCCCACTCAGGTTAGCTTTCAGCAAACCATATCATTTAAATATCATCCAGTGGATGCCAAAATGTCCCTGCCATGAGCATCATTCTACTTGTCGATGAGAACTCTGCCAAATCACCCATATGTTTAGCAGAGTTTGAGAAATATAAGGGGCTTCTGTGCAAGCACACGACACAGTCACTTCATAAAGACAAGAGTCCAGTGTTTCAAATTAGTTACATGTTGTGCTCTCTGCTGGAGTATCAGCTGACCCCCATCCATCACAGGGAGCTCAGTGGTTTGGATAATATAACCATAGGCAGTGACAAAGGTGGGCAACTGTGTTATGCTGGCATATTAAATTTAGAGCAATGACCCGAGGAACATGCATCCATCTTGATAGCTACTTTAACATATTTTAAGATATCTTACATAAGAAGGCACAATGGAAAAAGGAGGATGAAGAGCTTTGTTTAAAGTCTGTCTCATCCACATGAGCAATCTACAAAGTGAAGGGAACAGAAACTCTAGGTCACAGCGCTAGGAAACTCTTCTGAGTTCAGATTGTAAGCAACTCACGGCTAAATGCTAAATGCTTATCTTCCAGTGTGTTTCCAGGTTTAGCGGTGTTGTGTTGCGCTCCGTTATTAAATGATGGCTTTCATATTTGAATTCACTCTAGTCACTTTGGATTGCAGTGCCTAGCTTGATCGTCTCCTTCGCTGGCATGCGTTGGATCTGCATGCCATATGCTTTCTTCATGGGTAATTAAAAATGATTCATTCAATTAAAGGGAAATTTCTTCAATTAGTATTGACTTTTAGATAATATGTACACTTGAGAACACATATGCGTTTTAACGTGTATTTTAGCTTCCTGGGATCTTTGAGTGGATTTGCTTAGAGCGTTCACGTGCAACTGTTCAAAATAAGACATTTATTAGGCCAAGTAGAAATTTTATTACCATTAGATGAAAGTATGACCTGTAAAATGTAGGTAGAATATAAATTCTAACCTGGCACAGTGGCTAACAGCACATAGATCTTCTAAGAGTAGAAGTTGGAAATGTGCAATAGCTGTATAAGATGGTTCATTTATGATTTATGTATTTCTATAGCTCTTTAATAAAGGTGTCAACTTAAACATTTGTTCCATTATGTGACACACATGTCAAGTCCCCGCTACAGCCCTGTGCCTATCTGTAGGAGAACTTTGGAAATATCCCAAACCATTCTACAGCCAAGCACCAATTTAAAAAGAAACTGACATACTTCTCAATATATAAAGAAACAATAAAGTGGCTTCAAACTCTAGCAACCTCGAAATGAGAATTACACACGCTGATTCATTTTTTTTTTCCTCAAGGATCCTTGTGAATAATAAAATTGGTTTTCCTTTCAGACTTACGCGAAATAACATTATTTTTATCTCCCTCTGTTCCCATCCCCATTACCTTCCTCCATGCTGTCTCTGAACGAGCCCGAGTGGCTGATGGCACGTGGCCTTTCCTCCAGAGACGTGGCACTTCCGCAAAGCTGGGCATCATCATAGAGGTCGAAGGAGGAGTCCTGGGCGGGGATGCTGTTGGAACGCATCATGCTGGGTCCAGGCAGGTTAAACTGAGACAGGTTGGTGGGACTCACTGGAAAGCGAGGAGAAGGGGCTCAGCGACTTGGGCAAGGAAGATAATTGGCTAAAACAAAGGGGAAGCAAATCCAAATTCTTGTAAAAACATGAACTCTGGGAACTCTCAGTTTTAGGGAGCTCAGGATTCCACCGGAGAAACGTCAGTAACAGAAAGGATGGATCTTTCCCCCCGGCACTTCGTGGCAATAATCTCGCCAATTTCTAAAGCAATAGAAATCATCGCCAACAAGTCACCTTGGTTGTTTTGTGCTAGGAATATAATAGCATGATATTTACTGGTAAGTTATAAAAAAGAAAACAACATCGTCTCTCAAAGCTAGAGGTTTTGTTTCTAGAAAGTAAGCATCGCTTTAATGGGAAAAGTATAGTGAAAAAGAAAGCAGAACATAAAAAGAAAAAAATCCAATCTCCACAAAACGAGCTCTTTAGGTGTTTTCAGGCAGAGTTGTAGTCATTTTGAACTGTATCGGTGTGACTTTATTAGAGCAATAAAGAAGAATAAAAGGTGTTTTTTTCTTAAATAAAATATATATGATGTCTAGTGACTTAGAAAGAGAATCATAAAAAAGCCATTTTCTGCTGGGTGTCAGATGAAAATATCAGAATGAGGTTGTCAAGACAAGCATATTTCAAAGATGCATCTTAAGTGCACAACTTTGAATAAGATTCTATCAGCTGCCCTGGGCCTTGCGGCTTTCACAGTATTCCATGGCTTAGACCAACGACAGTCATCAACTGTGTCAAAGATGTGACTGAGTAAGTCAACAATTACATCAATAGACACTAGACTTTTAAATTTGACAGGAATGAGGCAGAAACACCAAGAAACAGCCATCATAATTTGTCCCATTAGAATTTCTCTTAGTTAAGAGTGAATTCATCATTTCCCTATAAGGCACACACTATTGCTCTTATAAACTAAAGAAGGGACTGCTGAGTACTGCATTGGAGAATCACATCGGTCAGGCTGAATTGATTGAGGTTTAAAAAACATGATTTATTTTCTGACACATGACCCATCTGCTTAATATAATGACTTGTTCTTGTGATAACTTAAAATGAAAGTTGTGAAATAAACAAACGTGTGTATCTACTGTTTACAAGGAGTTAGGCTTAATGTATCACAGTCATAACTGAAAGACGAGACAGACATAACCATCCTATGATAGTTGTACATTGTAGTTAAGTGAAGTCTAGACGAGGAATCACACACACACATACACATACACATGCATATATATATATATATATATATATATGTATATATATATATGAACTATATAACGAAAAGGGAAAAAACTACGAATACATAATTTATGTAACTAACAGAAAGAAAGAAGAAAATACAAGGAAGAAAAGAAATAAATAATAAGTGACAGAGACAGAGAGATGGAAAGGCAACCTAGACAAATAGACTGAAAGACAAAGGGAATAAAGGAGGGAGTGACGGAGGAAGAAGGTGGCTGAGAAATTCTTTTCAGGCATATTCCACCAGACTAAAGCAGTGGCCATTACTTCTAAATCACTGTGGCTGCTGTTAAGAGCCAGTAGGTTTATAATAGGACATTTAGTACTGAATGTGTATGTTCAAGGCACAGAGATGGGGTGTGTAATCTCTCTAGTATGCACATTATGATTTCATCTTATAAAATAGAACCTGTGTATGTGCATATCACTTTAGGCTTCATGTCAGCATTTAAAGGACACGTGTTCCCATTTGTTTACCTCAGCGAGCACAGACATATCCATGCAAATGCTCCTTGTATACTTTCAAATCTAACATTTTACCCACTCAGGGTAAAATAGTAGTGAACGTTAATGTAAACTTTATGGAAAATGTTGAATTTATAAAGAATATTGATTATTTTCCATTGGAAACATACCAACACTCCTAAAGAATGTTCAATGATAGTATGGATGAAAGGTTGGCTGTTTTATGGTTGAACTGGATGAGAAACATAGTAACTCATTTTAGGAGTGTCCAATGCAGGAGAGAACTAAATTAGAGAAAAGTCTCACAGATAAAGCTAGTTTTTTAATAGAATACAAAAAAAGGAGTAATGTAGTTATACTGGGGCTTAAAAAAATCTAACTCAGTCAAAGATCCAAATTGTACTCTCTAGAGCACGACAGAAATAATGAGAGAAAATGTGACCTTTAAGGTCTAGTCACAGGCAGGAGTCCCAGAGGATCTCTGAATAGGAGAGAAACAGAGGGGCCAATCTCTTAATAAAAGGATGAGCGACCTGGCCTTGAGTGGAACACACAGAGCAAAACTGTCGAATGCATTGACAGTTATGTTTGGTGAGTAGGGGAGCGGGCACCAACAGGAAGCTGACTGTAGCTGACAACATATTTATTTACTTTATTTTTTTTCACACTGTTTATTTTTTATTTGGAAAATAAGGTTCCATTTACATAGTTGAGGTTTATCAACCACATGAACTTAAAGTGTGATTTATTTCCTAAACCAATGAACTTGTTTATTTTTAGATGAGCTACAAAACATTGGTTCTTTGGTGAAAATAACGAAGGCCTTATTTACTTTATTTTTATGTGTACACTACTTACTAAGTTTTCCCCAGTTGCTGGGGCAAGCTTCTAAATGACCCTAAGGCATTCCATACACTCCTTTCTCTACCCAACTATAAACCAGTGGCATTATGATACTGTCTTAAATTAGAAAATCTTATGTCAGCTAATTTTAAAGAGGTGTATGGTCTCTGAGCATGTAACTAAGAACATGGTTGAAAATTCATTGCCATTGTGGGGCGAAGGAGTATCTTTTAAATGGTAACACAGCCCTGATGTTCATAAGACGTTGATAGGTCATATGGGACCATGGTAAAGATCATTGTCTATGATTCAAAAGTTCTAGCAGTTACAGTGATAAAAGAATGGAATAGGGTTGATTCAGCCTTGGATCCTCTGAGGTTGAAAGTTGAAAAGTTCAATTCGCTGGATTGTGAGCTGTCTATGGTGGCACTATTGAAACCATATTTTCTTACCTGATGAATGATACAGAAATGAGACTATGACATATGTGACTTGACAGAAGAATCAATTTTAAAATAATAATAATAATAATAATGATAAAGTATCAGAAGCAGGGATAAATATTCTATTGTTGTTGTTGTTGTTGTTGTTGTTGTGTGTACATGTGCATGTGTATGTGTGCACTGGGACCTCAGCTGTCAGAGGAGACAGGAGGCACTGCATTCCCCTGGAGTTACAGGAGACTGTGATCTGTGAGGTGGGTACTAAGAAACAATTTTTGTCTTTTGGAAGACCAGCACTGGCTCTTAACTATGGAGCC